>NC_084588.1:49304003-49616503 GCF_033807715.1 Cololabis saira | reverse complement strand
GTAGAAAAAGGGTTTTAAACTTGAAGTAAACGGATTCTCACGTATTTATCAACTCCATCGATCCAACGTGAAACTGTGCCATATATTTTCAAGAAGATGCTAAACAGAAGATAATATGATCTGATCTTCAGGAGGCCGGTAGTTTGAAAATGGGGCGAAAAATAAAAATATTTCCGTGGCAGCGCGGGGGGATACAAACAGAGTGACTCAGAGAGAGATTTATCTCACCCCCAGTTGCTCCTCAGGTCCTCTGTTTTCTCTAAACCACTAACAGCATCCCATAACAACCTCTTTTGAGAGCAGTTCAGACTTCCAGGGAAACAACTCAGACCCGTGTAATAAAAGTTATTTATTTTGGGCATCAGATATCTTCTTTAAGAGCCTTTGGTGTAAGATGTGTGAGGGTGTGTGTGGGGGTGTGTGTGGCGGTGTGTGTGGCGGTGTGTGTGGCGGTGTGTGTGGCGGTGTGTGTGGGGGTGTGTGTGGGGGTGTGTGTGGCGGTGTGTGTGGCGGTGTGTGTGGGGGTGTGTGTGGCGGTGTGTGTGGCGGTGTGTGTGGGGGTGTGTGTGGCGGTGTGTGTGGGGGTGTGTGTGGCGGTGTGTGTGGGGGTGTGTGTGGCGGTGTGTGTGAGGGTGTGTGTGGCGGTGTGTGTGGCGGTGTGTGTGGCGGTGTGTGTGGGGGTGTGTGTGGGGGTGTGTGTGGCGGTGTGTGTGGCGGTGTGTGTGGCGGTGTGTGATGTGTCTTCACGATGCCCTTCGGCCCGGACGGGACAGGAACTCCTAACGATCTGATTAGCTTGCTTTCATCCGATAGCATCCGGAGACGGAGCTAAAAACAACCGGCGCTGGAATGACGGGGAGGTGAAGCTGTTTCTGGAGCTGCAGCCCGGACAAGTTTGCAGCACCCGTTTCAACAACTATCTAAAGAAATAAATCAAGTCGCCCTGTTGGGGGGTTCCCTCTCTCCGGGCCCGTCTCCGGTCCCCCCCGCTGCCTCCGCGGCGGGGCGCCCCTCTGGTCTTGGAAGGCCACTTTCGTGGGGGCGGGTGCTCCTCCCCGCGTCGGCGGCCAGGGCGGCTCTGTCTCTCCGGGCAGGCTGGCCCCCTGCCGGGTGGGGGTCGTTGGCCTGAAGGGTGAGGGCCTCCTGGCCACGTGTCCGGCCCGGACCGGGTGGCCGGGGATTGCCTGGGTCGCGGTCCGCCGCCGCGGGTTCCCTTGCTGCCTCTTCCCGTGTCGTGGGGGCCCCGCCCGCGGGCCCCCTCGGCCGCCGCCGGGGGGGGGGGGGGGCAGGCGGTGGGTTGCCTCCCTCCTGCTTCTCCCCTCTGTGGGGTTGCCGGTGGCCTGGGTTCCGGGTTCTTCCGTGTCGGCCTCTGGTCTCGCAGGTGGCTCCCCCACTATAGATACACTTCAGGTGGAGCTTTGATAGGATTTTTACGCGCACACACACACACGCATACACGTACTGTACATACACACAGCCACACAGACATATACATACACACGCACACACACATAGACATACACACTGGCTTGTTCACCTGCATGCTTGCTCTGTAGTTTTTGGGGTTAGATAGCGGTAGCTTAGCTCAGACTGTGATTGGATCTCGAGATTTGGGGCGGTTGCTGCACGTGTTTTTGCCGGTTCCGTGCCTGTTTCGTGTCAGTTCTGTTTTTTTTGGATGTCACCCCCCCCCCCCCCCCCCCCCAAAAAAAAAAAAAAGGTTTGTATGTGTATACGTATGTAGGCGAATATATGTATACATATTAAACAATGCACATACAGTATATATATGCCTTAGGTTCTTACCAGCATGGTATTAACCATTAATATGTGTGCAGACAAGGTAAAAAAATAAAACATAAATCAATAGTATATTTGTATTTATGCAAGGAAAATTCAATTTACGGCACGAGAAACAGAAATATCAGCAGCTTTTGCTAAAGCTTTTGTAACAGTTGATGTTTGAGATGTGGAATTAAGAATTAAAGAGAGAGACACTCGGGTGCAAAGCTGGAGATAACATGCAGGTGGTCATTTATATATATAATGTGTATATATATATATATGTATACATACACACATACACACACATACATATATATGTACAAATGTCTGTCAGCCCCCGTCTGAGATCTATAAACTCGTGCTAACGAAGCCAATGGACGTGTCCTGAAACGAGGGATGCAGGAAGGATGGGAGAGCAGTTATTGTGGGAAATCGAATCACTGTAAGTGTTCTGAAAATGGAAAGTCAATAGAAACATGATGTGCAGGAGAGGAGGAGTGCAGCTCCAAACGTGCAGCAAACACACCTGCAGGTGAGGAGCTGCAGAGCTTCAGCTCTGCGCTGCTCTCAGGTGTCTGGATTACCAGCATCTTAGTCCCTTAACGGGCGTCTTCTTGGTCTGGTTTGGATGGTTTTATTTATTTATTTATTTGAAAATTTATTTCGAACATGCATGTTAAAAAAAGGAAAAAAAAAAAGGAAAGGATTGAAGTAAATACTTATCCAGTCCTACCCCTGAATCTACATACATTCTTACATATAACAAGAGTTTCAATAATCTTACTTATAAAACACACATAACCAAACACCCCTACTTTAATAACTGTTCAATACAGTGATATAATACTCAATTATATGTATATATAAATATAGTCAAAAACAAAACAAATCAAGGCAAACAAAAAGACAACAAAACAAACGCCCAGCATTTAGTTGTGCTACTATGTATGTATGAATTAATAGAAGTAATTATAATGTATTGTTTTCATATTTACAACACATTTTTAAAGGGTTCAGACACTTTCACACATTTAATTTTATCCGGTTCAGCATGTTTAGTCATAAAGAACCACATTAATGTTAATACTTAAAGGATGTTTGACTTCTTTTTTTTAAATCTCTCTTCTGGATAAAGTATGTAACTGTAATACAGATGTTAAACAACTGTGGAGAAAAGAGACTAAAGGATTTATTCTGTTGATGTTTTGTTGAATGAAAACCTGCCTCCCTCCTATTAACAGTACCAAGCATCTCTCCTCTCTCCTCCTCCTCTCATTCATGCATTATCTCCCTCCCTCTTTCTCTCCTCCCTCTCTTCCCCCCCTCCTACCGTCTGGACTGCAGCAGTTTTTCTTCAGCCTCCTGTCTTTCTCCCAGCAGCCTCTGCAGGTGGAGGATCTCCCTCCGGTACGACGCCTCCCTGCCCTGCAGCGCCTCCTGCAGCTCCGTCAGCCTGCTGGAAGCCTTGCTCCGGTACTCCTGCAGACACACACACACACACCACACACACACACACACACACACACACGCACACACACACACACACACACACACACACACACACACACACACACACACACACACACACACACACACACACACACACACACGCACACACACACACAGGGATGAGATGTGTGTTGCTATGAAGGAGTTGGATCTACATGACGGACACAGCGGAGACAAGTGGAGTGGAGGAGGAGGAGGAATCTCTCACACCGGGACGAGGTGAGCAGCAACACGCCGCTCTGCAGAGCTGCTGCACTTTCCCTGCATGTGTGTGTGTGTGTGTGTGTGTGTGTGTGTGTGTGTGTGTGTGTGTGTGTGTGTGTGTGTGTGTGTGTGTGCTGCTGCTGCTGGTGTTTTAGCACCAAGACTCAAACAAGTGGAAGAGAGTCACCACAGTTTCTCTGCTGCAGGATGAGAAGCAGAAACAGAGCGAGGAGGAGACGGTTTAGGGTTTAAGATGAAACACACGCAGCAGGATGAAGGATGAAGGATGAAGGAGATGCTCTGTTGCTTCGCTGGTCTGGTTCTGCAGTCTGAGACAGACGCCGTGTCGTCCAGCCGTCGCCGAGCCCGTGAATGTGTGTGTTCGGGAGTTTATCATGCATTCTGCTCGGCGAAGCGTAAAAACAAACTCACTATTATTTCACCTCAGGTGATAATTGGTCAGTGAATCAGCGGCTTCTCTGCATCTCTGGATGTTCTCTCTTTTATTCCAACACTGATAACAAACTCAATGCTATTGAGGATGAGGATGTACTTTTCAAAAACAGAGTTTTTTAAACGGGTAGTTGTACCATCAGAGCAGAATACTGCCCTGGTGTGGTAATAAAACACGACTGCTCCCGGCTACTGGACACGGAGAGACACAGTGAGGACAAGATAAACACATTAATGGGTAACAAGTGAGCTGCAGGATTTGTGTCACATCTAGGAAGGTCAACGATGTTCACAGTGATGAATGTAGTTGGATTAGTGGAGCAGCGGAGGACTGAAGACTGAAGGCTGTGACGTAGACTCTCACCTCGATAACGGCTCTGCTGTGTGTGTGTGTGTGTGTGTGTGTGTGTGTGTGTGTGTGTGTGTGTGTGTGTGTGTGTGTGTGTGTGTGTGTGTGTGTGTGTGTGTGTGTGTGTGTGTGTGTTCCTCTGTGAGTTCCTGCTGCAGGCATGTCAGAAATGCAAGGGCATCAAAAGAGAAAATAAAACTTCCTTGACCATGAAACAGCTCGGTTTGTTTTGCGAATTATGTGGAGAATGTAATTATACATTAGACAAAAGTTAAATCTTTTTATTTCTCTATTTTTCACTGCGTTTTTCAGTCATCGTGACTCGGTTTCATTATGTCACAAATGTCAGAATCAGAATCATGTTTATTTGGCCGAGTCAGGTCAAACAAGACATGGAATTTCACTTGGTTATTTTGGCTCACTGTACAGTAAATAGGCAAAAAGGCAAATGACAGCTCTTATTAACATATATACAATTAAAAAAAAAAGTGAAATGTGCAGCAGTTTAAGGTAGACAGATGAAGTTGACACCTCAGATGTTTTATTGATATTTGCATCTCAGTTTTTGTCTTTTTGCACGGTGGTTCTGAATCCTTTTAAATCAATTTTAAATGTTTTTATCCTCCAAAACATCAGGCTCAAATGAAGGGTTTGTTATCAGACTGATGAGAAACTGATGACTCGACCGGTTTAATAGAATCAGGAGTATTGGAGCAGAGAAACATCCTGCATGTTGCTGGTGCTACAGACCAGGATCAGTAGTTTCATGCAGTAAACTCATCTCAGTACTGATCAGTGCAACATTTCTCTGCAGTTACAAGATGGTGAAACATGTTTTTCACTCAATCAACCCATGTGCTGCATTTAAGACTCACTAACTGATCCAAGCGTGACAGGCTGCTTTGTTTTGACAGAGAATGGAGCAGTTAAAGTACCTCATTACGTGTCTGACTTGGCTTTTATGAACTCCCTTCTTACAAAGAGTACTCAACTTTGAGTTTAGCAAGCAACAACCAGGATGCAGAAAACAACACAAGAATTCAATAAGAACTGACGGAAAAGAAAGATATATACAAGATGAATACACATTTTTATTTGTGTATGAATATGCATGTAGTGGACCAATGCAGGAGTCACTTTTAAAATCACTTTACGTCATTTTAAGCCAGTAAAAGTTATTGCTCGCAAGGTTAGGGTTGCCAACCGTCCCTTGAAAAACGGAATCGTCCCGTATTTATAAACTAAAGTACGTCCCGTTTTGAGCTGAAAAGGGACGCACTTTGTCCCGTATTACTGTGAGAGTCAAAAAAATTGTTATAAAATGCCAATGGAAAATGGCATTGAGATATTGAGTTATTTTTAGTTATTTTTTCCGTTTTACTCCAACTGTAGCTACAGTCATGGCCTTGGAGGCACAAATATTGTGTTTTCTACAGACTTTCTGTTTGCACTTTTGTTATTGCACTAAAAATGTGCACCATTACAGAATGGATGTTCTACTTTCTTTCTATTGTTTTATATTAATTAATACAATTTTAAGTTAAGCAGGACAGGTTTCTGTTTAAGAAAGATACTTATTTTATTCAGTTAATTTTGTTATTTTGTATTAAAGTGATTTGCTGGATAATAATTTGTTTTCCATGTGTTCATGGCATTCAAAAATATGCATCTAATTCAGTTCAGGTTCGAGTCAAATAGTTAAAAAAATCGTTTCACTCACAAAAAAAAGGGGCTAAAAAAATTCACCAGGCCAGGAAAGGTGAAGGCAACCGGGCCGGCCGGCCCTGACGATGAGGTGGCCCTTATTTATTTTTCAGGGAGTTGGCGACCCTACGTGAGGTAGAAGCTAAATGTTCCTGGGTGAGACTCCGAGGTCTGCAGAAATAAGAAGAAAAAGCTCTGGCCAGATAAAAACTCCTTCAAAATGAGCCTAACAGAAGCTTGAGAGCACAGAGACAACAGATCACTAACCTTATCTCAGCGGGGGGGGACTCGACTGCAGACAGAACTAAAAATATTCATCTGACTTGTGTTTGGTCTCGTTCTACAACAGACACAAGGCCAATTAAAGCTGCAAGCAGCGATGAACGGGCCCTCACACCCTTGTGCACGTTCAGGCTGCAGTGGAAGCTTGTATGACTTGATGTAGATTCTTCAGAACTGGACATTTAGTGGATGAAACCATGACACTTTATATCAAACCATTCAAAAGCTATGGCAGAAAGTAGGAACTATCAGATATCGACCAATCAGATGAAGGGGCGGAGCTAATTCAGGCCAATGAAGGTCAAGTACTCAATACCGAGTCTGATGACACCACCCACGAGTCTCTATATCAAACCATTCAAAAGTTATGGCAGAAAGTAGGAACTATCAAATATGGACCAATCAGATGAAGGGCGGGCACGCTTTTTGGCGTCTATCGTCGCCACGGTAACACTTTTGAAAGAGAAAAGTAATGCCCATTGTCGCAGGATGGAGACGCACATTTTGATGTATAACACACCTGGGTGTACGTTACGGTTCAGGCGAAGAAACGGGCGAAGGAATGGCATAAATTGCACCAAAATGCAAAATGCAAAAATTGTCCATGGTTCCAAGAGACTTTTCTTTTAGTTGTGACATGATACAGGTGTGTACTGATTTTCGTGCATGTACGTCAAACCGTATTGTGGGGCTTGAGGAACAAAGTTTTCTAGGGGGCGCTGTTGAGCCATTAGGCCACGCCCATTAATGCAAACCATTAAATATCAAATTTTTCACCAGGCCTGGGTTGGTGCAAAATTTATATCCAACAAAATAATAATTTTACATAATGGCATAGATTCTGCAGTTATTTATTGCCCCATTGATCCTCAAACATTCCGTTCATAGTTGAAGAGCTGAAAAATATCAGGGACAAACTTCCCAAAGAAAGTACTTTATGCTTCAAAAATACATACTGTAGAAAACACGATATACATACAATTATGTATGTAGACACATTAAAAGTTTTAGAAGTACAATGATGCTACACAGAACTTCATAATAGTTATAAATAGTGATAAATAAGATCCAGTTTTATCTGAAAGGGCCAGGAAAAGTCTAAAAAGCAGCAACAGAAACACCTGACTTCCTGTTCAGTTTCGGCCATGGCGCCAAGAGACTTTTCTTTAAGTTGTGACATGATACAGGTGTGTACCGATTTTCGTGCATGTACGTCAAACCGTATTGTGGGACTTGAGGCACAAAGTTTTCTAGGGGGCGCTGTGGAGCCATTAGGCCACGCCCATTAATGCAAACCATTAAATATCAAATTTTTCACCAGGCCTGACTTGTGTGCAAAATTTGGTGACTTTTGGGGCACGTTTAGAGGGGCAAAAAGGCCCTAATTTCGTCAGAAGGAAAATTCCTACAG
Source organism: Cololabis saira (assembly GCF_033807715.1). Taxonomy (NCBI): domain Eukaryota; kingdom Metazoa; phylum Chordata; class Actinopteri; order Beloniformes; family Belonidae; genus Cololabis; species Cololabis saira. The sequence goes on along the minus strand of NC_084588.1, from coordinate 49,608,806 downwards.
CTACAATAGGGCCTTCTCACTGTCAGTGCTCGGGCCCTAATTAAGGCTAATTAAGAGCTTAAACCCTGAACGAGACCCATCGCCCCCGAGTGCTCCCAGTAATGGATGATACCGGTGTTTACTGCTGCGAGTCTCCAAATGTCTGCAGCTCCACCGTGAGGCAGAAGGGCAGCGGCATCGGCCCGATGAAGCAGTGACATTTAGCCCTCACAACAAACCGGAGTGAGAGAGACACAAAGCCGATACATCCATCGCCTCTCGCAGCTGCAGCCGCGGGGCTGCTGACCTTCTCCACGCAGCGTCAACAGAAATACGACAGGAATAGACCGTTCCAGTGGACGAGCACTGCTGCATTTAGCTCCTCCTGTATCACTGTCAGCACCTCGGCATAATAGCTGCATCCATGTGCAGTTAAATGATGCTTTAAAACGGTTTTCATTTTATATTTCTAAAGGACCCTTGAAATGACCCGACTCCCACACCGCGGCCCCAAACGTCTCAGAAGGACTGACTATATTTCCATTTTGATGACCGGTGGAGGCTGCAGCCCGGCTGGACCGGGATGGTTACCGGGACTGCCGGTCGGTGTGGAGCTGAAACACAGCTCCATCTTGTTATAATCCATATTCATTATGGATAAAAGTCAAATGCTTATTAAAGGGGACCTATTATGGCATCTACAGTGCCCTCCATAATTATTGGCACCCCTGGTTAAGATGTGTTCTTTAGTTTCTAATAAATTCAGTTTTTTTCTTAATAAAATAGGACCACAATGAAAAAAAAGAGTAAAATCCAACCTTTAAATCAAGTGCATTTATTCAGTAGGAAAAAAATCCCACATTAAGCAATAATTGTTTTACATCAAATCATGTGTGCCACATTTATTAGCACCCCTGATGTTAATACTTCGTACAACCCCCTTTTCCAACAAAACAGCATCTAATCTTCTCCTATACTGTTTCACAAGCTGGGAGAATACAGAAAGAGGGATCTTCGACCATTCCTCTTTGCACAGTCTCTCTATATCAGGGGTCGGCAACCCAACATAATGAAAGAGCCATATTGGACCAAAAACATAAAAAACAAATATGTCTGGAGCCGCAAAAAATGAAAAGTCTTGTATAAGCCTTAGAATGAAGGCAACACATGCTGCATGTTTCTATATTAGTTAGAACTGGGGGGAGATTTATTTTCATTATGCACTTTGAGAAAAAAGTCGAAATGTCGGGAAAAAAGTCAAAATTTCGAGAAAAAAGGCGGAAATGTCGAGAAAAAAGTCAAAATTTCATGAAAAAAGTCAAAATTTTGAGAAAAAGGTTGAAATGTCGAGAAAAAAGGCAGAAATGTCGAGAAGAAAGTAGAAATTTTGAGAAAAAAGGCGTAAATGTCGAGAAAAAAGTAAAAATTTGGTGAAAAAAGTCGAAATGTTGAGAAAAAAGTTGAAATGTCAAGAAAAAAGTTGAAATGTCGCGAAAAAATGTGAAATGTCAAGAAAAGTCGAAATTTCAACAAAAAAGTCGAAATGTCGAGATTAATGTTGAAGTACAATCTCGAGAAAAAAGTCGAAATGTCGAGAAAAAAATCAGAATGTCAAGAAAAAAAGTCAAAATTTCGAGAAAAAAGTCGAAATGTTGAGAAAAAAGTTGAAATGTCCAGAAAAAAGTTGAAATGTCGCGAAAAAATGTGAAATGTCAAGAAAAGTCGAAATTTCGAGAAAAAAGTCGAAATGTCGAGATTAATGTTGAAGTACAATCTCGAGAAAAAAGTCGAAATGTCGAGAAAAAAATCAGAATGTCAAGAAAAAAAGTCAAAATTTCGAGAAAAAAGGCGGAAATGTCGAGAAAAAAGTCAAAATTTCATGAAAAAAGTCAAAATTTTGAGAAAAAGGTTGAAATGTCGAGAAAAAAGGCAGAAATGTCGAGAAGAAAGTAGAAATTTTGAGAAAAAATGCGTAAATGTCGAGAAAAAAGTCAAAATTTGGTGAAAAAAGTCGAAATGTTGAGAGAAAAGTTGAAATGTCAAGAAAAAAGTTGAAATGTCGCGAAAAAATGTGAAATGTCAAGAAAAGTAGGAATTTCGACAAAAAAGTCGAAATGTGGAGATTAATGTTGAAGTACAATCTCGAGAAAAAAGTCGAAATGTCGAGAAAAAAGTCAAAATTTCAAGAAAAAAGTTGAAATATCGAGAAAAAAATCAGAATGTCAAGAAAAAAAGTCAAAATTTCGAGAAAAAAAGAAGAAAAAAGGAAAAAAAGTGAAGAAAAAAAGGAAAAAAAAGACGAAAAAAAGGAAAAAAAAGGTCAAACATTTTTGAAAAAGCTCCAGGAGCCACTAGGGCGGCGCTAAGGAGCCGCGGGTTGCCGACCCCTGCTCTATATCATCCAGTGACCTGGGTCCTCTCCTCTGAACTCTCCTCTTCAGCTCACCCCACAGGTTTTCACTGGGGTTGAGGTCTGGGGACGGAGACGGCCATGGGAGGAACTTGATTCTGTGTCTGGTGAGCCATTTCTGTGTAGATTTGCCCATATGTTTAGAGTCATTATCTTGTTGAAAGACCCAGTGACGACCAGTGTTGGGTGTAACGCGTTACAAAGTAACGCGTTACTGTAACGAGATTACATTGGCCAGTAACGCAGTGATGTAACGCGTTACAGTTGCAATTTGGGTAATCCCGTTATAGTTACTCTAAGACAAGAAAAAATATGTTACTTTAGTTACTTTAAGCTTTTCAGCTACATGAAGAACGGGAGAACAGAAAAGAAAATCAAACTTGCCTTTCATGCGTCTTCACACGTTGCGCTGCAACACTTGTCTGACTTGAGGCTGATTTATGGTTCCGCATTAAATCGACGCAGTGCCTACGGCGTAGGGTACGCGGCGACACACACCGTACGGTGTGCGTCGCCGCGTACCCTACGCCATAAGTTCTGCGTTGGTGTAACGCAGAACCATAAATCAGCCTTTAACGTGATCTTACGGGATTTTACGGGATTTTACGGGACTTCTGGTGCTGATCTGGGCACTGCAGTAATAAAGTTGCAACTACAGGACTGTCTCAGAAAATTAGAATATTGTGATAAAGTTCTTTATTTTCTGTTATGCAATTAAAAAAAACTAAAATGTCATCCATTCTGGATTCATACAAATCAGCTGAAATATTGCAAGCCTTTTATTATTTTAATATTGCTGATTATGGTTTACAGTTTAACATTAAGATTCCCAGAATATTCAAATTTTTTGAGATAGGATATTTGAGTTTTCTTAAACTGTAAGCCATGATCAGCAATATTAAAATAATAAAAGGCTTGCAATATTTCAGTTGATTTGTAATGAATCCAGAATGTATGACATTTTTGTTTTTGTAATTGCATTACAGAAAATCACAATATTCTAATTTTCTAAGACAGTCCTGTACATGTTGTTCATTGGCAATCGAGTTATGGTGCAGCTCAGGTGATATTGCAGAGTAATCCAAAAGTAATGTAACTAGTAATGTAACTAGTTACTTTCAGCAACCAGTAACTAAGTAGTGTAAGGGATTACTTTTTTTAAAAGTAACTAGTAATATGTAATGGATTACTTTTTTTGAGTAACTACCCCAACACTGGTGACGACCCATCTTCAGCTTTCGGGCAGAGGCCACCAGATTTTGATTTAAAATGTCCTGGTATTTCAAAGCGTTCATAATGCCATGCACTCTAAGGAGGTTCCCAGGCCCTTTGGAAGAGAAACAGGCCCACAGAATCACAGATCCTCCCCCATACTTCACAGTGGGAAACATGAGGTGCTTTTCTGCATACTCCTCTTTTGTGTTACGCCAGACCCACTTAGAGCGTTTGTTGCCAAAAAGCTCTACCTTTGTCTCATCTGACCAAAGCACACGGTCCCAGTTGAAGTCCAAGTGCTGCTTAGCAAACTCCAGGCGTTTGCGTTTATGATTGTGAGTGAGAAAAGGTTTTTTCCGTGCATGCCTCCCAAACAGCCTGTTGGCATGTAGTTAGCGCCTGATGGTTGTTGAGACTTTGTGACCCCAAGATGCTACCATTTGGGTAAACTACCACTGTACATATCCAATTTATTAAAATATTACTCTAGCAGCTACCAGAGCTGGGTAGAGTAGCCAAAATTTGTACTCAAGTAAAAGTACTGTTACTTCAGAATAATATGACTCATGTAGAAGTAAAAAGTAGTCATCCAAATCATTACTTGAGTAAAAGTAAAAAAGTACTTGGTGAAAAAACTACTCAAGTACTGAGTAACTGTTGAGTAACGTCTGATTTATTTTTTTAACACGTCCATTCAAACAGACAAAAGTACAAAATAATCATCTTCAGGCAAATTAAATCAATAAAATAATAAGATAAATTAAAATTAATAAAAAATAAAATATAGCTTAAATTAAAATAAGCTTAAAAGAAATTCAAGTAATTTAATAAATAATAAAATAAGTAAAATAATAACAGAATAAAAAAATAAATTAAGCACAAGTAGCACAAAATTTCAAGCCTTTGTACCTTTCTTTTTTAACCAGGCAGAACTAGAACAAACATGAACTCATAGAAACTCTGTGTGTGTCTTTGAGTCCGTGTAAATGTGACAAAACATGCAAAAACAAACATTTTTCCCAAAGAATCACTCAGTGATGTCATGAGATTGACGCGTACACGGATAAAAGGGATAAAAGAAAAGTAACAGCTCAACGTTACGGAGCCCTGGAGGTGACATGGAAATTATTATTTTTATCTCGTGCGCACGACTTTTTATGTCGTGCGCACGACTTTTTATCTCGTGCGCACCACTTTTTATGTCGTGCGCACCACTTTTTATCTCATGCGCACCACTTTTTATGTCGTGCGCACGACTTACTGAAAAGTCGTGCGCACGAGATAAAAAGTCGTGCGCACGACTTTTTATCTCGTGCGCACCACTTTTTAGTCAGTGAGAACAGAACACTGGATTGAATAGGAAGGAAGGCCAAAAGGAAACCCCCAAAAGTGACATATCCGCTCACTTCAACATATACAGCTATTGATGCCAAGCATTTATCTAGTCGTCGAAGTCCGATCTCGGGAAACTGGCTTCACAAAAGACGTTTTAAAATTGGAACTATTTCCAGAGGCGGAGTTGTCACAAAGTGCTTCGACATTGTCACGTGAGCGTGCTGGACCAATCAGAGTGGCCGCTGGTCCAAGATCGCTGCCTACAGTGCTGATTTTATTTGTAGAAATAAGCTTTAAATTGCACTAAAATGACTACAAACAATGTTATATGTAAACGAAAATTAATCTGAATTATAAACCTAAGAGACCTGCTGAAACAGTGATAATTCTGTCATTAGACAGAACATTAGACAGTGATGATTCTGTCATTAGACAGAACATTAGACAGTGATGATTCTGTCATTAGAAATAGGGGGTTCTCCCAAATGATGGGAATATAATACCCATGCTCAAAACCTATGTTAAACCTGCAATAATAACATGTTTTCTATTTTCTATTAAAATAGAAAATAGAAAACATGTTAATAATAACATGTTTTCTATTTTCTATTAAAATAGAAAATAGAAAACATGTTATTATTTTTTATTATTTTCTATTTTATTATTATTTTATTATATTATGATTATATATCTATTATATTATTTTATTATTTTCTATTTTAATAAAAAATAATAACATGTTTTCTATTTTCTATTTTAATAGAAAATAGAAAACATGTTATTAATAACATTTTTTCTATTTTATTATTATTTTATTATATTATTATTATATATCTATTGTATTATTTTATTATTTTCTATTTTAATAAAAAATAATAACATGTTTTCTATTTTCTATTAAAAATAATAGATAGTAATAATAGACAGAAAATAATAAAATAATATAATAGATATATAATAATAATATAATAAAATAATAATAAAATAGAAAATAGAAAACATGTTATTATTGCAGGTTTAACATTTTGAGCATATGGGTATTATATTCCCATCATTAGGGAGAACCCCCTATTTCTAATGACAGAATCATCACTGTCTAATGTTCTGTCTAATGACAGAATCATCACTGTCTAATGTTCTGTCTAATGACAGAATTATCACTGTTTCAGCAGGTCTCTTAGGTTTATAATTCAGATAAATTTTCGTTTACATATAACATTGTTTGTACTAGTCATTTTAGTGCAATTTAAAGCTTATTTCTACAAATAAAATCAGCACTGTAGGCAGCGATCTTGGACCAGCGGCCACTCTGATTGGTCCAGCACGCTCACGTGACAATGTCGAAGCACTTTGTGACAACTCCGCCTCTGGAAATAGTTCCACTTTTAAAACGTCTTTTGTGAAGCCAGTTTCCCGAGATCGGACTTCGACGACTAGATAAATGCTTGGCATCAATAGCTGTATATGTTGAAGTGAGCGGATATGTCACTTTTGGGGGTTTCCTTTTGGCCTTCCTTCCTATTCAATCCAGTGTTCTGTTCTCACTGACTAAAAAGTGGTGCGCACGAGATAAAAAGTCGTGCGCACGACTTTTTATCTCGTGCGCACGACTTTTCAGTAAGTCGTGCGCACGACATAAAAAGTGGTGCGCATGAGATAAAAAGTGGTGCGCACGACATAAAAAGTGGTGCGCACGAGATAAAAAGTCGTGCGCACGACATAAAAAGTCGTACGCACGAGATAAAAATAATAATTTCCATGTCACCTCCAGGGCTCCGTACAACGTAGCCTAATGTAGCGGAGTAAGAGTAACAGTTTCTTCTTCACAAATCTACTCAAGTAAAAGTACAAAGTATAGTGATTAAAAACTACTCCTAAAAGTACAAAATTTCCCAAAACTTACTCAAGTAAATGTAACGGAGTAAATGTAACTCGTTACTACCCACCTCTGGCAGCTACAGTATAACACCAGATCATCAGAGAAAATTCTCCTCATGGTCCCAGCACTGGAACAGAGTTGGTAAATCAACCTTTTCCTTTTATGCACCGCAAGCTTGGAATGAGCTACAACACTAATCAACCTTAAATATTTACCCTCTCTTAACATGTTCAAACACATGTTAAAATCAGTTTTTACAGAACAATGTCATTGTTTTTAATCAAGTGTCATTCTTGTCATGAATTCTTTTTAGCTTTCTGATCCTTGTATGTTTTATGTTTGTTTTTTCTTTTGATATTTTTTTTATTTTTTGTAAAGTTACTTGTCCTTGTATGTATTTTCTTTTATATGAAACTGAATTTATTTTTTTGCTGCTATCTTGACCAGGACTCCCTGGCAGAAGAGATATTGTATCTCAATGGGACTTTCCTGAATAAATAAAGGATAAATTTGTTGCAATTCTTTAACAGTGAGCTTTGGAGAACTTTTTATTTCTCTTACCATCCTCCTCACTGTGCGTGGTGGCAAAATATACTGACGGTAGATATGGACGGGTTTAGGCGAGTGGCTATTTTCTTGTAGCCATTGCCTGACTTGTGAAGGTCAACACACATCTGCCTCACTTGAACGCCGTGTTCCTTTGTCTTTCCCATGTTGAAGAGAAATGGCCTCTGTGTCACGTCATATTTATACCCCAGGGAAACAGGAAGGTGTGAATTACTAATTAATAGGGCTGTTCGATTAATCGATTTTAAATCGTAATCGCGATTATGTAATTAGAACGATGTTAAAATGTGAAAATCGGAAAATGGATTTTTCACTTTTTTTTTTTTTTTTTATTTTTTTTTACCTTGTCTGCACACATATTAATGATTGATACCATATTTATGATTGATGGAAATACCTCTCAATACCTGCGACAAGTGCCCCATGGGAGAGGCTCTTTAGTGTAGGAGGGGGCGTTGTAACCATGGTGATATACTAACATGCCACCGGGCATCCCTCAAGCCAGATGCGGTAGACCGGCTCGTGTTCCTTGCAAAAAACTTGCAAATGTGAACAGCAAATGTAATGACTGACATTACACACCTCTACCTCCTTCATGGGTTGCATTATTATTTAGCATGCAAAGACCCAGTTTAGTTTAATTAGAAAATGTCTTGTTTTATTTAATTGGAAATATAACTTACTGTATGTTTGCAAGTGCTGATTTGCTGATTTTTTTTTTCAGAGATAAAAGTTTATATTTTATTATATTTTTTAAAACTTTTTTTCAACTTATTTTACAGAGTTTTGCACTTTATTCATTCATTTTTGGTTTAATAAGAGCAAAGTTTACACTTAAAGCCCAATGAGGCAAATGTTCAATAAAAAAACAGCATATTTGAAATAATTTCTTTGCCTTTTGTCAATTCACAAAATAATCGTAATCGAAAATCGGATTTTGAGAGAAAAAAATCGAGATTTTATTTTTGGGCAAAATCGAACAGCCCTACTAATTAAATGTTCCTACATAAACTGGTCAACTTTGTAAACTACCATGGAAGTGACAGGAATACTTTAATTAATTTATTTCTAAGGAATTGTTAAGGCTGCAAATAATTGTAGAACAGGTGATTTTATGAATAATATATATTTCTTAGTCAGGGAATTTTTTTTCCCCTTTAAAATTCACTTGAGTTGAAGGTTACATTTTTCTACAATTTTCAGTGTGATAAAATGCTTCTGCAATAAAAATTGAATTTATTTTAAGGCTTTTAACACATCTTAACCAGGGATGCCAATAATAATGGAGGACACTATAATACCTATTTTAAACAGGCCTTGAATGTCTTAAAAACAAGCTTTTGATTGTTTTTGCTAAATAAATTAGAAATTCAGCCTCTGAGCCATGTCTTTATCTTCCCATTCTCTTCAACTTATTTTCTCACCCTTTTTACTTTTTTCTCGACATTTTGACTTTTTTCTTGACATTTCGACTTTTTTTCTTGACATTTTGACTTTTTTCTTGAAATTTTTCTCCACATTTTGACTTTTTTTCTCGAACCTTTTGACTTTTTTCTCGACATTTTGACTTTTTTTCTCACCCTTTTGACTTTTTTCTCGACATTTTGACTTTTTTCTTGACATTTCAACTTCTTTTCTCACCCTTTTGACTTTTTTCTCGACATTTTGACTTTTTTCTTGACATTTCGACTTTTTTTCTTGACATTTTGACTTTTTTCTTGACATTTCGACTTTTTTTCTTGACATTTCGACTTTTTTCTCGACATTTTGACTTTTTTTCTCGAAATTGTACTTCAACATTAATCTCGACATTTCGACTTTTTTTCTCAACATTTCGACTTTTTTTCTTGACATTTTGACTTTTTTCTCGACATTTCCACTTTTTTCTCGACATTTCCACTTTTTTCTCGACATTTCGACTGGCTGAAGAATCTTATTGGCTCGTAGATCCACATCACACTGGACGGCTCGTCCGGGCGGCTGTACAGACACTGCAGAATTTGGTTACTTTCCTCTTTCTCTGAGAGGGGAGACCACTTTATATATGTTAAAGCAAGAAAAAACCTGTTTTTCATAATAGGTCCCCTTTAATCAATCACAAAGATATCAAATATTATTCATATATTTATTCAAACGAGGCCGTTGTAAACACATGCAGATGCACCAAAACATTAAATCAGATGCAAAATACAAATAGTTTACAAAACTGTACATTAACAAGAGGAAGAATCACCAGATTCTGTCACCTTGGTGCAACAGACTCTGAATTATCCGAGACCGAGACCTGGAGAGACCCAGAGACCCGAGACCGAGACAAGACCAAGACCACTAAAATGTGGTCTTGAGAACTACAAGTCTACCTTTAACCCTTAAAGGAAAGTGGGAGCCCCAGCTCATCTTGTTGAAATCTGGGAGTGAATTACAGGCCCATGAGCTCAGATACGTTGAATAGTGATATTTTTAACCTCCTCTACTGCAGTCATTCAAAACAACCATTGCATGTTTGATATGCTTACATAAATTGTTCTGGTGATAAAACAATTTGTTGCAAGTAAACATCACCTCAAGAACGTCGCCTTCAAAGACTGAAGAAGCCATTCATTTTGCCGAGGTCAGATCCAATAAGAGCTTGTTGAACTTCTTCTGGGTTTCTGTAATTGGCATTTACCGGTACATGCTGCTGTTGTTTGTTCACATGCAAGGCCAGCTGGCGCTGATCCTTCAAGTGCTGGTTCTTGCCTAAACTCAACCACTAATCTGCGCTGTAACACGTCCGCTTTTATGCTGATATACTATTACTGCCTCAAACTTCCCCTGAATGTAAAGCAGAGTTAGAGTTAAACACTGCTGCGTAAACAGACTCCTCTTATCCACCAAGCTGCTGCTTTTATAATTATCAACCCACAACTTAGCTACTGTATCACCGTCGTGCCTCTTTAATCTCTGCTACGCACAAACTCAAGTATTAGTTAACTTTTTTGCAGAAATAACTCTATTTAAAATGTGCAGATTAAATCTGGTGCTTTAGTTGGCCGACTCCACATCCAGAACACCAAAAGAAAAAGAGACAAGCTGATACAGACAAAGAAAATAATCCTGGTGAAAATGTTGCTATTGAAGTAAAATTTGTCTTTTCCTTCTTTTTCTTTTCTTTTCTTTCTTTCTTTTCATTTTATTAAATTTTTATAGGTTATATATGATATGATATTGTGAGGAAGGCACAGGACTAAATAAGCGTTCTGCTTCCTCCTGTTCCTTTTCGAACACATTGTTTTGCTGTGTGTTTTATTTTTGAATGAGACTGTTAAATTGTTTTGCTTTTTTTTATATTTTGATGCTTTTAATTTGATTGGGTTTTGTTGTGTTCGAGACAAAGCCAACAATAAAAAAAGGAAGCTAGCGGCACATTAACAATTGATTTAAGACTTATTATGGACTTAAAATAACCCAAAACCACATCCTCAACATACATGTTAACACAGTTTAAACTTTAACTGTTAAATCCATGTCTAAAGTGATTCTCTTTCCTTATTCATCAGCAGAAATACTTATATCTGCCACTAAAAAGGTTCAAATAGCTCTTATAACTGGTTCTCATAAGTTTTTTTTATATTAATTAGATAATTAACTCTGAAGTTCCTGATTCAGAAACACCTCAAGAATTTTAAAGTAATCCTCTTCTCTCAAATGTCCATGTACCAAAAGAAGTTTTCCTGCCCTTTGCCCTCAGTGAATAACGAATCCCTGACCGTCTGTGAGGATTCACTCTCGGGCTGAATTAAAAACAACTTTTTATTTAAGCTCATATCTGACTAAAGGACCAAAAACAACCCTCCAGGTTCAGGTGAGTCTCGGTCTGAAGTGGAGTCTTATTTGGTGTCAGTAGCAGAACTGATCAGACTCTCTAAGATTAAAGCAGCCAGAGACCCAGACCACAGTTTCATCAACCGCTCATTAGACGATAATGTCTTCAAGCCAAACACTGATTTAATCCATTATTAATACATTTAAATAATGTTGAAACCATTAAATAACGAGCACATCACCAAACTCATCCTTTTTGAGGAACGCAGGTTATTTTTAGGAGGATTAATGAATGATTTGGTTCTATTCTGCACTGTTGTCACTAGGGATGGGCGGTATGGACTAAAACATTTATCCCGATAATTTCTGGCATTTATCCCGATAACGATAAAAATGACAATAAAAAAAATACCAATTCAACTCCACCTTTGTAACTATAAATCTATCAGATCCGCTATTGTTTGTTACACAAAAACCTCATCAACCGGAACTTTTCTTTCTTTCTTTCTGGCTCATTTTTTTCTTTCTTTCAGGCTCATTTCTTTCTTTCTTTCTTTCTTTCTTTCTTTCTTTCTGTCTTTCTGTCTTTCTTTCTTTCTTTCTTTCTTTCTTTCTTGCTCATTTTTTTCTTTCTTTCTTTCTTTCTGGCTCATTTTTTTCTTTCTTTCTTTCTTTCTTTCTTTCTTTCTTTCTTTCTTTCTTTCTTTCTTTCTTTCTGGCTCATTCCTTCCTTCCTTCCTTCAATCCGGCTTTACACAAAAACATCATCAACGGAAATCGTTTTTACCGTGAGATACAAATTCTTACTGTGGGATATTTTTTTGACGGTTTATCGTGAACGGTAAAATATCTCCCATTCCTAGTTGTCACTCGCACTCGACCATGTAACCGTCAAGTCTTACTGAGTTATTAGGTTTTCACCACAAGTTTATTGAGTTGTTATTTACTTGAGAGAGATCAGCCTTGTACAAAATGTAATAATGAACAAACATGAAGGTACCTGCGTGTTTGTGCTCTTTGACAGGTGAGACCGAGGTGAACATGGGTTCAAACAGATATAGACGGCTGTACTGGGAGGTATATCGTTGTGTCGGGACGCCGGCTCAGTGACAAATAAAGACCTTAATGGGTCAACACCGCTCAACCGTCTGATGTCAGAGGTTTTTATCATTTGTAGTGGTTTTGCTTACCTGGCGAGTCTTGAGCTGAGTCAGCTATTGTAGCACGACAGAGAATACTGAATCCTGGACATGGATCTGTGTGTTAATTATGTCACTGAGGATAAATTTGATGAATTGTGTTACTGTTTTTTTTTCAAAAACTGCAGAGCCCATTCAGATAATCCATGGACACTGTGATAATCTGCTGGTTCTTGTAAATATAGCAAAAATAATTACGGTTTCTTCTCAAAGCTTTTCTGTCCTTGATACAAAAAGATATTGCTGGACTACAAATCTGCTTTGTACGGAAGAGTATTAGGGCCAGGCAGGAGAAAAAATATTTGAGAGGAAGATTTTTTTATTGTGCACTTCGAGAAAACAGTCGAAATGTCGAGAAAAAAGTCGAAATGTTCAGAATAATGTTGTACGGAGCCTGTGAAGGATCATGCAATATATTTTTAATGTTGACAAAATCGAGCGCACGTTTTATTAACTCGTTCGCGCGATTTAATAAAACGTGAGCACATTTAATTAACTCGTGTGCACGTTTTATCAACTCGTGTGCACGTTTAATTAAATTGTGCGCACAAGTTAATATAATGGGCTCACGAGTTATTCAATCATGAACACAATTTAATCAATTTAATGTGTGGTTAGAGAGCAGGTTGGTCGGAGCTCGTTGGGAGGAGCGTCAGTTGAGCGGCTTCCTGGGCCTTGGAGTTGGCCCCAAATAAAGACCTAGATCATCATAATTCCGATGGCGGAGATTACTTGCGCTAAGCATTCTTTTTAAAGTGGCTAGACTGATCACTATACCATGGGTGGCTAGAGTTGCCAGCATTTCTTTTTGCGCCATGCCTAACCCATGGTAAATTCTTAGGAGATCCATGTTTAAAGGATCTTAATGCCCTTATGGCTGATAAGGGACGCATTACAGCACGATTGAATATAACCTGCGCACATTTATTAAATTTTGATCAAGGGTAAGTAAATCGTACTCATGATTTTATGATATATTGTGCGCACAATTTTCCAAAATGTGCGCACCCTTTGTTAATCGTACCCACGCTTTAATACATTTTGCTCACGATGACAAATAACGTGCTCTCGATTACGGTAACTTTAACGTGGCCACGAAGTTACTTTTTTTTCTTCACTTGAGCTCTTACAGGCTCCGTAATGTTGAAATACAATTTCAAGAATAAAGTCGAAATTTCGTGAATAAAGTTAAAATACATTTTGGTGAATAAAGTGGAAATGTCTCCTCTGGTCCATCAAATCCAGTTAGCGACTGACAGCTCTGCAGCAGCAGCCGTAACTAAATAACTAACTTACATCCTTGGAGTAGAGCGTTAACGTTACGTTTCTGGAGTTATGCAACTGCATATGTGTGATATGTGTTTCAAATCAATATCGTCATCAAATATTGACCTTTTTCTCAACATTTCGACTTTTTTCCTCGAAATTGTACTTCAACATTAATCTCGACATTTCAACTTTTTTCTCAACATTTCAACTTTTTTCTCAAAGTGCATAATGAAAAAAAAATCTTCCTCCTCTAAAATATTATTTTTATTTTTCTCCTGCCTGGCCCTAACTTTGACTTCCTTCTTGTTACAACGTTTAGTGTTTTCTTGTGCAGGTCCCAGCCACTCTGACCGTGTTGACAGGGGTTTCTCCTGCTTTCTCCCCCCACACATCCCCCCCTTAGATGGCAGCGAGTTTCACTGACTGAGCCAAACACTCAGATTTCAGTTTACAGTTTATGCCAGGATTTTACAGGTTATCTTGCAGACTAAGAGTTTTAAAACCCAGAAGAGACAATATGTTGACATAGATGTCTGGTTACTGGTTGGCTCTCTTTAGCAACAAAGAGAGCCAAAACAACCCCTGATGGAATCATCTGTCTTCAGATGAGAAATATTGTATTTCCAAATATTTCCAACTAATAATTTCCCCCTTTATTTTAGTCTTCTAGAGATGTTTGGATGGTTGTTTAGGATTATTCCTGGAGTCTAGTAACCAAGGACTCGTTATTATATTTGTAAATCATGAATAAGAAATCTAGCACGTTGTACTTTTTCATTAGATATTAATATGATTTCCTAGGTCTGTCCACTCCTTTACTTATAATTATTTTTATCTTCAACATCAAAAATTTGCTGTGGGAGCATTTACAATGAGTATATTCAGTTTGTTGTAGAGGATGTGTGGTTGTAAACCTGCGAGCATATACACTGGATAATGATGTTATTATGATGTCATAACAAACATTTAACCCTAAACATATTGTGAAGTGGAAATGTGAGGATATGAATAAATAAGGCAGGATAATTTGCACATTTCTGTGTCCTAACCTTTATATTTTGTAAACGATGGAACGTATGATTCCTGTAAACGAGGTTGAAGCTCTGACAACGGCAGCGCGAGCGCGAGCCTGCGGATCGATTCAGAGACACCGACCAGCAAAGGTCAATGCTATCATTAACACTCCTGTCTGAAGGGTGTGTTTGTGTGTGTGTGTGTGTGTGTGTGTGTGTGTGTGTGTGTGTGTGTGTGTGTGTGTGTGTGTGTGTGGGAGGGTCAGAGAACAAAGGGGGTGGGAGGTTAAGTGTCCACCTCACCTGAAACAAAGAAACATGGAGCACATGTACGCTGCTACTATATTTATTACTTTTCTTTGTGGAACTGGAGGAAGTCGCCTCAATAATCTCTGATCTCTCACCCACCAGGTCGTCGTGTCGCCGGCTGAACTAGTAGTCCAGGAAACAATGGTAGAACCAACCACAACAATGATTTTTAGGGCTGGGGATCGATTCAAATGTCAAGAATCGATTCGATTCCGATTCGATTTGATTCCGATATTGATTTGGGTTAGTGTTATTAAAACGTTTTTTTAACTGTTGCATGAATTATATGACTGTGTAGTTATGCAACATATGAATACTAGTATTATATTGAGATTCAACAGCAAGTATTATCAGCTAATGATGCTGTAAGGACCAATCAGCTCCCAGAATGCTGATAGAACTGCTTTCAGAAACATCGTGGGTCAGAATTACCAAACAGATCCAGGGAGGAAACAGAGACGGATGAAATCAGTTACATTTTTTCCCACATTCCGTTTTAATTTGATCCATTTTCAGTTTTTAATTTTTGAAAATTAGTTTTTTAGCATTTTATGCAAATGTAACCCCAAGACAGTATATAAAGTAATGAAATATAGACAATTTATGCAATTATAATTGAAAACTTTAATGTTTTCATACCTTTAAACATATTCAAAGGCAAAAACATGGCACCAGTTTTTCTCGTTTCCAACAAAACATTCCTTTTTTGGGCATAAACAAAAAAATACCAAAACTTGTAATGATGAAAAAAAAATCGATCTTTAGAGATATGAATCAATTTTTAGGAATTAATATGAAAATCGATTTTTTTCAACACAAGCCTAATGATTTTTATTATGTTTAGGGTATTAGTGAAATTGGATGTTGTGATTTTTGATTTGGGGTTTTTTGGGGGGAGTTTTGGGGAATGTTTTTGGCTCTTCTTTAGAACTACTCTAATCCCTGAAAAGGGGCCAAATTGGGCCAGTTCGAATAGGGGAAAAGTGAGAAAAAAAGCCCATAACCTGAGAATGCTCACTCTTTTCTGCATCAAACTTTCTGAGGTTTGAACTGGGTGGTTGTCCACCATCATCAAACAGTCAAACAAATGATTTACATGAGAAAATACTGAAATATAGCACTGTAATCATACCTTTAGTTTAGACGGAAATTGTACTTTTTGGTAATAAGAACATATATAGGACTCCTTCACTTTTCTCTCATTTATCAGAAAAACATAAATCCCTATAAAATACACTATTACTTAGTTGTCTTGAATGCTATTGAATACTAACCAGTGGTGTTATGGGGATATCTGGTACAGCTCTCTTGAAAATGAGATTTCCTTAGACACAGCAGAAGAGGAAATGTAGTTTTAGAGTAGAATGACGGTCTATTGTTCCCTCCCATATCGCAGCAAAGCCTTTGATCCACTTCATTTTAACAGGATCTCTGCAGCGTATCGACTCGTGTCGTTCTGGCCTGAAGTCCAGCTGTGTTTGGAGCTCAGAGATGGTGGTGGGTTTAGGCTTTAATCTGCCTAAATGAAGTCTCTCTGTGATGATGAAGCTGGTTAATTAAACAGATTTGTGATTGCTGATGGCTCATTGAGTCGTTTTCATGTGACAGCTTTTATATGAACGTCCTTGATCACGTAGGAAACACCAGCGAAGCCGGTGGACGTTCAACAGCAGAGGGTTGTGCTTTTTAGAAAAAGAAAAGAAAACTGGCACAAGTTTTGGCATCTTTACTTCCAGACTCTACTCTAATTCAGTCCTGATGTCCTGATGAACTAATAAATCTATTCATGTCAGAGTGTGACAACACTTTAGATGGGGTCTTTTCAGGTTTAGGAAAACATACAGGCATATGTTGATAGATATGTTAATTAGTACCTGAATGCATATGAGGTTAAGCTAAAGTTCATGTACACTGTTGCCCAAAAAGAAGAAAAAATATTTGAGAGTGGAAGATTTTTTTTTATTGTGCACTTAGAGAAAAAAGTCGAAATGTTGAGATTAATGTTGAAGTACAATTTTGAGAAAAATGTCGAGAATAATGTTGAAATATAATTTCAAGAATAAAGTCGAAATTTCGTGAATAAAATCGAAATTTCGAGAATAAAGTTGAAATACAATTTCGTGAATAAAGTCGAAATTGTACTTTCATTTCATTTCATTTTTTATTTATTCCGTATCATGGAAATAGTTCACATACATGTTCCATTCCATGATCGAAAAGGGGCAAGAAGAAGAAAGCCTAATATAACAAGCCCCTTTCTCAAAAAAATAAAACAATACATATGAAGATGGTCTGTCCGTCTGTTCAACAGTCACTACTTACGTATATAACACCAAAAAAAAAGAAATAATGAAAAAACAAAACAAAAAAATAAGAAAACCTACACACTAACTCACCAACAATACAAAAACAAAAAACAACAAAAGATATTTTACCCGTTAAATTCATATTGTCTGATTGTGTTGTCTTTATACAATTTCTTGAACTGGTGAATATTTTTACAATCTTTTAAATCAGTTGTTAAGGAGTTCCATAATTTTACACCACATACTGAAATACACATTTATTTTAAAGTAGTTCGTGCAAACGGATGTTTAAAATCAAATTTCCTCCTATGGTTCTTATCTTCTGAACTAAGCAGAAAAAAACGTATATTTTCAGGCAATATTTGCTTTTTGCCTTGAACATAACTAATAAAGTCTGTAACTCAACAATATCTTTAAGTTTAATTAATCCTGCATTGATAAAAAGTCATTTGGTGTGTTCTCTTGCCTCCTTTTTATGTATGATCCGTACTGCTCTCTTCTGTAAAATACTTCAACATTAATCTCGACATTTCGACTTTTTTCTCTAAGTGCATAATGAAAAAAAAATCTTCTTCCTCTAAAATATTATTTTTATTTTTCTCCTGCCTGGCCCTAATACTCTTCCGTAGTAATATAATATATTTGGTTTTATTATTTTATATATATAAAATACTATTGTAGCATATTTGCAAGAAGGTTAGGGGAAACAGCTCAGAGAAAATGGGCCACAAGCTAATTCCTGTGTCTCAAGTCTCAAGGTTTAGCCACTAAATAAGATGGAAAATATCTTTCAAAACATAAGCGCTTGTAGAGTTTAGATAAAAACTTATCGAATATGATGTGATATCTTGGACAGCAAGAGTCTAAACTTGCATCTCTAAACTTTTACGAGCATAAAAAAAGTCACACGCATGTGAAGTAAATCAAAATTCACCCAAAAAGACAAAACACATGCAAACATGCAGAAGGTATAATTTAAATGATCATAAATAAAAAAGAATCACACAAATATGTTCTGAATGTATAAAATTCAGAACATGGAACATGGATGAAACTTTACAATCCATCATCTCCAACATTTTCTCAATAAAGTAACATTTTTCAACACAAACACCAGTCAGTGATAACTTTTATAAGCTTTTTCTAGCAGCTTTTTTTGAGAGAAACGTGAAATTCATGACGGTTTTCATGTCTCTGAAGTTGAAATCATGACATCGTGTGACACGTGTCGGGCTGCCGAGGTCCGACCGGTGAACATGTGAACTAAAACAGGACTATTATGGGCTGTGTGACTGGAAGGCTGTGCTTTGGACTTGAGGAAGGGCCTCAGGCGGTTCTGCTCCTGGGAGGAATGATCCATCAGCCTCCTCTTTCTGACATCTTTCTGACACGTTACTCAGGACTTTTTACGGCAACAGACCTGTTGCTGAAATATTTAGCAGTCAGCAAAGTTGCAGAGAGGCCTGCTGGGTAACTGCCAATGCAACGTCCACCTGGTCAATCTATATTTCATGGTCATGAATGAATGGATGACTGCATTTTCTTTATATAGCATCTCCCTGGAGGAGGAGGGGGCTGTTAATGTCCAGTATAGATGCAAAGTAAGAGGCAACAACAGGACTAAAGTGACCACAACTGTAACAAAGACACTCACCAGAGTCTTTACTAAACCCTTTAAACCTTCGATGATCAATGTTTAACAGTCTGTCTTGGTTTTATCAAGACTCTGCTGAGCTTCGTGGTCGATACGTGTGGAGAACAAGTTACAGAAGGTACGAGTTAGTTAAAAGAAATGAAAAATGGGAGAATGGAAATTATTACGCATAAAATGTTCATGTCAAAACTTCTATCTATCTATTTATCGCTCTGGATTGAGAGGTTAGGAAACAAACTAACTGAATATTTGTACATCCCTCCATCATCTATCAGAAATAAAGACCAGCATGCACCTGTTCACCATCATACTCTCAGTCTAGGTGTCTTCAGTATTCACATTCATTACTCAGGTAGAAGTATAGATACTAGAGTTTAAAAATACTCCTGTAGAAGTTGAAGTATCAACCCAAGTTTTTTACTCAAGTAAAAGTATAAAAGTACTGGTTTCAAAACTACTTAAAGTATAAAAGTAAAAGTAATGAAAGGGAGAAAAAAGCCATTAAGGACAAAAGCCATTGAAAATGAATGTATCTTAGTATAATGCAAATATATTAAAGAAGCATATATGTGTACTATTGAGCATTAACATGTGTTTCAGAGAGCAGGAGATATGATGACTAGTTGCCTATAAGTATTGTAATGGTGCAAAAAGTCAAACTTCAGAGGCATGTTATCATTTATCCTAACCTTTATTGGAATGTACATCCAAGTTTAGTTGCAGGAATCTGAGGGAACGGATGTAAGAACAAAACTGGACAAGAACATCTGAAACAACCACAACCAAATTCACTCTATCCGGATGGAGCAATTTAACTGGATAGTTTTATTTAAAGGCTGAAATGAAATAGAGTAACGAGGCTGTTTTTAAAAAGGAAGGAGTAAAAAGTAAAAAGTCGTCTGAAAAGTAATTACTCCAGTGAAGTATAGATAACCAAAATTTCTATTTAAGTAAGGTAACGAAGTATTTGTACTTCGTTACTTGACACCTCTGGTCTCTACACCTGATGGCAAAGCTGGTGGAAAGTCCTCAGTATTCGTCCAGAAAGGTTGGAAACCGTGTTATTCCCTGCCCTTCGTGCCTGGTCTCCAACATGACGTGGACGTTACGTGGCTGCGGCACAAACCTTCGTACCCTAAAGCTCAGAGGCCTCTCGGCTCGTCATAAATACAGTCCTATGACGTCCTGCCATGAGGAGCCAATGATGCTACATGTGCTCATGAAACCCACCAAAACCTGGGTCCAAGCTTCTGTCTCACAGATACATTAGAACTGACACAAACGCAGATCAGGCCTCAGTTTTCATTTATACGCTTGTCTTGTTCTGTTTTTGAGTTTTTCCTTCATGGACCTCAGATCTGATACGGAGGAGATCCTGTGTGATGACTAGAAAACAACAGTTACTTTTACTGAAATTGTACCAATCTATCTCTTTGGGGGGTAAATGGGAGAGAAGTAATAGCCGGATTTGTGCAGCAGGAAATACATTTCTACAGAGTGGCCCGATCACAGTTTCTGCTGTAGATCCATGTTGCTGACGATACAGCAGTGTTCTGTAGTCGGGATCATTTGGGACGGCTTCTGGACATGGTGGAAAAGGAACTACAGAAATTCAAACAATGATTTGATTCAAACAAATTATCACTTCATCTTGGTAAAACAAAATGCATCATATTTGGGAATACGCCGGTGAGTTAAAGCAGAAACCTAACAATAAATAATACTGAAATTGAAATAGTATCGGAAAACAAATTCCTTGGAGTCATTTTGGATGATAAAAAAAGCTGGAAATCGCACATAAATCATGTTAAATCTAAAATGTCAAAATCCATTGCAATTCTGTACAAAGCTAAAGATTTCCTCTCTCAAAATGCATTAATCACTTTATATTACTCATTCAGTACGTGCACATGCAGCGATTCAAACTGGTTGGAGATCATTTGCACACATCGTACTGACTTTTAAACTGCATGTGAACACCTTAAGTCAGTCAAGTAATCTGATCAGACTGGATTCATCAACCCGCTTGCAGCACCTAGATAAGCCAGTCGCAAGCCAGTCGCAACCGCCTTGTTAATGCCATGTGAACGGGACATGGATATTACAGTCTGCGCATGCTCGAGAATTTCCCCAGGGTGGGGTTTTCCCCCGGGGGAGGGGATTCACCCGGAAGTGAAAGGAGACGACGCAACGCTGCTCAGTAGTAGCACCCTGGGGTGTCGTGTGACTGCTTCAGGGGTGTCGTCAAAATATTTCCTATTCTGACATTTCATATATAAATACTGTATTTTCGCGACCATACGGGCGCCGTGTGAAAAGGCATAGCCTCAGTCTTATGTGTCATATTTCTGTATTTAAAACACACACGGCGCACCGACCGAAACGGCACACACACAAGAACACACACACACAAGCACAGGAGTGTGCGTATTTAAAAATACAGCGGGAGCAAAACTTTGTTTGATTGTAGGCTACTTTATTTCAGTTTTTACATTAATCAAACCCATTAAGTCTCATCCTCTGTTTCTGCATTAAAGAGCTCCGCTAAATCAGCTGTGCCAGTCCGAATTCCTCGCTGTCAGAGTTACGTTCCGTGCCGTGCGGTGCCTCGGAAATGCACGCTTTTGCAAAAGCTCGCAAAATAATCCCAGCAGACACGTTAGCCCACGCATCAACAATCAATCTGCAAACTGTGGCATAAAAAAAACAAAATACGCCGTACCCTACGCCGTAGGCTGCGTCTATTTAACGCGGACCTAATGCCGCGTTCCATTTATCCTCGGAAGTGGGGATTTCCCAGTCCCCAGTCGGAATTTTCAACTGGAACGCCCCTCAAAGTGGGGTTTCCCACTGGGAAAGTGGGAGAGTCTTCACCACCCCCGAGTTACCATTCCAAGATGGCTGCCATTCCCAGTTCCCACTTCCGATTTCCGAGGTAAATGGAACGCGGCATAAACTCCGGAGCCAGCAGACAGAAATCTCTAAATTTCGGAGCAAATTTCTTAACAGGCGTAGCTACAACTGTTAGATTTCATCTATTAAACCAACATCTTCCTAAATGATTTATTTCAGCCGGCGTGATTCTCAACAGAGCAGCGTCCCAGAGAGAGTGTCTCTCCCGGGGCTGACGCAGCAGCTTGACCCGGCGGACACGTCTCTTCTCGGGCTGTGAGCTGAGGTTGCTCCCCGGGGGCGGCGGCTCTTCTCATCTCCGAAAACATCGGGTCAAATTTCTTAACAGGCGTTATTTGGATAAACTGAGCCCCGGTTGCGGATCTTAAGGTTACCTTTATGCCTGAAAAAATATTAAAACTTAATAAAGTGCCATATTAACAGCGCTACAGCTGAAATTAAAACAGCTTTTGGCTCTCCGCTTCCTGATCAGGTTAGGGATGAAAACGAGGGGGAGTAGGAGAAATGGGACAGGCACCTGGGCCAAGTGCCCTAGATCTCAAGTGCCCTAAAATCTCCCCCTTCTTTTTTAGGGGTTAGGGAAGAAAAGAAGTGCGAGTGGAGAAAAGAAGGGCGAGTGAAGGAGAATTGGGATTGGCCCTTAGAATGCACTTTGTCCTTTCCTCGTTGTTAAGCGGAGGTCAACCGGAAGTGGCTCTTTGTTGAAATGGTTACCATGGTTACCTCGGGTACAGCGCCACCTAGCGTCACGGAGTCAGCCATGCTCTGGTTACAGTGGTTTATTCAATCTGATTCAGTCTGATCTCAGAACAGCATGTGTAATCAGACAAGTTGATCCAATCTTCTGCATGTCATTATCTGATCAGATCTCCAACCACCTTGAATCGCTGCATGTGCACGTACTGATTGATAGCTCCATTATATGACATACTGCATTGAAGTCTGGGGAAACACTTATAAAACAAATACCAATCCAATATTTTTATTACAAAAGAAAGCTATATGAATCATCAGTTTTTATTTGTTTTGGTGATGCTTGGATTCAAGATTGCATGCTGGAGGTGTCTGATGGAAACAAATGAAACGAGGGAGCAAAGCTACATTCCCTCGCTTTCGTATATTTAAGACTCATCTTCTGCAGCAGGATATATTTGAAGGATTGGAAAATGAAAGCAAGAACTGTTCTGGATGTGCTTAAGAAGGGAAACTGTGAGAAAACTGTTATTTTCAAGACGGACCAGAAATATAGAAATATATTTAAAAAGGAGCTTTCTTAACACAAGATATTCATCTACAGCATATTATAAAAAGCAATAAGAGAAGCTTTGAAGCTGTGGCGAGAGATGAACACTTTGCCCAGAGCCCTCGTTAAATAATTGGTATCCACTTCTAAGATTGGACCGCAGCAAATCCTGAGGGAGGAAACGCTCACACAAACGCAGACTTGGAAATGTTAAAACCTGCTGCTACGCACGTGTTCTCTTGTGTGTTAACGCATATGTGACTATAGAGACGTTCAACTCAGTGTTGGGGTTTGACATCAACAAATAATAAGTTAGATCAATTAGATCTTTAACGCAGAATACAAGTATCTATGAGGCTTTTGTGGAAATACTTGATGGCTTTCATTACAGAAAGAAAATCCCACAAGGATCGCCAAAATAACTTGAAACTGATAAAAGTCATAATAAATAATAATTTGCTGGAAATTGACTAATAAAAAAAACAGACACTTCTTTTGAATTGCAGTTTTAAAAACACAAACTAATGAAACTGGCCTGGACAAATGAGTTGCTACACTTAGAAAAGATGGAAGATAATTTGATCATAGTTTAACTTAAATGTGTCTTATGTTACCAGTAATTAGTGCTGAACACGGACCAGAGAAAACAGAGGAGAGAGTCGTCTGAGGAGATCAGAAAGAAACTTCTCGACAAATGTGTAACGTGTAAATGTTTTCCTTTGAGCTGGAAGTTTCATAAGACTGTTTCTCTCTAGAGCCGACTTTGAAAGGTTAAAACTGATGACAAGTTGAAGAGACGGATGATAGAAATAGTAACCAAACATCCGGAGAGATTCAAGGTAAACTCCAGGGTCAAGGACACCAAAGTCGGATCAATAACTGTTTTAGCCAAAGTGGATGACCAATAACTGTTGAAAACAAACCATAAAAAAAGCAAGATTGTAATTGGTCAAAATGCATATGGACAAGCCCCGAAGCTTCTGGGATAAAATCTTTAGGACAGATGAGACAGAACCGGAGCTTTTTGGCGACATGTCGGCTCTAAAAACAGCGTAGCTGCTGTGAAACACGGAGGAGGCTCGTTATGGTCTGGGCTGCTCTGCTGCGTCTTGAATCAGGGCAGCTACAATGACTACGTTTACATGCAGTTAAAATTGGGGTTTTTGCTAATATTCCGGTTACTGAAACATTCAGAATATTCCGTTTACATGGTGATTAATCATTTGGGATATCTGGATCAAAACAGCGACGCGCAGAGAACGTCATGACGCAATTCCCGTCATTTCTGCTTCTTCTTCCTGTATCCAAATTCAAAACAAATGCTGCTTCGCGCAACTTTTCGCTCACCTTCTTGTAAATCTCACTATCCCGGTACTTTCTACCGTCTACAAATGCAGAAATGTTCATATCCTTCATTACATTTAAAAAATGTAAAAAAATGCAAAAAAATCCAAAAGTGTGGCGTAGGAATGGGCGATATTTTACCGTTCACGATACACCGTCAAAAAAATTCCTCACAATAAGAATTTGTCATGTTGCGGTAAAAACGATAAATTCCCCTTGATGATGTTTTTGTGTAAAGCTGATTTTTGGAAGGAAGGAAGGAAGGAAGGAAGGAAGGAAGGAAGGAAGGAAGGAAGGAAGGAAGGAAGGAAGGAAGGAAGGAAGGAAGGAAGGAAGGAAGGAAGGAAGGAAGGAAGGAAGGAAGGAAGGAAAGAAGGAAAGAAGGAAAGAAGGAAGGAAGGGAGAAAAGAGGAAGGGAAGAAGGAAGGAGAGAGCAGGAGGAAAGAAGGAAGGAAGGGGAAAAAAGAAGGAAGGAAGGAAGGAAGGAAGGAAGGAAGGAAGGAAGGAAGGAAGGAAGGAAGGAAGGAAGGAAGGAAGGAAGGAAAGGGGAGAAGGAAGGGAGAAAACAAGGAAAGGAGGAAGGAAAGGAGAAAACAAGGAAAGGAGGAAGGAAGGGAGAAAAGAGGAAGGGAAGAAGGAAGGAAAGAGCAGGAGGAAAGGAGGAAGGAAGGAAAGAAAGAAAGAAAGAAAGAAAGAAAGAAAGAAAGAAAGAAAGAAAGAAAGAAAGAAAGAAAGAAAGAAAGAAAGAAAGAAAGAAAGAAAGAAAGAAAGAAAGAAAGAAAGAAAGAAAGATTAATTCCCGTTGATACGTGTTTGTGTAACAAACATGGCAGATCTGAGAGCGAGATAGATTCATAGTTAAAAAGGTGGAGTTGAATTGGTATTTTTTTTATCGTCATTTTTATCGTTATCGGGATAAATGCCAGAAATTATCGTGGTACATTTTTTAGTCCATACCGCCCATCCCTAGTGTGGCGTAGTCTTGCCTTTCTCCTTTTTAAACTTTTTATTTTTTCCTTTTTCACAAATAACAGAACCTTTCCCCATACACAGACAATCAAAAAGTGCATATTAGGTCGACATTAATACAGACAGCAAGATTACTTATTAAGACAATTCCCCTTCTTTTACTACAACCCATTTCCATCAGTATCCAAATACAACACAACATCTCCCCATCTTTGGTCAAAAGTGTCCATTTTCATTTGTAGCCTTGTGGTCATCTGTTCCATGATGTAAACCTGCTTCAGTCTCTGCTTCCACTGTGTTACTGTCGGTGATTTACTGTCCTTCCAATTCACAGTAATCATTTTCTTGGCAATCAGTAACAAAATTGGCAGTATATATCTCTGTTCTGCGTTATATGTGTCCTTTGCTACAGCTCCCAACAAATACACCATATGATCCAGAGGAACATTTACCTTAACAATATTTTTCATTTCTGCTTCGACATTTTTCCAAAACACTTGAATTATTGGACAATCCCAAAAGATATGTGCGTAATCCCCAATTCCTCCACAATTCCTCCAACACATTTCAATCAAAGGTGTCTTGACAAACAAAGAAATATCCCGGGGAGTGTTAAAATATCTCTGTCTTGCCAAAAAGAGCATGCGCAGAAAACAAATTCCTGTTCCGTTTGACGTTTACATGACCCAATATTCGAGTTTTAAAAGGAGTAACCCAGGGGTCATTAGGGTTTTTAAAAACCGGAATATGAGCAAATTCCGGTTATTCAAAGGGGTTATTGGTGTTTACATGGCCGTGCAAAACTGGGTTATTGCTAATATTCCGGTTTTAAAAGGGTTATGTAAGGGGCATGTAAAACGCAGTCACTGACATCTCAAGACTATCAAGACGTTCTGGAGCAAAATGTGCTGCACAGTTTCAGAAAGCTCGGCCTCAGTTGCAGATCAGGGGTCCTGAACAAAACCTGGACTATTGATCGAAGTCGAAATCCTCCTCAACACCTGAGGAAGGAACTAAAACATGAACTCTGGAGAAGAAATCCTTCAAACCTGAGACAACTGAGGAGAAAAATGACTGTATAACAACATGCTATTTAACTTGACAACCCTTCAATAATAACAAATGTAGGGTATGTATAGATAAAGTAGTTTGAATGTATGAGTCAAATGACATTTAAAAAAAAATCAACCTGAAATAATAAATAAATACTAAATAAAAAACTTAAAACTGAAATAAAAAAGTCACAAATAGCGATCAATTACTCATCAAAAGAAAGTTACCTCCACAAAAACTGAAAGCAGGTCTCGCAGGTTGGAAATCAGAGCTAAACACGCACGTGTGGCTTTTATAGATGCACATTTATCTCATTAAAAATAGTCAAACTTCTTAACAATATAAATTGATTGTCGACAATTGAACTATAGGCAATTTATTATATATTGGCTAAAGTTTGTAGCTAATATACGACCAACTGGTCATTTTACGACTCTTTTTCAACAGAGGTGAATGCAGAGGGCGCTAACAAGGCGTTCAATAAATGTTCATCAGGGCTGGAAAAACTAAGATCTCCAGTCCAGACAGATATGGAGACAGATTCCTATCTAAATGGCAGCTCAGGTGTTTGTGATACGTTTTATTTCAACAACATCCCCATCCTCAAGTGAAGCACGAGTTTCCTTGTGTTTTGCCTTTTTTCTTCTCCTGCTCCTGATTTTTGATGTCTTTTGGATAGAAAGTTGAAATCTCTGCAGGAACCTGCCTGCACCTTCTGGTCAGATTTCAGGTGCTGCCAATCAATGCACGGCCAGATTATTCACCATTCAGATCTCTTTTCTCCCATCGTCCTCACGGCAGCGCATATGCGCACCCATTACGCATAATGTGCTAACGAGGAAATGCGTCCCCTCGCGCAAAACGTGGCCCCCGTTGGAAGAAGAGGCCCTACTGTACACACAGCGCATGTTCTGCGTTTAGGTAGGGGCGGCCCTGGCTGCAGAAATGTATTATTTGCAGTGATAATCTCAAAAGCTTGTTAAAAAAAAAATGTACTTGAGGATACCATCCCTTTTTTCCACGGCAGTTTCATTAGTTTAGATTCTGAAGCTCTACTTAAAAGCAATGTCTGGTTTTCTCTCCTCACTTGATCCTTCTTCATCATTACCTTTGTCAGTTTCAAATTATTTTAATAACTATTGTGGTTTTTGTCTTTATTAGTGAGTTCCATCAAATTCTTCCTCATCTGCAGATGTCTGCAGACATCTTTTGCATTTTTTCCAGATGTTGAGTTTCCATCAGGGTTTGAGCATCCACAACTGGAATGGAAAATTTAGGCTTAAATCCAAATTATTACAATTTACTTAAACAAAAAAACACAAGAACATTAAATGCTGCAGTTTGTGGGTATTTATAAAACTTGTATTTAATCAGAACGACTACAAATTGCAGTTTTGTGCCAATAAAGGGTTCAGTTGTTATTTCTGTCACTTCAGGGCCAAAATAAAAAATGACTAATGCAGCGAGTGACTAATTAAAGTTACAAGGTTTATCTGGCCTTCGTGTCAAAATATGTTCCTGCAAAGCTGTGATTTATACTTGTTTATTTCTTGTTTCATCTACAAGAAAGTTTTATACCAACTTAATTATTGTTGGGCAACAAGAAAGAGCAACTGTCTTTCATCCAGCCACCATCTTTAATGTGAGCTGACAGTTCTGGTTATTCTGCCGAAGCTGTTGGCAAGCAGCCGTCAAAGTCTGAAGATGTAACCCAACAAGTAGGATTAAACTAATATGCTCCTAAAATAAACTGGTAACAGAATCGTCTGTTATATCCTGATAAGCAAAACGTAACATTGTGTTGTTAGGATTATAAAAGACTCACAGCAACTTTTCCAAATAACCGTTCGATTGTTTCGTTCTCGTACTCGGCCAGACGGAGGTGGTTCCAGGGACGTCCACAATCCAAATCAATGACTTAAAATATTGCTTGTTAGTCCGCGATGCTGCGCTTTCAAGATTGGAAAAGCCACATTTTGAGAAAAACAGACTCTGAGTGGTGAAAACAGTCTGAGATTGGGAGACAGAGTGCATAACAAAAAGCAATCAGCTGTCGGCGCTAAATTAAGTCATTGCCGTTTTTCTCCTTTTTCTCACTTGATCCGACAGCTGCAGGAGGAGATTTTCCACCCAGACAGAGTTTAACTGACTCCAGTGAGTTTTAATGTTGAGCTCTGGAAGACGCTGTGCGGTTTGTCAGTTTTAGTATCACGCTTGTGTCTTGTGAGGTTTCTGATGAAGGTGTTTCCTCAATAGCTACAACAGAAGTCTCAAAGGGAGACACAAAGGCGAGGCAAGTTTATCTGTGTAGCACAATGCAACACAAGGTAATTCAAAGTACTTTACATCAACATTAAAAGCGGCAAGACACAATTAAACAGTAAATAACAAATAAAATGATAAGAAAAGGTCAAATAATAAAAAGCACAATTTGTTAAAAAGTAAGGGCAGTAGAGTACAGCAGGTACATCTCATTCTTACAATGGCAAGAATTATGTTTCTACACGGTCAAAACGTACAAAGACCAGGTCAAATACAGTATTACAAAAGTAATCTGTAACAATTCGTACGGTGAATTAAACCAATTTGACAATTCTATGACTGTGTTTCCATGCATCAATAACCCTTTTACAACCTGAATATTAGCAATAACCCGGTTTTGCACGGCCATGTAAACACCAATAACCCCTTTGAATAACTCGAATTTGTTCATATTTGGATTTTTAAAAACCCTAATGAGCCCTGGGTTACTCCTTTTAAAACCTGAATATTGGGTCATGTAAACACCAAACAGAATATCCCCATCAAACGGAACATGAATATGTTTTCTGCACATGTTCTGTTCACAAGGAATCCTGGTCTTTTGAGTCCAGGAAGTTCTTATAAACACGGAGAAACCAAGACCAGGAGGAGACTAATCACTTCATAAATGTAATGAAGGATATGAACATTTCTGCATTTGTAGACGGTAGAAAGTACCGGGATAGAAGATTTACAAGAAGGTGAGAGAAAAGTTGCGCAAAGCAGCATTTGTTTTGAATTTGGATACAGGAAGAAAAAGCAGAAATGACGGGAATTGTGTCATCACGTTTTCCGTGCGTCGCTGGTTTGATCCAGATATCCCTAATGATTAATTACCATGTAAATGGAATATTCCCAATGTTTCAGTAACCGGAATATTAGCAATAACCTGAATTTTGACTGCATGTAAACGTAGTCTATGCCACAATGCCTGTTTCCAGGTCTTATTTCATACAACTGAGGAGAATTACAAAAGTACAAGTAACAAAGGTAAGGTAAGGTTTGAGTCCAGGTCTAAAAGTCAGCTCGGACATTCTTATCAAACTCATTTTAAATAAATCATTGCCACATAATTACCGTTTCACTGCGCCAAAACAACACTAGTCGAGATGTTTTAGTTTGCTGGTTTGATGATGTTGAACAATGATACGTAACTTCAGAGACTTCAGAGGAACCTCTGAGCTGGAGCTTTCTGCCTCTGGGTTTCTGCTCAAAGCTCTTGGCCTCGGCAGCGACGGCTGAAAGCTTCTGTCCAAGTTTGTTTCAGGTCAGCTTGTCCTGGTTTTAGTAACTGTGAGAAATTGAAGCTCTGAGCCGACTGGACCTTTAAATATCTGCTACTAAACGGGCGTAAAGTTGCTCACACTTTGGTAAAAGTTTGGTCATGGGCTTGGTGAGAAAAGTTGTTGTGGTGTAAGATTATTCTGGTTGGGGTTTCAATTAGTTGTTCTTTTGTCCTGCATGAGTCTTTAGTTTTGTTTGTGACCCGTTTCCTGTTTTATCTTGAAAGTCTGCATTCTTGTGTTTAGTTATAGTTTGACTTCCTTCTCCCCATCAGGGCCGGTTCTAGAAAATGATGACTGGGCCTGGCACGTTATTCAACACTAAATTATGCATTTTCCCATAATTTCAAGCGGAATGATACTAGCAAAACAAGAATATAAAACAAGTGTATTTCAAATGCTTTATTGCAGCAATATTGCTGCAGAACAAAGAAAATGCTACATTTAGTCTGGGCTACCTCACCCATCGGACAATCTAGCAACAGAAAATAAAACATACCAACAAAAATAAATATAACCATAAATATACAGGACTGTCTCAGAAAATTAGAATATTGTGATAAAGTCCTTTATTTTCTGTAATGCAAAAATGTCATACATTCTGGATTCATTACAAATCAACTGAAATATTGCAAGCCTTTTTTTTTTTTAATATTGCTGATCATGGTTTACAGTTTAAGAAAACTCAAATATCCTATCTCAAAAAATTTGAATATTCTGGGAATCTTAATCTTAAACTGTAAACCATAATCAGCAATATTAAAATAATAAAAGGCTTGCAATATTTCAGTTGATTTGTAAAGAATCCAGAATTTATGACATTTTAGTTTTTTTTAATTGCATTACAGAAAATAAAGAACTTCATCACAATATTCTAATTTTCTGAGACAGTCCTGTACAGAGACATACAAAGAAAGCTATAAGTAACAAAGTGAAGGGTTTGTTGTTCTTTTGTCCTACATGAGTCTTTAGTTTTGTTTGTGACCCGTTTCCTGTTTTATCTTGAAAGTCTGCATTCTTGTGTTTAGTTATAGTTTGACTTCCTTCTCCCCATCTGTCCTGGTTGTTTGTTTGTGAGTACATCTTGTCCTGTCTTACCATTGTTTTCTGTTAAAGGTGTTTGCTACTCATTTTCTGCCTTAGCAGCACTTTTTGTTTAATAAAGAACTCCTACGTTTGGTTCCACGCGACAAAAGTAAATACATTTTGAGCCTTTAGAAATCTAAAGTTGTGTTTTTGGCATTCAACATAAATCAAATATTTGTGTTTGGTGTTTTCACTTTGTAAAAACTATTTCTGGTTTCCTGGTTGGGGCCGAACAGATGATAAAGCCAAACTTAAAGTATTAGTTTGGTTTGACTAAACCAAAACAAATCAGTGCCTGTCATGTGGATGTGTAGTTTTGTGTTGTAACAAACCACATAAAGAGCTGAACAAGTCATGAAAAAGAGAGCTATAAGTAACAAAGTGAAGGCCTCAGTTCAAGGGCTTTTATGTTGGTCCAGTGCACTACTTTACACAGAAACACAGAATCAACAGAATCCTCCTGTCCCCTTCCTGCAGATCAATAGCCTGACTTACTTCTGCTGCGCCACGAAGGGCAGCGGGATGACATCCTGTTCTAACTGCAAACCATAAATCATTCATCGGTCGCAGGTGCACAGAGAAGACTGAGCCCTGACCTTTTCCCGCTGGGCACAGACACATCTGCTCGTTTCCGTCTCTTCTCCTGCATTCGGAGTGCTGAAGTCATCTGTGACAGTATAGAGGGAATGTTCATGACGTCACAGATGA
This sequence comes from Cololabis saira, assembly GCF_033807715.1. Lineage (NCBI taxonomy): Eukaryota > Metazoa > Chordata > Actinopteri > Beloniformes > Belonidae > Cololabis > Cololabis saira. The sequence continues at coordinate 49,576,967 of NC_084588.1, read as the reverse complement.
GACTTCACAGCGGGTTTCGTCCACTGAGTGACAGAAAGACTGAGTGTCAGAAAGACTGAGTGACAGAAAGACTGAGTGTCAGAAAGACTGCGTGTCAGCGTAAACTTTCAGTTTGAGCAACTGGAAAACATCTAAAATGGGAAAGAGCTGTTGTGCGATCGATCGACTGTACTCATAGATTTAGCAAGAAATCGGAGTTATCGTTTTACAGACTGACGAAAAATAAGCTTAAGAGAGACAAATGGATCGCTGCAATTCACAGAAACAACTGGATTCCAGGCACCAAAACGTGGATTTGCGGTTCCCATTTTGTATCAGGTAATGTTGGATTTTTGGGTAGCTAACGTTAAACGGTCAAATCATAAAGTTCGGTGTCCTCATCACTTTAATTTCTACAACAAATCCTGCCTTGAAGTCAGACCAAGCGTCAAGACTTTTGTAAGCCTTCAAGCTTTGCTTCGTGTATTTCCCCGGCGTAGAAATTAAGTACATATAAATATCAGGAAACTGGATTGGTGGCAAAATATTAATGTCCATGGACCACTGGTTCTTGGTAACTGTACCAAATATTAATGTCCATGGACCACTGGTTCTTGGTAACTGTACCAAATATTAATGTCCATGGACCACTGGTTCTTGGGGTAACTGTACGGGTCACTGTCAAGTCCAACTGACGCTAATTTAAGCCAATAATCAGCTGTTATCTCGTTTTCTCCACTAGTTGCAGCCATTTTTACCACTCAGTGCGAGTAAGGGGGGGGTCCAGTGGGAAAGTGACGTCAATGCAAACCCTCTATATTATAAATGATCCCTCTAAATCGGGGGTCGGCAACCCGCGGCTCTAGAGCCGCATGCGGCTCTAGAGCCGCATGCGGCTCTGTAGCGCCGCCCTAGTGGCTCCTGAAGCTTTTTCAAAAAAGGTTGACTTTTTTTTCTCTTTTTTTTCTGCTTTTCTTCCTTTTTTATTTTTTCTTCTTTTTTTTCCCTTTTTTTCTCTTTTTTTTCTTCCTTTTTCCTTTCCTTTTTAATCTCGACATTTCAACTTTTTTCCTCGACATTTCGACTTTTTTCTTGACATTTCGACTTTTTTCTCGACATTTTGACTTTTTTCTCGAAATTTTGACTTTTTTCTCGACATTTCGACTTTTTTCTCGAAGTGCATAATGAAAAAAAAAATGTTCCCCCAGTTATAGCTAATGTAGAAACATGCAGCATGTGTTGCCTTCATTCTAAGGCTTATACAAGACTTTTAATTTTTTGCGTCTCCAGACATATTTGTTTTTTGTGTTTTTGGTCCAATACGGCTCTTTCAACCTTTTGGGTTGCCCACCCCTGGTCTAATTCTATCTTTTCCATGTGTTTCCCACAGAACATGACTTGAAGATGAGCTGTCCTCCTCAGAACCCATCAGAGGATACAGACCGTCCTCCTGCTCCGGAGGAATTGGAGTGTAAAATCTGCTACCACCGCTACAATGCAGCCAACCGGAAGCCGAAGATCCTGGACTGCCTGCACCGGGTCTGCGCCCGCTGCCTGGCCAAGATCCTGGACATGGCCGACGGGGCGGGCCACGTCCCCTGTCCCTTCTGCAGACACCAGACGGAGATCCCGGAGTTCTCCGTGTCGGCGCTGCCCGACGACGTCAACATCGTGTCCCACCTGGCGATGCAGGAGAAGTCCTGCGGCTCCGACGGGAACAGGGAGGTTCTGCTGACGCCGCGGAGCTTCTCCTCCTCCAGCCCGACCCGGGACTGCCTGGTCATCACCATCATGGAGGTGCAGAGGGACTCGCAGCGCTCGCCCAGCCGACTCGGCAGCTCCGACGTCTACGCCGAGCAGAGCCTGGACTCCGTCTCCATCGGCTCCAACGGAGCCGCCGACCACGACGCCATCTCCAAGTTCTGCAACCACGTCCCGCGCATCCTGGTCTGGCTGCTGGGCTTCCTGTACTTCGGCTCGCTGCCCCTGGGGATCTACCTGCTGGTGATCCAGAGGGTGACGCTGGGCATCGTGTGCGTGAGCTTGGTGCCGTCCAGCCTGACGGTCTGCTTGGTCTACGGTTTCTGCCAGTGTCTTTGTCAGGGCATGTGCGACTGCTCCTCCAGGGGCTGATGGGACACCGACCGATGCCCGGTGGAGGAAAGATAACGTCCCATGGAGGAAAAACCGAGTCCCCACGTCGTCTATGGACAGATAAACAGGGTGCCATCTTCTGCGAAGGCTTATAAACGAGCCCAGCAGTCTGCCGCCATCATGCATCCAGAGTCCAGCGAGACAACGTTGATCTGCTCTTTAGTCGTGCTCGACATCGTAGCTCAGAGAAGCCAAGAGAAGCAGAGCCGTGATGAATCCTCCAGTGGTGGAAGCCGACAGCCGACCTGCTCTCATGTATGACCTTTAATATGAGACTATACACACATGAGGGTAATCTACGGCTCAGACAGCAGGCCAATCAGAATCATCGTTTCTGACCGCTAACACTAAACATCCCAAGTGATCAGAGCAAATCTGTATCATTACTGATCTACTTGGTTGCTATGGAGCCTGCAGGCAGAGAACTGATGTAAACCAGCGAAAACGGAGGGGGTGAAGAGCTGGCGTTGCTAAAATTACGATATGGAGCCACTGAACCACTTTTCTGCAAGTTGTAAGAGAAAACCTGAGATAGAGGAAGCTGCTGGATTTAATTTGTCTTTTGACAAAATGTCTTTTAACATTTCGACTTTTTTCTCGACATTTGACTTTTTTCTCGAAATTTTGACTTTTTTCTTGTCATTTTGACTTTTTTCTTGACATTTTGACTTTTTTCTCGAAATTGTACTTCAACATTAATCTCGACATTTCGACTTTTTTCTCGACATTTGACTTTTTTCTCGACATTTCGACTTTTTTCTCAACATTTCGACTTTTTTCTCGACATTTCAACTTTTTTCTCGACATTTTGACTTTTTTCTTGACATTTTGACTTTTTTCTCGAAATTGTACTTGAACATTAATCTCGACATTTCAACTTTTTTCTCGACATTTCAACTTTTTTCTCGACATTTTGACTTTTTTCTCTAAATTTTGACTTTTTTCTTGTCATTTTGACTTTTTTCTTGACATTTTGACTTTTTTCTCGACATTTTGACTTTTTTCTCGAAATTGTACTTCAACATTAATCTCGACATTTTGACTTTTTTCTCGACATTGGACTTTTTTCTCGACATTTCGACTTTTTTCTCAACATTTCGACAGACAACTGATGTAAACCAGTGAAAATGGAGTGGGTGAAGAACTGGCGTTGCTAAAATTACGATATGGAGCCACTGAACCACTTTTCTGCAAGTTGTAGGAAAGTACCTGAGATAGAGGAGGCTGCTGGACTTCATTTGTCCACGGACGTTGACGGAGTTTGACTGCTGCCAAGTCAAAACTGAAAACAAAGCAGACCGAGTGGTTTTCACCCTCCCTTCACCTCCATCACCCCGGGAAATGTCGTTGGACGAGGCGTTCGGACTGAGCAACATGCTGCATGTGAACATCCACTTGAAATCAAGTCTGAAACCAGCTCTTTATATAGTTTCAATAAGATTTAAATAAGATTTCACCTGTTTTTTGGCTGCTTCGATTAAGAGATCTGTCTTGACGTAAGTTGGAAATGCTAACCGGCCTGGCGGTGTGGAGCTAAAAGCAAAAGAACCCACAGACTGACGTTTGTGGATGAGGCATTGAAGGAAATAAACCATATCTAAGTGGAAACAGCTCTCTAAGGTTTTTAATCAGTACTTTAACGGGCCAGTTTTTGTGATTTGGGATAATCTGTGGATTCCTGACAAAAGAGTTCAACAGATTCCTCCAGGAGTTTGTAAGCTGAATACAAACAGTACCCGAGACCTGCAGTCTGACCACAGTACAGATACGTTACAGTTTTGGGAGCTTTGGGAGATGTGATGAGCTACAAACACATGCTGTTCAGGCAGTGAATCAATTCGATGCAGCAAAGAAATAAACCAGGAAAAGCTCCTCGAGTTCTGTTCATGTCAACAAAGACGTTCCCTTTCTTCTTGGGTTGAAAACATTTTCTTGGAGCTTTGAGCTTTTCCTCTGGATTTAAGTGTGTTGTTTTTTTTGTCTTTCTTGTAGCTCTGTGCACTTTTTGTGGTGTGAAATCTTTCCTTTGAGACACTGTGAATCGTGACTGTGAGCAGCGCTGCAGAGAAGCATTCAGACCACGGCGTGTTTATCAAGTTGGCTCGCGGCTCGTGGATGGAGCAGTTTACCGTTTGTGAGTCAGTGACCTTATTTAGCCCCAGTACGATACACTCACCTCTCTAAACACAGTCTCCGTTTCAGGCTGGAAATCAATTCACAACCTTTTGTGTTACAATGTTTATAACTGGATTTTCTTTCTTTCAAATATTCGATTATAATATTTAGATAAAGAGATTTTTCAAATGATTTCCAAATGCAAATGTGGTATTTTGACAGCTACCGAGATGTCCAGGATGTGCTTTGATTGCATTCATGTTTAGACTGGTAGTAAAAACATCAAAGTAGCGTCTACATGGAGTTCCGGACCTAAGGGACGGAAGCGTGTTGCATTCACTTGGGAAAAATAAAAAAGCTGTTTTTTGCTATAATTATTTTCAGTTTTTTCCACCGTTTTTTGGTGTAACCCTCTCCGCCCCAGTTTTGATTTACTTGATTTAATGGAAGCAAACATACGGAAGAGTATTAGGGCCATGCAGGAGAAAACATTTTTGAGAGGTGAAGATTTTATTTTTATTTTGCACTTTGAGAAAAAAGTCAAAATGTCGAGATTAATGTTGAAATACAATTTCGAAAATAAAGTTGAATTTTCGTGAATAAAGTCGAAATTTTGCCTTTTTTCTCGACATTTCGACTTTTTTCTCAACATTTCGACTTTTTTTTCTCGAAATTGTACTTGAACATTAATCTCGACATTTCGACTTTTCTCTTTACATTTCGACTTTTTTCTCGTGTTTGTATTTCAACATTAATCTCGACATTTCGACTTTTTTCTCGACATTTCGACTTTATTCTCGACATTTCGACTTTTTTCTCAACATTTCAACTTTTTTTCTCGAAATTGTACTTGAACATTAATCTCGACATTTCAACTTTTTTCTCGACATTTTGACTTTTTTCTCGAAATTGTACTTGAACATTAATCTCAACATTTTACTTTTTTTCTCGACATTTCGACTTTTTTATCGACATTTCGACTTTTTTCTCGAAGTGCATAATGAAAAAAAAAATCTTCCTCCTCTAAAATATTATTTTTATTTTTCTCCTGCCTGGCCCTAATACTCTTCCATACAAACATTACCGACTTGTTTAGTTTAATCAAGTTTTACTTTGATCTGAGTTTAAGACACTGGAAGAGAGTCCTGTCTTTAAGCCACATTGATGGTTTCACCATTAGTTTTTCGTCTTTACCCAGACACCTGAGGACTATGCGCTTGTTCAGACAGAAAGCCCGTTCAGATCTCCTCAACATAGCGATGTTTCTCCAGGAGCAGTTGGACAGATCTGGCTCCACGGATACAAGATTTGAAAGGCAGTCAGGCTTTGTGGCGGTACGAGAGACGACCAGGAGACTGCTGAAGATACTGGATCTGCAGCTGAGGCGGCGACGTATGAGCGGAAAGAATAACCTTTAAAAACAGAAAAAAATATACCTAAAAGCAGGGCGGAAAAGATTATGCAGAAAAAAAAAAGTTTTGTTTTTTGGGATACTTTTTTCTTTTAGGAATAATTGTTTCTAAGTGAATGCAATACTACGGTGGCCGAGACCCGCCATTGCTGAAAATAAAAGTAACGCTGCCAACAGAAACAAACGCCGCTGCAAATTAAAGAAACGCTGCAAATAAAAATAAATGCAGCTGCAAATAAAATAAACGCTGCAAATAAAAATAAACGACGCAAATAAAAAAGCCACAACGGAAGTGAATTACCGGGGACTATTTTTGCTGATGCACCGGTGTTTTTTACGTGAGAGGAGAAGAAAAAGACGAAGAGGACGTAAGTGAAAAGGAAGAAATAAGAAGAGCGAGGAATAAGAAGAACAACGAACGAGAAAATAAGGGAAAAGGTTAGTGTTCAACGTCGCTACGTATAATTTTTTCGTCTTCTTCTTCTACTCTCACATAAAAACACCGGTGCATCAGCAAAAATAGTCCCCGGTAATTCACTTCCGTTGTGGCTTTTTTATTTGCGTCGTTTTTTTTTTTTATTTGCAGCGGGGTTTATTTTATTTGCAGAGGGGTTTCTTTATATTTTCAGCGTTTATTTTATTTGCTAAGCGTTTATTTTATTTGCAGCAGCGTTTGTTTCTGTTTGCAGCATTACTTTTATTTTCAGCAATGGCGGGTCTCGGCCACCGTACAATACGCTTCCGTACTAGGGTCTCCCAGAAAAGCACTGAAACAAAACGATCAATGTTAATATTGTGGCTGGTTGTTGCTCTTTGTCAGTGTTCCTTTGTCAACTCTTTGTGATGACTGTTTCTGTTTCTGTACCCGGCTCTAATCAGCTTCCCCCTGTTTCTTTGATACACCGACTCCAGCGCTCAGCTAAGTATCACAGATCTGATTCCAGATGCTACTAGGTAATGAAATAAACGGGGAACGATTTTCTACGATGATTGTGTCTTCATCTTTGTTTCTCATCACTTCAATCAGAACCAACACGGGCTGATTTAGTAACAGCTGCTGCATCAATCTCAAGGAGACAGGAGGACTCTGTGGCACTGATCGATAAAAGACGCAAATAGCTGCGCTTTTTGGTGATTTAACAGAAAAAAGCAGCTGTGCTTTCAGAAGAGGGATTTTTTTCAGGATTCCTTCAGACGGCCATTTATCGACTCTGAACGTTCACGTGCTCAAAGAGACGGCGTCTGGCTGCACAAATGTGAAGTCAGGCGTCAATGAGGAAGAGAAAGTCCAGAGAGACACAGTGAGAAACCTCTTCCATCACAATTGACAGCAGAAAATATGCCCTTGGATGAGCAGTGGCGAGGCCATAAACTACCGAGATGGGTTTATTCAGCGCAACCAGCTGCAGGCCGCGGAGAAAAGGAGGAATTAGATACATATATGTCACAGGAAAGATGGACGGCAGGTGAAGCTGGTTTCTCTGCTCGCATCACGGACTACGTTTACATGCAGTCAAAATTGGGGTTAAGGTCAATATTCCGGTTACTGAAACATTGGGAATAATGTGTTTCCATGCGTGAGCAAACAGGGTTATCCCTGTATACATGGTGATTAATCATTCATCTGGATCAAACCAGCGACGCGTGGAGAACATCATGACGCAATTACTGTCATTTCAGCTTCTTCTTCCTGTATCCAAATCCAAAACAACAACAATAACAGCAGCACGGCGGAAAATCGGACCCGCTGGTACCGTTTTGTTTCTCGGCCCTGTAGTTCGCCTTTTTCAGCGTCTTCCAGCGGAGCTTATCTGGTCCGCTTCGGGCAACTTTTCGCTCACCTTTTTGTAGATCTGGCTATCCCGGTACTTTCTACCGTCTACAAATGCAGAAATGTTCATATCCAGAGGTGTCAAGTAACAAAGTACAAATACTTTTTTACCTTACTTAAGTAGAAATTTTGGTTATCTATACTTCACTGGAGTAATTATTTTTCAGACGACTTTTTACTTTTACTCCTTACATTTTCACGCAGTTATCTGTACTTTTTACTCCTTACATTTTAAAAACAGCCTTGTTACTCTATTTCATTTCGGCCTTTAATAAAAACTATCCAGTTAAATTGCTCCATCCGGATAGAGTGAATTTGGTTGTGGTTGTTTCAGATGTTCTTGTCCAGTTTTGTTCTTACATCCGTTCCCTCAGATTCCTGCAACTAAACTTGGATGTACATTCCAATAAAGGTTAGGATAAATGATAACATGAACATGAAGTTTGACTTTTTGCAACATTACAATACTTATAGGCAACTAGTCATCATATCTCCTGCTCTCTGAAACACATGTTAATGCTCAATAGTACACATATATGGTTCTTTAATATATTTGCATTATACTAAGATACATTCATTTTCAATGGCTTTTGTCCTTAATGGCTTTTTCCCCCTTACATTACTTTTACTTTTATACTTTAAGTAGTTTTGAAACCAGTACTTTTTTTATTGGTGTTTACATGGCCGTGTAACTGGGTTATTGCTAATATTCTGGTAAGAAGAGGGTTATTGACTGCATGTCTTCTGCAGCTTCATTAAAACACTTAAGTGACCACTTTGATGGCCTTGTGAATGCGGCAGGAACCGCCGATCTCCGTGCCACTCGCTCTCTCAGCAACCGTTTCCGTGAATGAGGAGCTAATTAACAGCGTCAGCGCTCTAATTACTCGAGGACAAAGTGATCCACGGGAAAACTGAAGACAATCATTTCTCGAGTAGGAAGTACGAGTGAGGGAGGGGATGATTAACGATCCGAACACTCAGAGCAACAAAAAACAAACAAATATTATTGAAACCTGCCGATTAAAGGTGGAAGAAAGCGAAGTGAGAGATGAGGATATTAATAATTCATGCCGTGTGGCTCACTGGAACATGTGGCCTGGCTATATTCACACATGCGTGACCTAAAATACCTACAAATTTCATGTGTTTTCAGGAAATGACGCGTCTGGAATTATAATTACACATGAATAATGTAGCGGCAATCTGCTTTCTCTTTATAGCACGCTGAAGCACAGTCCATGTCCCGTATTTTACCACCATAACAGGTTTATAATGAGGACTGAGACGTGCAGCTGAGGCTGTTCCCTACAGAGAAAGAAACCCCTGGAATCTGCCACTGTTTGGGGTTCACATGAAAAGTGAGTGCAGCCGATGAAAGGAGACTGAATCACATCCGGGATGTAATAGCGCTGAGAGACGGTGAAATGCAGCAGGTACAGCTGCAATTAAACCTGTGTTGAAAAAATCGATTTTCTGATTCTAAATCGATTCTTATATTAATTCCTAAAAATCGATTTGTATGTCTAAAGATCGATTTTTTTTTATCAAAAAAGATATATATATATATATTTTTTTTTTCATCATTACATTTTTGCCTGGTGAACTTTAATCCCAGTAGTCCCAGTAATTTTGAAAACTCCTGAACTAAATGAACTTCTCTTTAGAGAAAATGCTGGATATTTCAGCTTAAATTTCTAAATGTTATATTAGTTCAATGAAGTTCATAGTAACTATATTTACTATAGCTTGTTTGGTTTCTCTGTTATCGGACACGGTTTGTCATGAAATACCTGAAAAATTCCGGGTGCTTCATGTCCAGCTGTGTCTGGTGACAGAATAAATCCGACAAGCTAAAATAATTTGTTTACTGCTTGAGCTGTTGCAATTTCTTTCTTTTTTTGCACTTTAAATGGATATTGAAATGCCTATTTGAGTTATTTATTTCTTAGCTATTTCACAATAATTATTGTGAAATTATTATTTCAATAGTTATTTTACAGTCATATAATCCAGGCAACACTAACCCAAATCAATATCGAATCGGATCGAATCAAATGGTGATAATCGATTCTGAATCTTAAGAATCGGAATCGAATCGATTCTTGACATTTAAATCGATACCCAGCTCTAGCTGCAATGAAACAAAAGAGAGGAAATTACCAAACACGAGGCACTAAAACGACAAGTGCAGCTCCGTTTAAAACACCCGCTGCTGAGATTTACAGCGTAATCTCTGTGAAACGCCTCAGTGGAGTCAGGACTCGATGAAGAAATAGGAGCCGGGGTTTCGTTTGATAACACGAAACAGAAAGGGTCAGCGATTCAGGTCGTCAGGAAGATGATCCATCCGGCACGGCTGGCTTTTTTCTTTCTAAATTGAGTTCGTGAGGTTCCACTGGGGTCAGGTTTTTTTGTTTTAACACGCCTCACTGCAATGTCTGATTCATTTTTTGGGGTCGTTTTACAAACCCCCAGAGTTCATTGCACATATATGTGCTATATGTATAGAAGTATGTGATGAATGAATGTAGATATTCGGACAAACCTACAGCAAGAACAAAGCTGCTGGATTGAGGCTGAGGAGCAGGTTTGGGTAATTTGGCCTATAAATAAAATCTCAGGTCTTTATGTTGTCCCAACGGACCCAATTCTTTTCATTTTAATTTATTAAAAAGAATAAAATACAGAGGACTCAGTAGCTTTAACTATAAAATTGATCAATTATCATCTAAAGATGATTTGAAATACTGGAGTACAAGCGTAATCTCAACTTTAAGACTTTAAGACATTTTTATTTATTTATTTATTTATTTCGTGCATGGTGGTCAATCTACACACCCATGAACGAAAAGGAGCAGGATGAAGACAAGTCTTATTTTACCTGCCCCTTATTCAATACCAAAACAAAAAGAACAGTCAATGTAACCAATATTTACACTAAAATATACACTTAAATAGAAACCAACCACAGATATTAATAAAACTGTTTAAGTCCCAGCCTATTCATGATCATATAACTTAAATATTTTATCTTTATACATTTTTTTGAACCTAAGTAAATTTGTGCATTCCTTTAAATCATTCTGTAGAGAGTTCCACAGTTTTACTCCCACAACCGATATACACATCTGCTTTAGGCCGCGTTCAGACTGCAGGCAAATATCGGATTTTTAGCCCATCCAGATTGAAACTGGATGACTCTTTTGAAGTCTGAACAGTCCCAAACCGCATGATATCCGATTTTTGCAAACCAGATGGAAACCACCTCCGGGAGGTAGTTTCATATCCGATCCATATCTCATTTGGGCAGATGCGTGTCAGTCTGAACAGCTCCAAACACTCAGATCGGATATGACTGTCCCAGACGCTCCAAACCACCCGCCCATTTCCAGTTGTGGAGCTACTCATCCTTTCGCAGAGAGCATGTACAATCTCTGATGTCACGTCAAAAACTATTATTTGTAGTTTGAGTGTTGCAAATTCACATTACAAATCATGTTTTAATAGCAGAAAAAAAGACAGCATTTCCACGTAGGTGCGGGTCGCCGTGTACCCTACGCCGTAGGCTCTGCGTCGGTGTAACGCGGAACCATAAATCAGCCTTCAGTCGCGCTGAGAGCCTGAACCTGCAGCCCGTCAGCCCCATGGATGTATTATATAACTCTCTCCTCCTAGGAGGAGAGGTTATGTAGCGGGGCTGCCGTTTATTAATTGCTGGTTCGTTTTGTTAACTCTGAGCTTTGTTGGTTGGTTTGTTAGTTTGCTGGTGGTTTTGTTCTGAACACCTTTCTCTGTTTCTCATTTTGGACGCCGGGTCCCTCTGCCGAGACACAACTTTTGCTGTATGCGTTCATTTTTATGTCTAAAAATGATGCGCAGTGCCGACCCAATCAGAAACGGTACAGATATTTTGGGATTTTTTATATATATAAAAGAAATACATGACTTCACACAATACACGCGCTGGGTGACGCCTCCGCTCCGACGTCGTTGCTATGGCAACCCGTCAGATCAGTCAGTGATGTGGCCCAGTCTGAACAGAGCCAGATCCGATCTGGACACTTGCTAAAAACAGTGTGCCCTGAAAAGTCAGCCCTGAAAATCGGATATGAGAAGGAATCAGATATATATCAGATTTGCCTGCAGTCTGAACGCGGCCTTAGAGTGGTCCTTGCATACTGATACTGTTTGAAATTATATTTCCTTCTATGTTCTATAACTTCTGGATTTGAAAAAACAAACAACTGCTGTAGATTACTTGGTAAAATTACAGACACAACAATCTAAGAATATTTTTAGCAGCGTGAAACAAATGTAATGTCTTTTCACCAGGTTTTCTTCCTATCGTATAACTATATATATATATATATCAGTGTTTCCCCTAGAATTTTTTTCAGGCCCGGTGGTACCCACCGAAAAAATCCTAAACAGACGAGGCGCGTGGGACGGCATATTGGACATGTAGCAATATAACAAAGTTTTACATTAAAAATTATTGTAGGCCTATATTGCTGAATGATATCACTTCAATGAAATAATTAGATTGAATCTAACCTTTAACCAAAGTGTCCTGGGCCTGAAAGGTCTGACCCCATATGAGCATTGAGCATCTTTTCTAGATATTTCAGAGGGATCTCTATGAAAACCCTCTTGGATGGTCCTCTTTTAACGGCTGCTTGTGCTGACGGCATATGTGACAAAACATCCCTATTCACAATTGAGATTATATCAGTTATAAATAATTTAAACATTGTAGATTTGTTTTACCCGTTTTTTTATAACAGAGTTACATGCATTTGACTGGGGGAAAAATGAAATCAGCCTAGATGCTCATACATGGCTGGCACTAGGACCCCGCGGACGCATGGTGCGTCGTCGGGCTGTTTTTTCCTTCATGCTTCCCTGCAGCGTCTCATGCAAACACAAACACACGGACCTGCAGAAACATTACTTTATATCATGTTGTCTGTCGCCCGCGATATTTTTTCTTTTTTTTTTGACTAGCTACAAACTCTATACATCCCATAATATAAAATAATATGCCCGCGCTCTCAGCAGCGTTACTAGGCAACGAAGCAGGTTGACTCCCGTTGCAGAACAGCGCTGCACAGAGGCTCCTAAACGTAAATGATCATTAATTTTTTTTTTTTTTTAGGCCTGGCGGGGGGTCTCGTTGGCCTGGCGGCCCCGCCAGGCCTATATAATGGTAGGGGAAACACTGTATATATATATATATATATATATATATATATATATATATATATATATATATATATATATATATATATATATATACATACATACATACATATACATACATATATATATATACATATATATACATATATATATATCCTATTATATTAAGATAATTTACTTTTAAGGGTGCCGCTGTCTTGATCAGCTCATTTAAGATGCTGGAATAAATTAGCCTTTAGTTCCCGCAGACTGCGGACAAGTATAAACAAAACTTAAAAGCGTACAAAAATAAATATTATTTATTTTTAAAAGAAGCCACTACAGCGTTGAGCCTTCTAATTTCATCGTGCAAAAGTAAGTGAACAGATTGTTGATTTGATGGACAGTCAAATGAAAGACTTGCTGGGTTTTGGGTGCACGGATCCAAAAGCTCGTATCCTCTTTGTAAATGTTTTTCCCTCCTTCAAAACCGTTGCCCTCAGTTGAGGTGAGTTATGTGGATCTGTGGATGGAGGTATTTCCACACCTGCACTCTCTCTCTTGATTAGTACGGGTCATTATAGTGCTTGTCCTAAATAACTCAGTTTTCCTGTGATCAGATAGTTATTTTCTTGGGCGTGATCTTCTCCGTCTCTATTTTTATATGTTTCCTTTCGGCTTTAAGGACTTTCTGCTCTGCTGTCCTGGATCGTTCCATCTCCAATGCAACAGCTCCATATTCATAGGCTGTTTTTCTGTCACAGCCGGTTTTCTGGTCTTCAGGTTGATGTATACACAATCTCACCAGATTGCACCTCAAAAGAAAAGTGGAAGGCAGGCTTTCCTTTCATGTGTGAAGACGATCGCAGACAGGCACACCGGGGCTTAAAGTCCCAGTAAACATAATGTTTCTGAGCCGGTCTGCACATCTGACGGCTGGGGACAACCCAGGCACAACAGAGAAGGTGAAAAGCATTTGAATGCAACTACATCAAACAATTATTCACTCTTTTTCATCCCAAGTTCATCTTTTGATGTCAAGTCCACACACTTTGAGGTAAAAACACCAAATTTCATCATGTTTCTGCTGCCTCATATGGTCCATGCTGGATATTAGGGTGTAAATCTGCAGATGATGTGATTGGAGAGATAATAAATGTATGTATTTATGTAAATGTACCACAGCATCATGTTTCCATCTGTGTGTCGAGGCTCTGAAAGTCAGAGAAACCAGTCCTGCAGGACAAAATCAGCACCCGAGCAGTAGGCAAAATTACAAATACTGCTTGTAGTAAAAGTATAGTAAGGCCCCGTTTGCACGTAGCAAAAACAGTGGTGTTTTCATGCGTTCTGGCCGTTTGTTTACACGAAAAACGAAGCTCAAAGTCGCCAAAAATAATAATTTCTGAAAACTCCGGCCAAAGTGGAGATTTGCAAAAAACTCCGTCTTCACTTTTGCTTGTAAACAGAGAGAAACGGACATTTAGTCTTCAGAACGTCACATTATGAGACAGAAACGTCACCAGCGTCATGTGTGCGACCTGTGTTTACAATTTGTTTGGCCACCGTCAATATTTTCTTATATTTTACCTGTTTTATATTCTAAACTCACACTTAAAAGTAACTCCACTTCTCTGTCACTCCAAACCAAAGACTCTCGTTCATCTTGGAAGTAACTGGAAGTTACTCGTGTCATTTGTTGATATTTTTTTCCAGGATTCCGATTGGCTAGCACAGGGGTCAGCAACCCAAAATGTTTTAGATCCATATTGGACCAAAAACACAAAAAACAAATATGTCTGGAGCCGCAAAAAATTAAAAGTCTTGTATATAAGCCTTAGAATGAAGACAACACATGCTGCATGTATCGATATTAGTTATAACTGGGGGAAGATTTTTTTTTTCATTATGCACTTCGTGAAAAAAGTCGATATATTGAGGAAAAAGTAGAAATCTCGAGAAAAAAGTTGAAACGTTGAGAAAAAAGTCGAAATGTCGAGATTAATGTTGAAGTACAATCTCAAGAAAAAAGTCGAAATGTCGAGGAAAAAGGCAAAATTTCGAGAAAAAATTTGAAATGTTGAGATTAAAAAGGAAAGGAAAAAGGAAGAAAAAAAGAGGAAAAAAGGAAAGAAAGAAGAAAAAAGAAAAAAAGGAGAAAAAAAAGAAGAAAAAAGAAAAAAAAGGAGAAAAAAAAGAAGAAAAAAAGAAAAAAAAGAAGAAAAAAAGGAAGAAAAAAAGAGAAAAAAAGGAAAAAAAGAGAAAAAAGGAAAAAAAGGAAAAAAGAAGAAAAAAGGAAAAAAAAAAAAAAAAAAGGTTAAACATTTTTGAAAAAGCTCCAGGAGCCACTAGGGCGGCGCTAAAGAGCCGCATGGGGCTCTAGAGCCGCAGGTTGCCGACCCCTGGGCTAGCATGACTTTATCTTCTCGTTACACTGCCCCCTGTAGGTTCGGCTGCTCATAACACCTTAACAGCGTATTTATGCAGGTTTGTGTAATTGATGGTATTTTTCAAAACGTAGAGGGGGAAATATCCGTTTTAAAAAAAAACCCAGCTACTGTATCGTGAGACATATAAGGTGAGTAAAGTACTTCCTCACCTATAGTAAGTGTTACGGCTCTAAAGGCTTCACAGATATACTTTATCTCCTGTAAACGTGTGGTTTGGACGGTAACTGGTCAGTATTGGACACCGATATCAGTGGCAAGAAAAAGGCATTTAGATTTATTTTTAAATTTAATAGACAATTTTTTTTTTAAATCAGTCAACCACTCAATTGAGCAGCAAATACTTTAGTTTTATTTAATTAAGGCCATAGTCAGTATAGAAGAAAAGTAAAAAAAATACTCTCTGACTGTTTGTTACTACAACCCTGTGAGAGATTGATATAATTCCCCCTTTTCAGTCCCTGTTCATTTGTTGTTCGGCTGGTAGGCTAATTAAGTATAAAAGAATAAGAGAAAAACGTGTCCCTCAACATAATTAACGTCGACAACTTCTTCTTTTCAAGAGTCCGGTCCCTCTAATTGCCCTCGTGATCAAACACATACCTTTTCTTCGCTGTGCTGTTGCCATAGTGACGCGAATAAACTTGCCAGTGGCACTGAAATGTTTCCCGCTGCTTTTCCTTGAGTGACGGAAGCCGCTGACGGATCACCGGCCCTTCCATGGCGAGTGGCGTGTTCAATTTAGTAGAAATTAATGAATATTTAGGGAAGAAACGCTGCACCAAACTGGCGGAGGTGAGAACCATATCAAGACGGTACCACGAGTAAATGCAGCAAAGGTTGCCATGGTGACTCACTAGAATAGGCTTTTAGTTTCTAAAATGGGTGTTATCAATGCTTTACTCTGTCAAAGAAAGGATGGGGAGGAGAACGTGGCTTGGCCTGTCGGTCTCCAATCAGGTGTGAGCAACCTGGAGTCCTCAAGCATCTCCAGTTCTGGGAGAAACATCTGAGCACCAGGAGTTAAGTTTTGCTGCTTCTCTTTGCATCTAAAACCATATATTCTGCTTGAAATATAGACGACAAGACCATGGCATTAACGAACTGGAAAGCGATATAATAGAGGGTCTGCATTGACGTCACTTTCCCACTGGACCAGCCCCCTTACTCGCACTGATTGGCAAAACATCAGAAAAAACAGCTGCAACTAGTGGAGAAGACGGAATAACAGCCAATTATCGGCTAAAATTAAAGGCAGTTGGACTTGACAGTGACCCGTACAGTTACCCCAAGAACCAGTGGTCCATGGACATTAATATTTGGTACAGTTACCAAGAACCAGTGGTCCATGGACATTAATATTTGGTACAGTTACCAAGAACCAGTGGTCCATGGACATTAATATTTGTCCACGAATCCAGTTTCCTGATATTTATATGTACTTAATTTCTACGCCGGGGAAATACACGAAGCAAAGCTTGAAGGCTTACAAAAGTCTTGACGCTTGGTCCGACTTCAAGGCAGGATTTGTCGGTGAAATTAAAGTGATGAGGACACCGAACTTTATGATTTGACCGTTTAACGTTAGCTACCCAAAAATCCAACATTACCTGATACAAAATGGGAACCGCAAATCCACGTTTCGGTGCCTGGAATCCAGTTGTTTCTGTGAATTGCAGCGATCCATTTGTCTCTCTTAAGCTTATTTTTCAGCAGTCTGTAAAACGATAACTCCGATTTCTTGATAAATCTATGAGTACAGTCGATCACACAACAGCTCTTTCCCATTTTAGATGTTCTCCAGTTGCTCAAACTGAAAGTTTACGCTGACACTCAGTCTTTCTGAAACTCAGTCTTTCTGACACTCAGGGCCCGATTTACTAAAGGTTTGCGTGTGTAAAAACGTGTGCAAACTTGACAGCACCCGCAAACCAAAGTGCCAGCTGATCTACTAACAGCGTGCAAAGACGACTGCGTCTCTAAAATGCGCAAAATTGCACACGCAATTCAGTTAGTACTTTTGCCCTGATGAATAATCAATATGGGGCGTACCCGCCAGAAATCCTAAATACTGGGAGGGGAAGATGCAAATTGGTCCATTTACCACGCGCAATGAGATTTACCAAGCCTGAAAGTAATTGCGCGTATTGTGATTGCGTCTGTATTTAATACGTTGGAAAGGAAGGTGCTAATCTGCTGCTGCTGTTATTGTGGCAAGGAGGCGACATCCAAAATCAAAGAATATGCAGAGAGAGAGTCTTTATTCTGCTGCATGATATTTAAAAAAATGGTTGCACAAGTTTTATTAAAGGCCACTTTTTCTTTAGTTCTTCGCCTTATATCTTGCAACCTTCTCTTATTGTGCCCCCCTCCACTCGCCCACAAGCAGGCCAAGCCTTTGTGCCAAACTGCCTAATTAAATTAAATTAAATTAAAACCCGTGCTTATTAATCACAAAACACAGGTTAAACATCATGACCAAATCCGCTCCGACCCGGTGTCAGTGATCAGCGCAGACGGACTGCAGCTTCGCCTGAATTATGGTTCTGCGTTAAATCGACAGCGTAGCCGACGCGTAGGGTCGCGGTGCGGTGTGCGTCGCCGCGTAGCCTACGCCGTCGGTTCTGCGTTGGTGTAACGCGGAACCATAAATCAGCCTTTAGTGTGCGCTCTGTGCTGTTCTGAACACTTCTCTTCTCTTCTTTCGGATGATGGTCCCGTCTGTCACACATTTACTGTCAGTGTTTGCTATATAATATATAATATTTGCAATATACTGTGGACATCTGAATAAAAACTTAACTCATAAATAGATGAATCAAAGAGCTCTCCAGCTCTGCGGCTGATGTCTTTTTCTCCTCAGATCATGATGAGCACCGCGGGGTCACGTAAACCCGACCAATTCAATATTAAAATCAAATTCGGTCCTGTGGTCCGTTTTTCTATTTTGTATTTTTGATCTGTGCCTAAAATTGAAATATGAAAAACCAGACGTTTTTCCGTTTTTTGTGTTACCAACTGCATTTATTCTATCGCAGGTTTTCTCCGATATTGCGTTTCTTTTGGTAATGTTTAAATTTCTTTGCTGTAGTTCATGAATGTGTTTATTTGCCTCTTCCACTAATATCTCTAACTCCAACTCGTCAAATTTCATTTTGCGCTTGCGACTATTCTGCATTCCATCCAGACTCTCCATGGCGCAGACTTTGCGCTCGCAAACCGTAAGACACGCAACACCTCATTTAAATACTGAGGTTTGCACCTGTTATCAATTGCGCACGCAATCTTAGTTGATCACCCGCAAACCACGCAACAACTGCACGCGCAAACTTTTTCAGTGCACACGCAATTTAGTACTCTTTATTTAGGATCTTAGTAAATCGGGCCCTCAGTCTTTCTGACACTCAGTCTTTCTGACACTCAGTCTTTCTGACACTCAGTCTTTCTGACACTCAGTGGGCGAAACCCGCTGTGAAGTCGCATCTGTGACGTCATGCAAATTCCCTCTATAAATTAACCAATACTACCCTAAACCCACAATCAATGCTTCACTATGTCCAAAACGAATTTTGCTTGCTGGCCTAACAGCAGCAAAAAAGATAATTGCAGTAAGATGGAAACAACGCTTAACATCTCCCATTGGTATTTGACTTTTCTTGATATTATCTATCTGGAAATATCTACAGCCCGAATCCATAATGCAAAACAACAAAATATTTTATTTCGGCATATGGCACCAGATCAAATTCAAGCGAAACTTGAAAGATTTATTTAAAATTGATATAGACTACCTTGTTGCAGCTATCCTTGTCCAGTTTTTGATATTATTATGTTTTGCCTTTGTTTCATTTAGTCTTTTTTTTGTTTGTTTGGTTGCTTTTTATTGTTGTATTATCTTTTTTTGTTTTTTTGTTTGTTTTCCTTATTATTAATTATTAATTGTTTCCATCGAATGCTTAGGTCCGAGGGGTGGGTTTGGAAGGGGGTGAAAATATGTGTATAATGTTTGTTGGACATAATTGTGGATGCCACTGTTTATAATAAAAAAAAAGAAATATATATAAAAACATTTGATCACAAAAAAAAAAGAGCCAATAGTACCTACAATCAGTACTCGAGTTGTAAAAAGAATTCAGGGGGGGATGGTGGATTTTATCATATGGGGACAGATAATTTGTGCTGATTACAAATAATATAATATATTACAAATAATAGCAGTGACCAAAACACCTGCAGAAATACTGCAGGAATGACATAGCAGCAGTTAAATGCAGCCTTCTGTAAGCTTTAAATATCCACTGGGCTTACATCAAATACATCAAAACACAACAATAAAAAACACTTTTCTGAACTTATCAATATGACTCTGTCCTTCACAGGATAAGTAACATGGATCACTGCAAAAACTCACAATCTTAACAAGAATAGTTGTCTTATTTCTAGTTAAAATGTCTCATTTCAGTAAAAAAAAAATCTCATTACACTTAAAACAAGACTCATCACTGGAAAAAACAACAATTTTCACCTGTTTCAAGTAGATTTTCACTTAAAATAAGTAGAAAAATCTGCCAGTGGAGCAAGATTTTTTTTTGCTTGTAATGAGAAGATAAATCTTGTCCCACTGGCAGATTTTTCTACTTATTTCAAGTGAAAATTTACTTGAAACAGGTGAAAATTGTCATACAAGTTATTTTTCTGGTGTTATTTTTCTGGTGATGACTCTAAATGTTGAAATAGCAGTAAAACCACATTCTTTGGTGAAATGACATAAGGGATGGAAAGGGGGGATGGCAGTTTTACAGGGGGGGTGATTTGGACCGTTTTTATCCTCATCCCCCCTCAACTCCAGTACTGCCTACAATAAAAGTGTCAGCAGCATCAGAGAAGCAGGGAAGAACTGGGACAAATGAAGTGTTTGTGAGATAGCAGTCTGAGAGAAACTGCTCATCACGTTGTGTATTCTGAGGAGCCGAGGCTGAAACCAGGTGGTGCATTGATCGAGCTGGAGTGCATGGATCAATAGGAACAACACTTGAGGGTCATCATGAGCAGAATGAGCTGAAATGAGGTTCAGCCTGATCAGTTCAGACGCCGACTGAGTCGAATGTGCAGCTTCACAAACTGGCAGGCGTGAGGCGCCTGATGAGGCGCAAACCCTTGGAGTTAGAGCCGTCGACGATGATAAATGTATGTTTTTAAAGGGAGAACTAAACCTGACTTCAAAACATTGAACAGGGATACTGTTAGGATTTTATGAAATTGTTCAATGGTTTGAAGGGTTTTTCTATAAGATTCTACACTGGTAGTTACTCTCAACGCAAGACAACATCCTGGTTTGTAGGACTATACCGGGGGTCGGCAACCCACGGCTCTAGAGCCGCATGCGGCTCTTTAGCGCCGCCCTAGTGGCTCCTGGAGCTTTTTCAAAAACGTTTGACTTTTTTTTCCTTCTTTTCTTTTTTTTCTTCTTTTTTCCTTTTGTTCAGTTTTTTCTTCCTTCTTTCTTTCCTTTTTAATCTCGACATTTCAAATTTTTTCTCGAAATTTTGACTTTTTTCTCGACATTTCAACTTTTTTCTCGACATTTCGACTTTTTTATTTTCTTTTTTCTTCTTTTTTCCTTTTTCTTCTTTTTTTCCTTTTGTTCTGTTTTTTCTTCCTTTTTTCTTTCCTTTTTAATCTCAACATTTCAACTTTTTTCTCGAAATTTTTACTTTTCTCAACATTTCGACTTTTTTTCGACATTCTGACTTTTTTTCTTTTCTTTTTTCTTCTTCTTCTTTTTCCTTTTTTCTTATTTTTTTCCTTTTGTTCTGTTTTTCTTTTTTCCTTTCCTTTTTAATCTCGACATTTCAACTTTTTTCTTGAAATTTTGACTTCTCGACATTTCGACTTTTTTCTCGACATTTCGACTTTTTTCTCAAAGTGCATAATGGAAAAAAAAAATCTTCCCCCAGTTATAACTAATATAGAAACATGCAGCATGTGTTGCCTTCATTCTAAAGTTATACAAGACTTTTCATTTTTTGTGGCTCCAGACATATTTTTTTTTGTGTTTTTGGTTCAATATGGCTGTAAAACATTTTGGGTTGCCGACCCCTGGACTAGACTGTTTTACTGAGTTCTTCTTTAGGTGAAGACAATGAATAGAAACAGATGTTTTAAAACTGAAAAGTTCCATCCTATTTTTCTCAAAGTAAAAAGTGCACCTCCGGCTGGAAAACGTTGTGCATGATATAATAACGGCTTGTCTTAACATTTGATTCTGTTCGCTGGTTTTCTTATGGTGAAGCAGACAAACGAACACGAGGATCTTTCAATACCCATATCCTGGTGTGGATCGATCCCCGAGATATCGTTTCTCACCTCAGCGTCAAGCCAGGGATTTATTTATTTATTTATTTATGATGTTTTTTTTATATTTATGATGATTGTGATGATGTTTTAACGTGTTAATGTGTGCTGTGTGGGTGTTAAAGTGAGGATGTGTGTTAAAATGACCAGTTTTTAACCACGACTGTGTGCTGAGTTTTTCCATGTTAAATGTATATTTTATTTTGTAAAGCACTTTGCGTTACTCGTATATGAAAAGTGCTATGTAAATAAAGTTTGATTTGATTTTGATTGCTGATTGTGGTGTGGAAACTGATTTTAAACGAGGAACTCACTTTGACGTCTTGCTGTAATTTCCCAAATCGAGCCGTGCCGTTCATGATCCTGCTGGTGAATCCGTCCTTCTCCTCCTGAAGAGCTGAGGCCTGCGGAGGGACGGAGGGAAGACGAGGAGTTACTGAGCTAAGAGAGTAACGTGGGGGGGAAACAACACACATGTGGACAAGGGAAGTGAAGGATTATGGGAGAGTTGGAGAGAAAACGTGAGAGAAGCCGTTGCTGAAATCCAGGAGTTTAGCTCAAAGACCCTTTATCATCATCATCATCATCATCATCATCACATCATCATCATCATCATCATCATCGTCATCGTCATCGTCATCATCATCATCGTCATCATAACATAAAATAGATAGATAGATACATATAAAACCTATTTAATTATTATTAAATAAATAAATAAATAAATAATGTAGATAGTATATGGTATGTGTACATATATATATATATATATATATATATATATATATATATATATATATATATATATATATATATATATATATGTATGTGCAAACTATGATAACTATACATTGTTTGAATTTGTTGATGTTATAAAATGTATGAATATGAATTGTTTTTATTTATATCTAAATGTTAAACGGAATGACTTTATTTTTTCTTTATTTTGTTTTTCCTTTCTTTTTTTATATGCTACCTCTTTAGGTTTGCTTTTACTTTTTTGTTGTAATGTACTGTGTGTTATGTGTCGGAACCCAGGATGAATAGCTGCAGTTTTGCTGTAGCTAATGGGGATCCAGAAAAAAACACAAAAAAAATCATCATCATCATCATCTTTAGCTGATATAACAATTCTGGAATCTTCATATACAACTATACAACTGATGCTACCAATAGCTCCAGATCCTGGGAGGATGTCAATGCGACCTGGTCGTCCTCACAACGTCCCTGTATTTACCGCAGCCTCCGTCTCCTGAACAACCTGCTTCCTCCACACTCTGAACTGTTCAGTTCTGCTTCCTGGTTTGATGAGCTGCAGCTCGTTAATCCGGCCGTAACTGTCCACGCTGCACAGCTCCTCCTCCTCTCCGACGGAGCAAATTAATAACACGCCGGATAATTAAATAAAACCTAATTATACACATGTCTCGCTGAGCTAAGTATAGAAGAGGTGCGATGACTGAACTGCAGGTTTCTCTTCCTAAAACGTCTTTTTTCATTTACAAAAGTGGAAATAATAAAAGATTTAAAGTCTACAATGATGTGGAAGACAAACACCTAAATAAATCACTTAAATAGGTAATTTAAGCAGTTTGAAAAGCAAAGTTAAATGCAATAAAGACGTTATTTGTTAAGACTTTGTAGTTCTGTTACATATTTTAAAAAACAAATCTCCTGTTCAACAGTCCTGTAGCAATAGTCTAAACCAGGGGTCGGCAACCCGCAGCTCTAGAGCTGCATGCGGCTCTTTAGCGCCGCCCTAGTGGCTCCTGGAGCTTTTACAAAAATGTTTGACCTTTTTTTCCCTTTTTTTCTTCTTTCTTTTTTTTCTTCTTTTTTCTTTGTTTTCCTTTTTTCTCTTCTTTTTTCTTCTTTTCTCTTTTTTCTTCCTTTTTCCTTTCCTTTTTAATCTCAACATTTCAACATTTTTCTCGACATTTTTACTTTTTCCTCGACATTTCGACTTTTTTCTAAAAATTTAGACTTTTTTCTCGACATTTCGAATTTTTTCTCAACGTGCATAATGAAAAAAAAATCTTCCCCCAGTTATTACTAATATAGAAACATGCAGCATGTGTTGCCTTCATTCTAAGGCTTGTACAGGACTTCATTTTTTGCGGCTCCAGACATATTTGTTGTTTGTGTTTTTGGTCACAGCTCTTTCAACATTTTGGGTTGCCGACCTCTGATCTATAATTATCCATCAACATGTTGTTTATTATTTCTGCTTAAGTGAGTGATGCAGTAAGTTTGTCTGCTGTCCCTCAGACTTTCTTGTTATTATTAAATTTAAACCTGATCTTGAGATGTGGAGAAAAACATAATGCTTTGTTGTTGTTGTTGTTGTTGTTTTAAGAGCAGCAGAGTTCTTTCAACAATAAGCCAGCATGCTTTTTATAAAGTAAAGACTCAGGAAGAAAACCGGTGATTCACTTATTCCTGTGATTCTCAAGCCACAACCAGCCCAAATATCTGCTGTTGAAAACGGTCTAAAGGTGCGTCGGTCATGCTGACATCACCTGGCCTCAAGTACAAGTGATTGGATTGTTGTTGTTTTCTCAATCCATAAAGGAGTGTTTAAACTAAGCTTCGGTCTGACCTGCTGAATCTGGGCGTGCAGGTCGGGTCGATCGTCTGGTTGTTGCAGCAGCGAAGCTGCCGCTGCCTCAGCAGCCTGAAGGCAGATCTGATTCTCTCTTTCTTTGTACATTTTGTTTTGTTTTCAAAATGTTTTCATCAGTACGGAAGTGTAATGCTACGGAAGCATAATGCTGCCAACCCAGAAAAATAAAAAAATATCAGTATCATGTTATAACGTGAAAAGTTTATTGTTAAAACAATAAATTATCACGTTATAACGTTAAAACTTTATTGTTAGAACAATAGACATTTCACGTTATTACAATATACAAACGTATCACTTTATAACATAAGTTTGTATATTGTGATAACATGAAAAATATCACGTTATAACGTGATATTTTTCATGTTATTACAATATACAAACTTATCACGTTACTGTATAACGTGAAAAGTTTATTGTTACAACAATAAACATTTCACATTATTACAATATACAAACGTATCACGTTATAACATGATAAGTTTGTATATTGTAATAACATGAAAAATATCACGTTATATATTTTTTTCTTTTTCTGGGGTGGCAGCATTACGCTTCCGTACATCAGTAATCAGTCAA
This sequence comes from Cololabis saira, assembly GCF_033807715.1. Lineage (NCBI taxonomy): Eukaryota > Metazoa > Chordata > Actinopteri > Beloniformes > Belonidae > Cololabis > Cololabis saira. The sequence continues at coordinate 49,552,293 of NC_084588.1, read as the reverse complement.
ATTAACATATATATAGTCTTTTAAAATGAGTCATTAGACTATTTTGTTATTTCTGTGTTTTTTAATCTTTTGTATTGTGTGTTTTTGATTGTATTTGAGTCTGGAATAAAGCATATCTATCTATCTATCTATCTATCTATCTATCTATCTATCTATCTATCTATCTATCTATCTATATATATATATATATATATATATATATATATATATATATATATATACACACACTTTATTTTCCCTTCTTTATATATATATACTTTTCATGCAATGTAAATGAAGTAGCTGTGTCCATGTGACGTCTCAGTGAAACCCTGGTAGTGTCGGTCGTACCGTGTGTAACAGCTGGTCTCTGTCCTTGGAAATAATCTCTGTCACAGAAATCACAGCTCCAAGGTAATGTCGAGTGCTTTCCTCCTGCAACAAACACGCTTCTCTCTGTTTCTTCAGCGTACTCATCTTCCTCTCAGCACTCCTGGGGAGTAAGAAGGGAATGGGTGAAGGAGGAAAAACATGGAGGGAATGATAAAGGAGTGAGAAGAACAAGGACGTGGAAACATAGAATTAGAAAAATGGAGAAGGGGTCGAGGAAGAGAAGAGAAACAAAGAGTTAAAGGATGATCTGTTGAGACACTGTCATCTCTGGCTAATCCAACACCTCCTGACAGTCTTCACACTTCAGAACGAGAACATTAATCCCAGAACAAGCCCACCGGGAGCAGAACCGGGTTTTAAAACAGCTGAAGGTCTCTGACAGAAATAAATCCATCATTAGTCATATCGCTCGGATGTTTATGGTGCTATAAACCATATTATCTGGGTTAACTTGGGATATATTTTGAATATTAGATAAAACTGTAAAGAAGGGCGATCACCTCCGTCTTCAGATAACGGTTGAAAAGCTCCGTCTGGGATGAAGTCATTAATTTACATCTCACCTCCAGATAAACCGGGTGGTTTTAAAGCGAGTTGATGAAGTGCCTTGCAGTGTTTCAGTTTAATTACGCCTTGTACATCTCACGTGAATCACAGCGAGGCCGATCGAAACACGCAGCACACTTGAACGGGAGCTATCTTATCTGGGCTGGCCAGGCTGGAGATGGACAGACCGGAGCTGATAATGCTGAGTGTTGCATAACTATTACGAGATGATGGGAGTTCTGCAGCAAACAGTCACGGATGGATCCCTAAACACTCTTAAAAAGTGCAACACTAGAGAAAAGCATGGTATAAAAAGGATGGGAGGAGTTGTGAAGCCTTCTAACGTGCAGTAAAATGTCAACTATTATTTTTGTGAATGATGTATTTACTGCAAAAGGCTGCATATATTATAAGATCAGAGGTGTCAAGTAACGAAGTACAAATACTTCGTTGCCTTACTTAAGTAGAAATTTTGGTTGTTTTTCCTCCCTCAGAGTAATTATTTTTCAGACGACTTTTTACTTTTACTCCTTACATTTTCACGCAATTATCTGTATTTTTTACTCCTTACATTTTAAAAACAGCCTCGTTACTCTATTTCATTTCAGCCTTAAATAAAAACTATCCAGTTAAATTGCTCCATCCGGATAGAGTGAATTTGGTTGTGGTTGTTTCAGATGTTCTTGTCCAGTTTTGTTCTTACATCCGTTCCCTCAGATTCCTGCAACTAAACTTGGATGTACATTCCAATAAAGGTTAGGATAAATGATAACATACCTCTGAAGTTTGACTTTTTGTACCATTACAATACTTATAGGCAACTAGTCATCATATCTCCTGCTCTCTGAAACACATGTTAATGCTCAATAGTACACATATATGGTTCTTTAATATATCTACATTATACTAAGATGCATTCATTTTCAATGGCTTTTGTCCTTAATGGCTTTTTTCCCCCTTACATTACTTTTACTTTTATACTTTAAGTAGTTTTGAAACCAGTACTTTTATACTTTTACTTGAGTAAAAAACTTGAGTTGATACTTCAACTTCTACAGGAGTATTTTTAAACTCTAGTATCTATACTTCTACCTGAGTAATGAATGTCAATACTTTTGACACCTCTGTATAAGATAAGCCCACTGAAGCTTGACCTGCTCATTTTAAACTTCTCTCCTGATATGCATCAGGTTTCATGTACGACCTGACGGCAGAGTCGGAGTATTTCATGTTTGATACCTGTTGGCTTGTTTGCAGCGCTCCAGCTCGGCTGTCACCGTCTTTATTTCTGCAGCCAGGTTTGCCTTGTCCAGAGCCAGACTCCGGTTCTCCTCCTGCGTCCTGGAGTTTCTCAGCAGTAGTTCCTCCCTCTCGCTCCTGCTGCAGCTCTCCTGCTGCTCCAGCTGCCTGAGAGTCCAGGACAGTTGGAGCATCACAGCCAAATTCATGTAAGGTCATCAAGTCTGACGTAATGTAACAATAGACTCCCTGTCCTCGTTTGGTCCACAGCACTGGTCTGTGCTTTCTCATCAAACGCTATTATTGCTGTTGTAACACTGGTACAACCCTCAGACTGTCAGGTATTAAAGTACTTCTGATTTAAAAGCTTATGAAAACTATTTTGATAATTTCACTTCATACATTTTCTAATAAATCCCTCTGGCTTTGATTGTACTAATTCAGAGCTTCAGGTAACTTTGTTCTTCTTATTTCCTTGTTTTGAGCTCTATATCACTTGAAAGATGAAATAAATAAATAAAAAAATCCAACAAAACATCCTCCTGTAATTGTTTTGCTAAAGTATCTTGTCTTTATAGTTGTGAGGATGTGTTATTATTGATATTCATATATCATATTTCACTTCCTCATCACATTTGTTTGTGTGTGTGCATGTATATATATATATATATATATATATATATATATATATATATATATATATACATATATATGTGTATATATATATATATATATATATATATATATATATATATACACATATATATGTGTATATATATATATATATATATATATATATATATATATATATACATATATATATATACATATATATGTGTATATATATATATATATATATATATATATATATATATATATATATATACATATATATATGTGTGTGTGTGTGTTTATATATATATATATATATATATATATATATATATATATATATATATATATATATATATATATATATGTGTGTGTGTGTATGTTTTATATATGTATATATAGATATACAGTATATAGATATCTTTTGTTTTTTGTATAGAATTTGAATACATTTTGATTATAATGATGTTTTTTTTAGGATTTGATACGTTTTTACTTTTTCCTACTCCTTTTCGAGCATGTTAATTATGATTGATGCATGTTTTTATTTATTATTTTGTTTCCTTATTTACATGTATTTATTATTGATTATTATTTTTTTGTTTTGTATTCAGTACTGTTTCATGTTCAAAATAAAATTTAAATTCAATTCAATTCAATTCAAAAAAGTATCTTTCAGTTCTGCAGGATTGTCTGGCTAAGGTGAGCGGGTTAGTGTTCTCCCTTTAACATGAGAAGAAAAGGCTGATTGATTAATAGTTTAAAGGCAGAGATAAACAGTGACAGTGCCTTCTGAGTTTGGCAGCGACGTGGCAGTGTTCGTCCCAGGTGATGGAATCCTTCAGCTGCGTCTGCAGCGTCTGCACCTCCTTCATGAGTCTCTGCTCCTCCCTCCTGCTCTCAGCCAGCTCCTCCTGCAGACGCTCCCGTTCCGCTTCCAGCAGCATCAGCTGCTTCGTCACCTTCAATACTGCAGAAGAAGACAGAGAGGAAGTGGGAGTAAAATATGAATCAAAATTAAGCAGAAGGTGGAAGAAGAAACAAGGACTATTTTAGTTCTGTTACTTCTGAAATTCAATTGTATTTATTGTTATTCTTTATGTCCCCCCTCCTTGTTAACATATGTTCAGACAGTATTCCCCCTCGGTACCTTCGGTCTCGTGTCTGCTGTGATTGGCTTTGGCCTTCACATGCTGAGCCTCCAGCTGATCGATCAGAACCTGGTTCTCCTGCAGAACCAGGAGGGCCTGCTGCTGAAGCAGCTGACTGAGGAGAGGAAGAGAGGAGTGAGATTACAACTGTACTGGTAGTCAAATCCCAAGGTGAAGATGGAATTCTATAAATAAAATAACTAAGAGAAAACAAGAACAAATCCCTACCAATCTTTTTAATAATTAGTAAATAAAACTGGTTATCTAATCTTTGTAATCAATAACCCACACCCCACATAACCAGGTGATCAAGGTCAGCATCAGATCAGATTATACTACTAACTGATAAAACTCTTTCTTTTTGCTTCATTATGAACATCAATGTCACATCCGCAGTTATATCGTTCACTTTGCTTGAGAACTTGAGGAAATGAGACTTTTATCTTCCTTTTTTTTTGTCACCAAACTAAGTTGGAAATTCTGTTTTCCAGTTTTTCATTAGATACAGTCTTGGTAACATAATTTCTACTTGCACCCATCTGTGACACATTTGCCCTGTAACCAACAGCTCTGAAATAAAAACAGTGAACTCCAGAGTTTGTCGACACAAGGAAGGATTGGAGTTTTGACAGCTGATTACTGCATTACTTCTTATCTATCTATGATGCAGTATTTTAACAACCTGGGCAGGTTCAAGTCATGGCTCACCAAACATCCCTGCCCAGAATTGTCAAATTAGTTTAATTCACCGTACAAATAGTTACAGATTACTTTTGAACAGAGGTGTCAAGTAACGAAGTACAAATACTTTGTTACCTTACTTAAGTAGAAATTTTGGTTATCTATTCTTCACTGGAGTAATTATTTTTCAGACGACTTTTTACTTTTACTCCTTACATTTTCACGCAATTATCTGTACTTTTTACTCCTTACATTTTAAAAACAGCCTTGTTACTCTATTTCATTTCGGCCTTTAATAAAAACTATCCAGTTAAATTGCTCCATCCGGATAGAGTGAATTTGGTTGTGGTTGTTTCAGATGTTCTTGTCCAGTTTTGTTCTTACATCCGTTCCCTCAGATTCCTGCAACTAAACTTGGATGTACATTCCAATAAAGGTTAGGATAAATGATAACATGAACATGAAGTTTGACTTTTTGCACCATTACAATACTTATAGGCAACTAGTCATCATATCTCCTGCTCTCTGATTATTATCTCTGATATTTGCATTATACTAAGATACATTCATTTTCAATGGCTTTGGTCCTTTGTAATGAAGGCCCTCTTCATTACTTGTTATCTGTATTTTATAGTATTTATGGTGGTCAACAGTAAATTAAGACACAAACACAAAACATTTAATATTTTTATTGAAGTTGTGTTTTTGTAGATTTTTGTTGCTGGGAGGAATTGAAGGCCAGCCTGTAAAACAGAGAAAAACGTTTGGTTTGGATAGCTCAACACATGTGCTTATGTGATTGGTGTACCTGTGCCATGCTGTGTAGTTTACTCACCTCTGTTTCTCCTCTGCAGGGTGTTCAGGCTAAAAGTGTCTGCAAGGGCTGAGCACCAATTTAAAGGCGGGAGAAACCAAGTCAGCAATTAGTGGAGGGGTGTTAGGCTCTTTGATTGACTCTTCAGCTTTTGTTTGATTGCTAATTGATTTGTGTAGTTTATCATTAACCTTAGTTAGAGTATTTGAGGTTTAGTTGTAATAATATTTTCATGTATTTGTGTTTTGGGGTATATATTTAAATGTATGGTGAGGGTGAGTTCTCCCTTTTGTTGTGGTCATTGTCAGTGGCAGGGTGTATATAAGGCTGCCAGTTTCCATCAATCCTGGTTGCTGCTAGGACCACGTGCTGCTGTGGGTCTGCAGCCATTTTTGAGATAATGTGTTTTTGAGATGTGTCTTTTTGGTGAAATAAACACCGAGTTGGTATACACCTGACCTCTGCCTCAAGCCTCCTCTTGTCTTCAGTCCAGCCGTTACCCGGCCATCCTAACAAGTGGTGTCAGGAGTGGGATCTGTATCGCAGTGAGGAGTTGAGAATGAAGAGAGGTAACAGGAAAAATGACCAACAAGAAGAACCAGATGAAGGCGCAAGTGCATCAGTTGACCAGGGGGCCACGGCAGCCAGCACCAAAGAAGGAAAGCTGGAAGAGCTGGCAGGGCTGGTCAAAAACCTCATTCAGTCTCAAGCAGCCAGAGACCAGCAGATGGACAAAGACCTCTCCCGTCAAGACCAAAGATGGAAGAGTATGCAGCATCAATTTCAGCAGATACAGACACAGGTGAATTTAATGAAAGAAGACCACGGACGTGAGCATGAGCAGCAGGAGTATGAAGAGGAAGTTGATGACCCAGGTGAGGGGACAAGTCAAATAAATATCCTCAGACTCCAGAGGGAGCTACCAGTCCTCAGAGAGCCATCAGTCCTCAGAGAACCAAAGTTACTCCCACTGGCTCCAGATGATGATGTTGAACATTTTTTGACGACATTTGAGAGAATGGCCCAAGTCTGTCGATGGCCAAGAGATGAGTGGGCTGTTCGCCTGGTCCCTTTACTAACAGGCAAAGCACGTAGTGCCTATGTGCTTATGGACATTGCAGACTCTGAAGATTATGGTAAAGTGAAAGCAGCAATATTGGCAAAATATGAAATCACAGCAGAGACCTACAGGCAACGATTTCGGGCCATGAATATTCTGCAAGAAGAGACCCCACGTGAGCTGTATGTTCGCCTAAAAGACTTGTTTTCCAAGTGGGTCAAACCTGAAACTTCCACAGTGAAGGAGATATCTGAGACGATGATTCTTGAACAGTTCCTGAGGATGGTGCATCCTGAACTTGAGGTTTGGATCCGTGAACATGACCCTCGTACTGCAGAGAAAGCAGCTGAGCTGGCTGAAGTCTTCACAGCAGCCAGGAGAGGGACCAGAAGCACAACCTTTGGCCGAGACAACAACTTTGCCCAAAGAAGTAAGTCCAGCGGGGGTGAGCGGGGCTATGGTCACTCAGGTCAGGCTCAGGGTAGAGGTTTTTCCAGTGGTAGACAGTTTACAGCAAGTAACACCAACAATTCAAACCCTGTTAAAGACACTACATTTAGATATCCCAAACAGGATGTACGATGTTACCTGTGTAATGGGGTGGGCCATACTCAGTACTCTTGTCCACTTACAAATCAGACTAAGCCATCTCTCTTTTGTTCAGTTCCTAGGCCCACTACAAGTCAAGTAGTTGGAGCAGGAGCCCGTACAGCACCAGTCTTGGTGAATGGCCACAAAGAAACAGCCCTTCTAGATACTGGAGGATTTCAGTCAGTGGTAATATCCAGTTTGGTGCCTAGGGACAAGTGGAGTGGGGATAAAATCTGCATAAGTTGTGTTCATGGGGATGAGCATGATTATCCAATGGCTGAGGTGTATCTAACAGTTGGAGGGCAGACTTTTCTTTTGCCAGTAGCTTTAGCTCCAAAGTTACCCTATGCTGTCATTCTTGGCAATGATGTCCCCACCCTACTGGATCTGGTGCAGCAGACAGACATCAAACCTATCACACTCAACTCAGTAACTGAGACAGTTCAGAGCCCAGCTGCAGGGACACTTAAACCTTGTATTATGGTGACCACCAGGGCTCAGAGTTCAGGACAAATACTCAGGGAGTTGCCATTTTTTGGGGTGGAGTTGGAAACGGGTCAAGTTAGACTTTCGAAGTCTAAAGCAGAGAGGAGAAGGGAAAAATTGAGGGGCACACCTAGGGAAGGAACAGGTGAGCTGGCTAAACCAAGCCACCCACTAGATTTAGACCTTCCACCCGATGTAGGCTCACTGCAGAAGACAGACCCTACTTTAAAGCCTTGGTTTGAGAAAGTGACAGAGGTTGAAGGAGTTAAGCGGGGTAACCCAGGTTGCCTGGATGAAGCTACTTTTGTAGTTAAAGGGGGGATTCTCTTTCAATGCAAGGGCAATGTTGAGGCTTTGGCGTTGCCACAGCAGTTCAGACACAGGGTTATGGATCTGGGGCATTCAATACCATGGGCAGGACATATGGCATTTCAAAAAACTTTGTGTAGGATTGCCAGTCGGTTTGTGTGGCCAGGAATCTATAGTGATGTTTCTCAGTTTTGTAGTTCCTGTGGGAAGTGTCAGCTGACTTCAGGAAAGAGGGTTGCACGGGCCCAGCTGCAGCCATTGCCAATTATTGAGACACCATTTGAGAGAATTGGCATGGATGTAATGGGACCATTAGAGAGGAGTTCCTCTGGAAACAGGTACATCCTAGTGATATGTGATTATGCAACCCGCTATCCTGAAGCCTTCCCCCTAAGGTCAGTGAAAGCCAGAAATATGGCTAATTGCCTTTTACAACTTTTCTCTAGGGTAGGCATACCTAAAGAGGTTCTGACAGACTGTGGGACAAATTTTATGTCCAAGTTGTTACAGCAGGTCTATCAGCTGTTAGGAGTGAAGGGAATTAAGACCACCCCTTATCACCCCCAAACGGACGGACTAGTTGAAAGATACAACCAGACGCTAAAAAACATGCTGCGCAAGTTTGTTTCCCACACAGGAGCTGATTGGGACCAGTGGCTGCCTTATTTGCTCTTCGCCTACCGTGAGGTGCCACAGGCCTCGACAGGCTTCTCACCATTTGAACTGCTGTATGGACGCCAGGTGAGGGGGCCACTGGACCTCCTGAAAGACTATTGGGAAAGTCCTCCGTCAACAGGAGAGAACGTGGTAGCATATGTGGTCAAGATGAGAGAGAGGTTGGAGGAAATGTCAGCACTGGCCCAGCAGTCCATGAGGACAGCTCAACAGAACCAAAAGAAGTGGTACGACCAAAAAGCTAGAGAGAGGGTCTTTGAACCGGGTCAACAGGTGCTTTTGCTGCTTCCTACCTCCGACAACAAGTTGCTGACCAAGTGGCATGGACCGTATGAAGTCATCAGACGGACCGGTAAGGTCACATATGAACTTTTTATGCCAGCCAGAGTCAAAAAATATCAGACATTTCATGTAAACTTGTTGAAGGAGTTCCAGGTTCGCCAGGAGCCAGTGCACCATCAGCTGTTTGTTCGAGCAGTTCAGGATGAGGAGGTGACGGAGAAGTTTTTTCCAGCCAGTACTGGGGAACCCAGCCCTGTAAACTTGACCCATCTGTCAGCCTCACAGCAGAAGGATGTTGTGCCTCTGCTCGACCCAGAGCTCTTCAAAGAGACGCCAGGTTTCACCTCCCTCGTCCAGCACAAGATTCGGCTCAAGAATGACGCTCCAGCACGGCAGAAGAGCTACAGGGTTCCTGAGCGGTTGGTGCCTGTGTTACAGAAAGAAATCAAATTGATGTTGAAGCTGGGTATAATTGAGGTATCCAGCAGTGAATGGTGCAGCCCTGTTGTTTTGGTACCCAAGAAAGATGGCTCACTGAGATTTTGTATTGACTTTAGGTACCTAAATGCTGTATCTCGATTTGAGTCATACCCCATGCCCAGAATCGAAGACCTGGTGGAGAGAGTTGGAAGAGCCAAATACATCACAACACTTGACCTGAGTAAAGGCTATTGGCAGGTGGCACTGGCACCAGAAGCCCAGGAGTTGACGGCCTTTAAGACCCCCTTTGGTATGTACCAATTCAAAGTGATGCCATTTGGCCTCCAGGGGGCACCTGCCACGTTTCAGAGACTCATGAATCATGTTCTGAGAGATGTGTCAGAGTTTTCTGCTGCCTACTTAGATGACGTGGTTATCTTCAGCCAGTCCTGGGAAGAACATATGTGCCAGCTGCAACGGGTCTTGCAATGCATCAGAGCTGCAGGACTAACCATCAACCCACAGAAATGTGCTGTAGCCCAGAGAGAGGTTGAGTATCTGGGTTATGTCATCGGCTTTGGCAAAATCAAGCCTCAAGTGGGGAAGGTGGAGGCCATCCAGGCGTTCCCTGTCCCTACCACCAAAAGGAAGGTGAAGAGTTTCCTGGGCCTGGTCGGGTGGTACAGGAAGTTCATTCCTCACTTTGCAGAGCGTTCAGCAGTGCTGAACAACCTCACGAGAGCCTCAGCATCCAACAAAGTGTGTTGGACCGAAGAGTGTGACAGCGCTTTCAGCGAGCTCAAAGACTCAATCTTCACCCATTCAGTCCTGCACTGTCCTGACTTTGATAAGCCATTCACCCTGCAAACAGACGCCTCTGGAGTGGGCCTTGGTGGAGTGCTGCTGCAGGAGGTGGAGGGAGAGATGAAGCCAGTTGTGTTCCTGAGCCGCAAGCTTCTGGACAGGGAGACCAGATATTCAACCGTGGAGAAGGAGTGTCTGGCGATGAAGTGGGCCATTGATTCACTCAGGTACTACCTTCTAGGAAGACACTTCTATCTGGAGACAGACCATCGGGCCCTTCAGTGGTTGCACCGGATGAAAGACGCCAACATGCGTGTGGCTGGGTGGTACCTGGCCCTGCAACCATACAGCTTTACAGTCCGCTACAGATCTGGGAAAACCAACATGGTGGCTGACTGTCTGTCTCGGGTCCATGAAGTCTGAGGTACTGTACTCTTCCAGAAGAGGGGGGAGGAAATGTAATGAAGGCCCTCTTCATTACTTGTTATCTGTATTTTATAGTATTTATGGTGGTCAACAGTAAATTAAGACACAAACACAAAACATTTAATATTTTTATTGAAGTTGTGTTTTTGTAGATTTTTGTTGCTGGGAGGAATTGAAGGCCAGCCTGTAAAACAGAGAAAAACGTTTGGTTTGGATAGCTCAACACATGTGCTTATGTGATTGGTGTACCTGTGCCATGCTGTGTAGTTTACTCACCTCTGTTTCTCCTCTGCAGGGTGTTCAGGCTAAAAGTGTCTGCAAGGGCTGAGCACCAATTTAAAGGCTTGGGAGAAACCAAGTCAGCAATTAGTGGAGGGGTGTTAGGCTCTTTGATTGACTCTTCAGCTTTTGTTTGATTGCTAATTGATTTGTGTAGTTTATCATTAACCTTAGTTAGAGTATTTGAGGTTTAGTTGTAATAATATTTTCATGTATTTGTGTTTTGGGGTATATATTTAAATGTATGGTGAGGGTGAGTTCTCCCTTTTGTTGTGGTCATTGTCAGTGGCAGGGTGTATATAAGGCTGCCAGTTTCCATCAATCCTGGTTGCTGCTAGGACCACGTGCTGCTGTGGGTCTGCAGCCATTTTTGAGATAATGTGTTTTTGAGATGTGTCTTTTTGGTGAAATAAACACCGAGTTGGTATACACCTGACCTCTGCCTCAAGCCTCCTCTTGTCTTCAGTCCAGCCGTTACCCGGCCATCCTAACATCCTTAATGGCTTTTTTCCCCCTTACATTACTTTTACTTTTATACTTTAAGTAGTTTTGAAACCAGTACTTTTATACTTTTACTTGAGTAAAAAACTTGAGTTGATACTTCAACTTCTACAGGAGTATTTTTAAACTCTAGTATCTATACTTCTACCTGCTGGATCTACTGCCCTTACTTTTTAACAACTTGTACTTTTTATTATTTTACCTTTTTTCTTATCATTGTATTTCATTTTACTTGTTATTTACTGTTTAATTGTGTCTTGTTGCTTTTAATGTTGATGTAAAGCACTTTGAATTACCTTGTGTTAAATTGTTCTATACAAACAAACTTGCCTTGCCTGTCCGAGCTGCAGATGAGGTGAATGTGCTACAACCATTTTACAATTAAACATCCATTCAAGTATTGTCTAAAATCAGTTTGGTGTGAGCTTGTAGGAGCTCTGAATGGGGGGTAATGTATGCACACGCATTAACAACATGCTTCAAGGGTACAGTGTAATTTGTGTCCACATTTACGTTTCCATAATAGCCTTAACAGAACTTAAATGAGGCGGTCCCTGTGGAAGAAAGAGATTCTGTGGAGTCACACTAGACTAGTCTGTGGTGTCTATGAGCAGAGGTGTAAATTCATACAAGAAAAGGGCCGTGACTGAACCATGGACCAATTATTCTGCTGATACTGATCCTGGTGATGCTTTTTCTTTTCACAGCCTCGAGAAATCCTGTCAGGATCATGCCGTCACTGGAAAGCATGTTTACAATCTAGAAGATTTCATGGTAATATATATATAAAACATTTATTCAAAATTACAATTAAAAAAACATAAATTAAATGTAATAAAAAAACTAAATTATTTGTCTGAGAAAAATAAACTAGCAAATGAAAAAAAAAAAACATATATATATATATATATATATATATATATATATATATATATATATATATATATTAATTTGCTAGTTTATTTTTCTCAGACAAATAATTTCGTTTTTTTATTACATTTAATTTATGTTTTTTTTATTGTAATTTTGAATAAATGTTTTAATTTTTAATTATATATATATATATATATATATATATATATATATATATATATATATATATATATATATATATATATATATATATATATATATATATTTTTTTTTATAATAATAATAATAATATTATTATTATTATTATTATCATTATTATTATTAATTATAATTTATACATACAGGTAAAATCTCATTTACATGAGAGACCTGGTTCAGGTAGCAGCAGCAGCAGCAGCAGGAAAATACAAACTTACAGACTAACTGAACGTACAAGAGACAAAAACAAAACAGAAACATAAGATAATTAATAAGATAAGATAATATAAGATAAATTAAGATAAGATAATGAATAATAATAAAGTAAAAAAGGAACTAGTTAGATACAGTACATGTGCAGACCCCACTGACTTTCCTACAAGTAATTTAAAGTCCCCTAGCAATATATATAACTGGACAGCTTCATATACATATACAACCTGTCCCGTCGTCCTGTATATAGACCTGTATTTAACCTGTTTATGCAGATATCCCATAACACTTTCAACAGCACAGGTATTCATTTGAAGTTGTCATCATCTCCTCCTCTTTGTTCCTGAAATCAAAAGTAAACGGAGCGACTGGGCTGTTTGCCTTCACTCGAGGTGACGCTGCTGCCACACTTGCTGCTCAGTATTCAGGGATGTACTATTGGTAAAAGCAGCTATAATGTGGTCTAAATGCAAATTAGGGGGGCGGTAAATCAGAGGAAGATAAAAGAAGCATTTCATTTCCACCACTTCATGAGAAACGGCTGAGCAGGTAGTGACCGAGCTGAGTCAGCAGCTTTGATTCTCTCACCTGTCCTTCTGGCCGACCGCTCCCGTGTTGGTGATTTCATCATGGAGTCGCTCGTTCTCTTTGACCACTTCCTCTACGTGAGAACGCAACTTCTTCACCTCCTCCTGTAAGCACACAATCAGACGTAAGGAGCTGGGTAGGGCTGGGCGATATGGACCAAAAGTCATATCTCGATATTTTCTAGCTGAATGGCGATACTGGATATATATCGATATTTTTTATGTGCCATAATTGGGGTTTCCCCCAAAGCATTATAGCATAGCATCTCTGTTAGCTTCATTGTTTTCTGAGGCAAACCCTTAAAAAACCAGTCAGTTTTAATACAAAGCCTCGTGCCAAATGTCACACAGGTTCCTTTATTAACAGAGGTCTGCACAATATCAAAATGTATAAAACAAATGAAATAAAAATAAACTGCCTGCATATATAGAATAAAAATGCTTCTTGAATAAAATAAAACAAATATCCCTTTCCTGCATATCAATTAAATTAAAATACACTGTGCAATTAATACAATGTAGACAGTAACAGGCAGACTTTTCCACTGAGGTTGACAGTTGTGCAAATAACAAAACATTTGTGCAAATCTAAAATAAAACATTCAAGTCAATTTGTCACAAAATAAGCTATATCAAAATCATAAAAAAAAAAAAAATGTTATCAATATAAACGATATTGTCTCGTACCATATCGCGTTTGAAAATATATTGATATTTATTAAAATCTCGATATATCGTCCAGCTCTGACCCTGGGGACAAATATGTAAGAAACCTTAAACTGGAGACTGGAAAAAGCAACAGAGGGACACCGTTCTTGACTGTGACTAGACGTGACTTGGTCTGGGTAGTGTTTCACCACAACTACATAAAAGATGTCAAGAAGGGCATGTTCCCCCACTGTAAAGGGATGTTTTTCAGGCCACAAGAGAAGTCGAGGCTTTGACTTGTCCGTGGTTGTTCTACCTAGGGTTGCCAACCGTCCCTTGAAAAACGGATTCGTCCCGTATTTATAAACTAAAGTAGCGTCCCGTATTGAGCTGAAAAGGGACGTACTTTGTCCCGAATTACTGTGAGAGTCAGAAAATAGTCAGGAAATGCCAATGGAAAATGGCATTGAGCTGTTTAGTTCATAAGTTATTGTTTTCTGTTTTACTACAACTGTAGCTACAGTCATGGCCTTTGAGGCACAAATGTGTTTAAGTTTTCTACAGACTTTCTGTTTGCACTTTTGTTATTGCACTAAAAACGTGCACCATTACAGAATGGATGTTCTGCTTTCTTTCTATTGTTTTCTATTAATTTATACAATTTTAAGTTAAGCAGGACAGGTTTCTGTTTAAGAAAGATACTTATTTTATTCAGTTAATTTTGTTATTTTGTATTAAAGTGAATTGTTGGATAATAATTTGTTTTCCATGTGTTCATGGCATTCAAAAATATGCATCTAATTCAATTCAGGTTTGAGTAAAATAGTTAAAAAATCGTTTCACTCACAAAAAAAGGGGTTAAAAAAATTCACGCCAGGAAAGGTGAAGGCAACCGGGTTGGCCGGCCCTGACGATGAGGTGTCCCTTATTTATTTTTCAGGGAGTTGGCGACCCTGGTTCTACCTCGTGTCTAAGTGCTTCTTCTCAGTCCTGAGAATGTTCGGTCTACATTGGTTGAAGTAGCACAATCAAGATGAAGCAAAGCAGACCAGCCTGATTTTCTTTTTAAAAGCTTGAATCTTTTAAATCATTTCTAAGTGTATACTTTGAAGAAGTGAAACATCTCATGAAAGCTGCTATAAACTGTAACAAGTGCTTCACCTCAGTGGTTTTCAGGAGTGCATCTTTCTCACTCATCCGGTCTTCATAAGCCAGCAGTAAAGGGCATAAATACTTCATGTCAAGCTTAAAAAAAGGACAAAAGACAAGTTATACAGGTAGAAAAAAACATTCACAAACGTTTTGAAATATATTCATAGGAATTTAGTCACAACAAGAATACACTGATGGAACAGAGAAGCCCTATTCTACAAGACATTTAATAGTCTACGTACAAAGAAGTGTTCAAATCTGAGGATCATTTGGCAGAAAGATCTGATGTGATCTGAGTGAGGAGGATTGGTTAAATATCTTACTAAATACAGTGAAACACATGAGAGAGGCGAAGGGGACATTTATTCAGTACAAGATCATTCATAGATTTTATTTCACTCGTTCAAAACTTCATAGGACGGACTTAATAGGAAATACAGTAATTTATGTTGGATGTGTCAGAGTGAAATAAGGACATTCTTACATGTAATTTGGGGATGTAAACTAGTGAAGGTACTGGAACAGGTGAGTAAATGGCTCGGTGTGGCCATACCTGTATCACCAAGACTGTGTTTGTTAGGGGATCAAATAGAAATGCCAAATATATCTAAATATAAATATAAAAGTTGGGATGGTCACAGGCCCCAGACGTTAAACTATGGATAGAAATGATGTCAGCAGTTGCATCATATGAATGCTTGTTGGCTAGAATTAATGATGATGAAGAACATTTTTCGAGGCCTGGGAACATATTTTTTTGTAGGTAGGACACATGGAGACATTTCTAGACATAGGGCCCGATTTACTAAAGGTTTGCGTGTGTAAAAACGTGTGCAAACTTGACAGCACCCACAAACCAAAGTGCCAGCTGATCTACTAACAACGTGCAAAGAGGACTGCGCCTCTCAAATGCACAAAATAGCACACGCTATGCATTTAGTACTTTTGCCCTGATGAATAATCAATATGGGGCGTACCCACCAGAAATCGCTAAATACTGGGAGCGGAAAATGCAAATTGGTCCATTTACCACGCGCAATGAGATTTACCAAGCCTGAAAGTTTTTGCGGGGATTGTGATTGCGTCTGTATTTAATACATTCGAAAGGAAGGTGCTAATCTCCACATGCAAAAGGAGAAATATTTTATTTGAATGTTAAATCGAGTATTATTCAGCAAAAGGTTGCCACAGGAGGCACATTCATTTTTTTATTTGTGATAATAAATAAATCACGTGTTTTCATGGAGAAAAAAAGTGTTTCTTATTGTGCGCCTATACTTGTTCTGCAGTCTTCATACCCCGGTGTCGTGCCGTATTCAGCACCCGGCCGTGAAAAGAACCCCCTCGTCTGACAAAAATTATATTCTCATTCCGTGTTCTGTTCATGTTCTGTTGTCCATGTTCTGTTTAGCATCCAGTTTTGTGTTAATGATTCATGTTTAAATGCGCTCATGGATTCGGGTAAAAAAAAAAAAATCGGGTAAATGGTTATTGATGTCATTAATTAATAGCCTGCTTACTGTGTTGTCTTCCATAATATTTGTCAATATATATAATATAAACTCCTAAGTATGTGTTTGTGTGAGTGTGTATATATAAATATATTGAAGTGTCAGTGTGTTGTTTTTTTTCTTGGTCTACTTATCATTGAATATACGAGGGGGTGCTTTTCACGGCAGGGGTGCTGAATACGGCACAACAATTTGCCTCTTCCACTAATATCTCTAACTCCAACTCGTCAAATTTCTTTTTGCGCTTGCGACTATATCCTGCTTTCCATCCACTCTCCATGGCGCAAAGTTTGCGCCGCAAACCGTAAGACGCGCAACACCTTATTTAAATACTGAGGTTTGCACCCGTTATCAATTGCGCACGCAATCTTAGTTGATCACCCGCAAAACACACAACAACAGCACGCACAAACTTTTTCAGTGCACACGCAATTTAGTACTCTTTATTTAGGATCTTAGTAAATCGGGCCCATAGTGTTGAATGTTTATTTTGTTTTTTGTTTTTTTTAATAAATAAAAAAATGTCGATCTGCAGAAGGCCTTTGTATATAGGATTGTATGCTGGATATACTGCCTGTTGATGCCAGTGCTAATGTTTGTTTTCCAGTTTGACTGTATGTTTATGGATGTATTAATAAGTAAAAAAAATGTTAATAGCAGAAATATATCCATGTTACACTGGAATCACTGTTCTTTCAACTAGTCACATTGTGTTGATGACATCAGGTGCAGATAGGCTTCATGTCTAATCTGCAGGTTTCCAGTCAAACGCTGACCTTCAAATCAATCAGCAGCCAGAACGAGCATCTGGGATTTGACAGGTTAAATCCATTTCATTTGACCGAAGGAAAAGGAAAAGACCTGTCATTTTCGTCTGCTTACTAATCAATCTCAGATAAACACTCAGACCAATTTTGAGAAACGAGGCGGCCACCAGAATTATTGATTTGTTATATTGGACCAAAAACCTGCAGGAGTTCTAACACAAAGCAAAAGGTGCGTGAGATAATTCCTGTTTCTCCTGGAGGTAAATACTGACCAGCCACGGAGGAGGAGAACCTGACTTGGGCAATCCACCCACTGTGGAGCTCTGAATGAGACAATAAAAAACAGGGAAAAAGAAAGAAAACAGAACATAAAGTTAGCCATCTTTCCATCCTTAGACTTGTGCATAAAATGTTATCTTTTACATGCAAGAGCTTCAAATACAGTTAAATATGCATGAAATAATCAGTTTATTTGGGTCACCGAGGAATAAGATATGTTCATTATACGATACAAAAACAACCTTGTACAGGAAAAACAAGTTACAAAGCATACATGCTGACAAACATGTATGTTTTTATGCGTTCTTTATCTCGTTATCCTCAAACGCTTTCCTTCTCTTTTGCAGCAGCGCCTCAGCCGTCACTAATGAGAGCCAGCAGAAACATGCTGTTATCGAGGAAATAAACTGCAAGTGATGAGAATAAGAAATCTCCCGAGGTGTCGGCGCGGCGTTAGGTCGCCGTGATTAAAACCGCAGCTCAGTGCTCTTGCGTAGATGGACTGGAAAGGGCAGCCCGAGACAGCAAAGGGAGCTCATTTACTTTAACAAATCAAATGTGAGCAGGAACAAAAGAGAAAACCTTCCTCTGCTCTGCTGGGCTCTGGATTAAAGGCAGATAATGGATATCTATCTCAAAGGTTGGGCACAAAAGTGCAGGAGAAAATAGAAAAAGACATGATGCACTGACAAAAGACTGCACACAGAAGCAGGTAAAACTGCGGCGGAGTGACGCAGTGATTACCAGAACCTAATGAAGTGAGACAGACTAATACATATATGAGAGGTGCAGACTCCTGAGGAGAAGAACCGCTCTGACGTCGGCTGGATTTACAAGCTGCTGGGTTTCATCTACAACAGACATCCCACATATTTGTACAGAGAAAGCAGTGATTCAGAAAAATCCTCATGAAGAATGATGACAGCAGATACATAAGGTCTACATGAGTGGAAAAGGATTTATATATATATATATATATATATATATATATATATATATATATATATATATATATTAACGTTACACTAATCTCACGATACGGTACAATACACGATATTGAGGTCACGATAACGATACGATACGATATTATAGCAGTATTTTTTTAACAACCTTGAATGAGGAACATATGACTGGAAAAAATTGTCTTTTATTTGAAAGACACAATATACAAAACAATGCTGTACGTTTGCCCTATTGTTATAGTTTGTAATGTTTTATAACTGTTTAAGTTTTAAAGAGAAAACCAGGCCAACCATTTTCCACAAACTGAACTAAAAGTAAATGTCGGGTTTACATTATGCATCTTCAGTTTCATACAAGTAACTGAATAGTTTCTCTCATGTATGATTTGACTTTTTTCTTTTCCAGAAATTGTACAACTAAAATTAAATAAATAAAAGTAAATAAATACATACAATTTTACATCATAAAACAGATTGATTCATGCTCACCTTATAAGTGTAAGAGGAGATTTATTTTTGTTAAGAAGGTTATTTTGGTAATTCAGGGTTCATTATTTTATAAATATATTCTTTATATTCTGATGTAAATCAGGGACTATAATGACACTAGTCAGTTTATCTGTAGTGATTATTCTGTTTTAGATTGGGCGGAGTGATACGCCACAGTACGGCACTAGGTGCTGTGTTGATGTTCTAAAATCCTACGCTGTTGAGGGACATTAAAGTACACTGGAACTCAGCAGAAGTTGTCCCCGTGTTTATCCTACTCACGACCCCAAAAAGGTTTAATTTAATAAGGTAAGGCTTAACTCTACACCAGCCTTACATTAGTAAAAGTTCAGAGCTCAAAACCCTGCAAGAGTCCCGTGATCGGGACCAAAACGGTCCTAGTTTCTTCTGAGCGGATGAAGATTTTGATCCGCGAGTCGAGGCACGGTGGGCAGAGCCGCCGCAAGGGGTGTGCGAACCGTGCGACCGCACGGGGCCTCGCGCCCCAAGGGGCCTCGCGCTATGGGCCGTTTTTTTTTTTTTTTTTTTTTCAAAAAAAATTTTTTTTCAAAATTTTTTTTTTCGTTTTTTCCCTTATAGATATCAACAGTCACGTTCCATTACAGACCTAAATGTGTACTAGTCTGTGCATATCAATAAATATATGTGCAATGATGCGTGTGTCTGTTGTTCAATACAACTGCGTCTGACCAAGCGCGTTGACACAAGCTGCTCTGATCCAGACGGTGGAGTTGGAACAAACTGTCACACAATGTCGAGAGAACGAGACAGAATCAGGAAATTTCCATCAGGGGATGAAAAAAGAAAAAAAACAAAAGAAAATGGAAGAGTTTAATGCCTCTCTGAAAGGCTCGTTTGATAAATTTGTTACAAAAATCACCGATCCAACCGGGTCTCAAGCAGCCGTGGGGCCCCGCGTCAAGGCAAGTCAAATGATGATGAGGCAGGGGAAGGTATCCAGTATTTTGCTAATTGGAGAGTTAAAATTGCGCATATAGACACCCAATCCGACCCGAAAAACCCCAAAAATTTTGCGCGCGTGAGCGTAGCGCGCGCGCGAGGGGGCCCCCTCAGCCATTTCGCACAGGGCCTCGCAAATCTCCCAGTCGGCTCTGACGGTGGGATGTGCGTTACTAGTCAACACAATAGATTAATCGTGGCAGGATATATTGTTACACCCCTAATATATATATATATATATATATATATATATATATATATATATATACTATACAGTCCAAAAGTTTGGATGCACCTTCTCATTCAAACAAATGTGGGAGTGTGTCCAAACTTTTGGTCTGCACTGTACTTTTTTTGTGTGATCTTCCAGCAGCAGGTCAGTTTGGTGGTCAGTTTACCTCCTGCTGGGACAACGGTCTGAACCGGGCCTGGTAGCGGCTCAGCTCCACATTCAGACGGTGGACCGTCAGCTTCAGAGCATCGTTCTCGTCCACCAGCTCCTGAGCGTGACGTCTCAAACTCTGCAGCTCCGCCTGGCTGCCTGCAGTCACAGCAACACAGATAAGAAGAGGGTTTCACACATGTAAATGAACGCTGCTATTCTTAATAACTTCCAAAATCATTCATGAAAATGATCATTAATGTTTTCTAATATTGCAGCAGTGTTTTGCTTTACTGATTTAGTGAGAGGGAAATAAATGTTAATGCATTACAGTCGAGAGGAACCGAGTCAGAGCTCCATCCTAGAGCTGGGGATCGATTCAAATGTCAAGAATCGATTCGATTCCGATTCTTAAGATTCAGAATCGATTATCAAGATTTGATTCGATCCGATTCGATTCCGATATTGATTTGGGTTAGTGTTATTAAAACATGTTGCATGAATTATATGACTGTAGTTATGCAACATATTAATACTAGTATTATATTGAGATTCAACAGCAAGTATTGGCAGCTAATGATGCTGTAAGGACCAATCAGCTCCCAGAATGCTGATAGAACTGCTTTCAGAAACATCGTGGGGCAGAATTATCAAACAGATCCAGGGAAGCAAACAGAGACGTATTAAATCGGTTTTATTTTTTCCCACATTCCATTTTTATTTGTTCCATTTTTGGTCTATTTTGGTTTTTAATTTTTGAGCATTTGGTTTTTAGCATTTTTTGCAAATGTAACTCCAAGACAGTATATAAAGTAATGAAATATAGACAATTTATGCAATTATAAACTAACACTTTAATGTTTTCATACCTTTAAACATATTTAAAGGCAAAAACATGGCACCAGTTATTCTCGTGTCCAACAAAACATTCCTTTTTTGGGCATAAACAAAAAATAACCAAAAGTTGTAATGTAATGATGAAAAAAAAAAAACATAAATAAATAAAATTTAAAAAAAATTAAAAAAATCGATCTTTAGACATATGAATCGATTTTTAGGAATTAATATGAGAATCGATTTAGAATTGGGAAATCGATTTTTTCAACACAGGCCTACTCCATCATTTGCAGCAGCAACTCCAGCTGCCTCTTTTCTCTCTTGTGAGCTCAGTAATCGGCCGTTTCTGCTTCATTTCCCTTGTTGTCCCATTTACCTTCGCTCCTCTTCACCCGACAGCTCTTTAACCTCCCCACCCCCCCCAGGAGTTTCTCCAGCTACCTGCAGAAGACCGGGGGTTTGAGGAAGCCTGGCTGTGACTGATCTCCTGCTCCAGGCGCTGCAATCTCTCCTCCAGATGCTTCTGTTCCTCCATCATCCTTGTTTTCTTCTCCCTCCGCACCTCGCTGTAGAGCTTGCCGCGCTCCGCAGACATGCGGGTGACGGGCCGGGGGCTTCTGCCGCGGTCGTTGCTGGGAATTGGCGGCATACCTGCAACAACAGCGTCTGTAACGAGGCAGAAAATTAGAAATGTGCTGAATTTAATGATAAAAATGAATCCAACTGATGCATTTACCCTGAAGAGACTAAAAATGATAATTACACAAGAATACTTTAGAAAAGTAGAGCAAACAATTAGGACTCAAGCACTAAACGTTTACTCAAGGCGTCGCCTGAACAAACTTGAACATGACAACTGCAGGAACAGAAATGAAAAGGGAACCAGACAGGAAAGGGGAACGTATCCCCTGTTTAAAAACAGCTAATTATGTGGCAGGTTTAGTGCTGTAACGGACTTTAAATGAAATAAACAAGCTGTGAAAATACCCTGGGAACTGAACACAAGCTTGCTGCTAAAGTAAATCCTGCTGAATATTCTTAATCTATAGTATATATTGTCTATTCAAGCCACAGCAGAATGGGAGGAAACCCTGAGCAGGGAAAAACTGGACGCAGCAGCCAACCAGAAAACACCAGGACAGATCATTAATAAGACATATGCATGTAGGTAATGATTGTATTAAACGTGTGTTTTCCTTGACCTGAAAATGAAAATTTCTTCGAGGATCTATTGATAGATTATAGAGGGATTGCACATGACGTCACAGATGCGACTTCACAGCGGGTTTCACCCACTGAGTGTCAGAAAGACTGAGTGGCAGAAAGACTGAGTGGCAGCGTAAACTTTCAGTTTGAGCAATTAAAACATCTAAAATGGGAAAGAGCTGTTGTGCCATCGACTGTACTCATAGATTTAGCAAGAAATCGGAGTTATCGTTTTACAGACTGCCGAAAAATAAGCTTAAGGACAAATGAATCGCTGCAATTCACAGAAACAACTGGATTCCAGGCACAGAAACGTGGATTTGCGGTTCCCATTTTGTATCAGGTAATGTTGGATTTTTGGGTAGCTAACGTTAAAAGGTCAAATCATGAAGTTCGGTGTCCTCATCACTTTAATTTCTACAACAAATCCTGCCTTGAAGTCGGACCAAGCGTCAAGACTTTTGTATCTTCAAGCTTTGCTTCCTGTATTTCCCCGGCGTAGAAATTAAGTACATATAAATATCAGGAAACTGGATTTGTGGCCAAATATTAATGTCCATGGACCACTGGTTCTTGGTAACTGTACCAAATATTAATGTCCATGGACCACTGGTTCTTGGGGTAACTGTACGGGTCTCTGTCAAGTCCAACTGACGCTAATTTATGGCCATAATCGGCTTTTATCCCGTCTTTTCCACTAGTTGCAGCTGTTTTTGCTGATGTTTTGCCACTCAGTGAGAGTAAGGGCGCTGGTCCAGTGGGGAAGTGACATCAATGCATTCCCTCTATAGGACAAAGAAGGGAGCAACGAGCAGTGGCATCATTCTTTCATGCTTAATACACAAAGGAGCTGTGTAGCACCCTATAATGTAATAATTGCCTGAAAATGTAATAACGCCTGAAAATGTAATAAAATTTTCACTTAACTCAATCGAAAATGTAATAAAACCCAATAATGTAATAACTTCACCAATAATGTAATGAAATATCCTGACTGATATTGTAATAACATTTTTACCGATAATTTAATACCTTATTATATTATTGGGAATTTATTACATCTTCAGGTGGGTCTTTTTTTTCCCCCAAAACTGATAATGTAAAATTTGACAAATAATGTAATAGTAGTTTTGTGTTTTAACTATCTAAGAATGTTATATAAGCTGGATTTGAAACACCAGAATGACTATTGGGTTAAATTGCAGACTTTGAGTACCATGTAATAAATTCCCAAAAATGTAATAAGGTATTACATTATTGGTAAAAATGTTATTACAATATCCGTCAGGATATTTTATTACATTATTGGTGAAGTTTTTACATTATTGGGTTTTATTACATTTTCGATTGAGTTAAGTGCAAATGTTATTACATTTTCAGGAAATTATTACATTATAGGGTGCTATAAGCTGCAGAAATGTACAGATAATTTCTTAAGTATTGAAACTAGACTTCAGCACCACAAACCTACATGGCACATCATCCTTCCAGTCGTCAGGGCTCTTTCCAGCAGACGCTCTCTCCTCCGGGGCTTCGGGAGACGGGACACTGGATCCCTCAGTGAGATCTGGACGTTGTAATGAAATATGAACGTTTACAGAAGAACATCTCGCTTCGTCATACGAATCCATTTCTCAGCTTAACGCTGCCGCATGTGAAAATCAATGTTCCCGCGTAGCTTAAATGGGCCTTTTCCCCAAACAGCGAGCCTCTGCGTCAGTGTGATTCAGCCGGGATAATTTTAGGGACTCGTAAAGCATTTTCCTTTGACATGGTGCAGAGCCCGAGGGCCGCTCAGGTAATGGCGTCTGTAATGGGGCTTTCCATTTAGTCTGCTGACAAAAGGTTACCGAAGGACTGAACTACTTTCTGTCCTCAAAGAAAAGTAGTTTCCTCTTTTATAATGAAGGAAATTCAAAAACCTGTTTCTTTATGCATCATTAATGATCTTAATGAGTAAAATAAGTCAGGTTTAAATCTAAAGATGATTATTTCTGGCAGGAGAATAGATTTATTTCCTGTTCACCTGTTCAAAATGTTCAGATGTTTTAGTTTAGTTTAGTTTATTTAGCACATAACATAAAAAAATAACATTACACAAATAAGTGCAGTTAAAAGAAACTGTGCAGGGAGGAGCGAGCAAGCCAGTAGGCTTATGAGGAGCCCCCACCTAATAACATTTAACAATATAGTTATGAGGATACAATGAGGATACAAAATCATAAAAATCAAAATAAATAATATATCATAAAAATTGCATGCAGAACATGAATGAAAATAAAATAAAAAAAATAATAAAAGAAAATAAAAAAATTTCTGTAGACATGATCATGAAAATATGATTATTATGCTGAACAAATGGCAACACAGAATATGAAGTGCAAAAGAACATTAACAGTGGGAAAAGCAAGAGCTTTCTTGACTACATTGTTGAATTAAATGCTCTCTTGAGCGAATTTTGAAAATGGAGAGGGACCTACAATTGTTTGCAATCTGGTACCAACTATTCCAGACTTTGACACCTCTAAATCTAAACAAAAATTGGCTTCTAGATTCCAGACATTTAGGCGGATGTAGGGCGAGGGCCTGCCGAGTTGAGTAGGAATGAAATTGAGAGTTTGTGGCAAAGTATGACCTAAAGTGCTCAGGAACATTTCCTTCTCAGGAAAATATCTTGTAAAGAAAAATGCATATTTGGTAACTGTTGATGTCATAAATAGTAAGGATCTGTAGATTTTTAAATAAAGGAGCAGCAGTAACATCCCACACAGATCGAGATGCAAGTCTTACAAAACGGTTCTGGAGAATTAAGATTTTATGGAGAGTAGTTGTAAATGTAGTTTAATGTATTTAAGGTGTTTATAGTCCAGCTGCTGGTTGGTAGTTTATGCTGTACATCACAGCAGAAGTAAAAAAAAAACTGTTTATTATTTTGAAGAGTTTCTGTTTCTTTATTCTTTTGATAAACAGAAAAAGCCGACGGTGATGCAACAGTACCTGGAGACGGGACGCGTCTGGCAGACATCTGAGCTGGCGGAGGAGAACCGGACTGGAATACAGACAGGAAACACATTTATGTGTCAGACAGATGAACAAAACCCTGCTGCCTTCATCTCTCCTGTGTGAAACTAGTGGCCGCCGTCTTTATGACCACTGCCAGCACTGGGTTATCTTCTCAGCACTCTTAATAAACTGTGAATTAACTTTAAAGTAAATGTAAATGAGGCTCACAAACTGAAAGCGTTGACGGGATTTGTGCTGAAGCGATAGAGCCGGAAAGAAGCAAAGAAACATCAAAGGGAAATGGGAGAGTATTCTGCTTTAAACTGCACCCTGTGATAGATGAATATACATATATATAGTATTTTTATCCTTGAGATAATAATCAGCGAAGTCTAGGCTCCAGCCAGCGCGGCTTCAGCCGACCCAGAAGGAGTCGGCCTATCAGGGCTGGGCCTTCAAAGACTCCCCCTCCGGGTTTCCAGCAACAGTCTCACTGCTTCTTTCCCTGAATCCTCTGGACTTGGTGGTGAAGCCAGTTACCAGCCAACATCATCTCCAGACAGTATGACCTGCCAGGCCGTGACCGGGGGACAACTCCATGGAGTTCCAACAGAAGAAGCTGTGGCTCCTGCAAAGGCCTGTGTTGAAAAAATAGATTTTCCAATTCTAAATCGATATTCATATTAATTTCTAAAAATCGATTCGTATGTCTAAAGATCGATTTTTTCTCATCATTCCATTACAACTTTTGGTATTTTTTTGTTTATGCCCAAAAAATGTATGTTTTGTTGGACACAAGAATAACTGGTGCCATGTTTTTGCCTTTAAATATGTTTAAAGGTGTGAAAACATTAAAGTTTTCAGTTATAATTGCATAAATTGTCTATATTTCATTACTTCTTATACTGCTTTGGGGTTACATTTGCATAAAATGCTAAAAACCAAATTCTCAAAAATTAAAAACCCGAAAAAGACAGAGAATGGAAAAAAATAAAAACGGAATGTGGGAAAAAATAAAACTGATTTTCTCCGTCTCTGTTTCCTCCCTGGATCTGTTTGGTAATTCTGACCCACGATGTTTCTGTTTCAGTTCTATCAGCATTCTGGGAGCTGATTGGTCCTTACACCATCATTAGCTGCAATACTTGCTGTTGAATGTCAATATAATACTAGTATTAATATGTTGCATAACTACAGTCATATAAGTCATGTTAATAACACTAACCCAAATCAATATCGGAATCGAATCCAATCAAATCAAATCATGATAATCGATTCTGATTCTTAAGAATCGGAATCGAATCGTTTCTTGACATTTGAATCGACCCCCAGTCCTGCTCCTGCAGCCATCGTGGATCTTTCCCATTATCTGGCCCTGCAGACGTCCCACTGCCCACAACTCCAGCTGCTTCGCTCCAAGCTTTTCTTTCGTTTGTCTGACAGGTGCAACACATCTCTCCCTGTCTCTCTGCAGCGTTCACCGTTTCCTCAAGCTCCCCATATACAGGGGATATTTTTTGAAAGAGAGGGAGCTGCAAACTCATGGGTCAGTTTAATTTTAAAGTTCTCAACAGACGAACAAAAACTGAAGAGTATCTGTATGTCGACCTACGGATGAAACTGTGGAACAGACTGAACATGGAGCTAAAACAAAGTCAAAACATATCACCATTTAAAAAAAGATACAAAGAAACATTCTATTCAAAATACAGATGCGAATAAACATGTAGATATGTACATTTATTAATATATGTAGATATATAGACGTATATTATTATGGATATAGTTATGTTATATGTAGGTATGTATATGGATATATTGAGTTGTATTATACGTACAGTATTTGTGTATCTATATCTCTATTAATATTGATAGTTATATGATATGTCGATATATAGATTTATAGTAATTCTTATGTATATAATTGGAGGTAAATATATGAACCAGTGTATATATAGCATTTCTACTCTTATATAGTTATTTATATATCTATGGTTCTCTATTATATTGTAGTATTATAGTAAAGTATTGATAATGTAATACTATACATTATAATTACTTCTATTATTACATACATACATAGTAGCAACTAAATGATGGGCGTTTCTTTTGTTTTCTTTTGTTTGCTTTTTTTTATTTTGACTATATTTATATATACATATAATTGAGTATTATATCAATGTATTGTACAGTTATTAAAGTAGGAATGTGTGTTTTATAAGTAAGCTTATTGAAGCTCGTCTTGTTATATGTAAAAATGTATGTCAGATTCAGGGTTAGGACTGGATAAGTGTTTACTTCAATCCTACTCCGTTTGGAGCATGTTGGTGGATCCATGAGGTCTGTACATATAGATATATATATATTTGTATTCTGTGATTTTACTTTTTTGTACTCTTTTTTAACATGCATGTTCGAAATAAAATCTTCAAATCAAATCAAATGTGTCGGAGATAAGCCCATGCCTTGTCCACATCTCTGTCCTGACTCTCCAGATCTGTGCACTGTCCTCCTCATCAGCCTCTCCATTCAGCCTGCAGGTCGTGAGCCGAAGCTCCTCAAAACACCAGTTTTAAAAAGCACCTTGACATGAATTAATGAATCTAATACAAACATGTCCCATATGCAGAGGTGTCAAGTAACGAAGTACAAATACTTTGTTACCTTACTTAAGTAGAAATTTTGGTTATCTATACTTCACTGGAATAATTATTTTTCAGACGACTTTTTACTTTTACTCCTTACATTTTCACGCAATTATCTGTACTTTTTACTCCTTACATTTTAAAAACAGCCTCGTTACTCTATTTCATTTCGGCCTTTAAAAACAAACTATCCAGTTAAATTGCTCCATCCAGATAGAGTGAATTTGGTTGTGGTTGTTTCAGATGTTCTTGTCCAGTTTTGTTCTTACATCCGTTCCCTCAGATTCCTGCAACTAAACTTGGATGTACATTCCAATAAAGGTTAGGATAAATGATAACATGCCTCTGAAGTTTGACTTTTTGCACCATTACAATACTTATAGGCAACTAGTCATCATATCTCCTGCTCTCTGAAACACATGTTAATGCTCAATAGTACACATATATGGTTCTTTAATATATTTGTATTATACTAAGATGCATTAATTTTCAATGGCTTTTGTCCTTAATGGCTTTTTTCCCCCTTATATTACTTTTACTTTTATACTTTATGTAGTTTTGAAACCAGTACTTTTATACTTTTACTTGAGTAAAAAACTTGAGTTGATACTTCAACTTCTACAGGAGTATTTTTAAACTCTAGTATCTATACTTCTACCTGAGTAATGAATGTGAATACTGAAGACACCTCTGCCCGTATGGTCATGTAAGAAAAACAAAGACCCAAAAGATGACAATCCCATGAAGGCACCTGTCTCTTGACTCTGCAGGAATAATATCAATACTGAACTCCTGAACCAAAGTTGTACCGCTGGAGTGTTTTCAGGAGCTGCTGTTGTGAATAAAGCAAAGTACAGCGAGATCCTGTGACAACCTTGAAAGATATTTGACAGACAATGAAATGCAGCTTACTGGAGTCATTCTCATTCAGCATCACAACATTATAGTGCAGGGAACAATTGTAACTGAATAATACCCAGCTTTGTGCAGCAGCACTCTCTTGGGATACAATGAGAAGAGTATTGAAAGAAAAGATGCCTCAAGAAGAGCAGTTCCAATACAAAACAGGGAACAAATGTCACTATGAAGGGGCCGAACAAGTACACGGGATCAATTCCCTGTGGTTAGGGAGTTACACGACTAAAAGGTCTGTAATCAAGAGCACATGCATTGCTCTAATAAGATTAAATTATAACACCTGAACTGGTGGAGCTTCAAAAACAAATCCTGGAAAACAAAGTCTGAAGAAAAGCTGGAAATTAATCAGGAGAAATCTGAAAGACTACGGTAATGATGAACAGAAGACTGTGATACGTGCAGTACTCGATTTGTAAAACAAAATCAGGGGGGAGGGTGGATTTTATCATATGGGGACAGATCATTTCTGTTGAATACAAATAATATCATATAACAAATAATAGCAGTGACCAAAACTCCTGCAGAAATACTGCAGGAATGACATAGCAGCAGTTAAATGCAGCCTTCTGTAAGCTTTAAATATCCACTGGGCTTACATCAAATACATCAAAACACAACAATAAAAAACACTTTTCTGAACTTATCAATATGACTCTGTCCTTCACAGGATAAGTAACACGGATCACTGCAAAAACTCAAAATCTTAACAAGAATATTTGTCTTATTTCTAGTTAAAATGTCTCATTTTAGTCAAGAAATATTACACTTAAAACAAGACTCATCACTGGAAAAAACAACAATTTTCACCTGTTTCAAGTAGATTTTCACTTAAAATAAGTAGAAAAATCAGCCAGTGGAACAAGATTTTTTTGCTTGTAATGAGAAGATAAATCTTGTCCAACTGGCAGATTTTCCTACTTATTTCAAGTGAAAATTTACTTGAAACAGGTGAAAATTGTCAAATAAGTTATTTTTCTGGTGTTATTTTTCTGGTGATGACTCTAAATGTTGAAATAGCAGTAAAACCACATTCATTGATGAAATGACATAAGGAATGGAAAGGAGGGATGGCAGTTTTACAGGGGGGATGATTTTGACCGTTTTTTATTTCAGGGGGGCATGCCCTCCCCCTCACCCCCCCTCATCTCCAGTACTGGATACTTGTGATGGGAAGAGCACCAGCCAGTAGATCGATTGCACCGATAATGATTAATATCACCACACTATCAAACCTGTCCTTCAAAACGACCACTGAGCTCTGGGACAAGTGTCAAACATGTGCGTCACTTATTTGCTCGGGAGATAAGAGGCATTTCTTTGCTGTGGGAAATTGTGCCACCATGTGGTTCTGGCTGGTACCGATAAAAGTAAACATGAAGAGGTACGTTTTTATCCCTAAAGATTGTCTTCAAAGCAGGAGAAAACCTTCCTCACCTTTGTTTTTAGTCCCAGGTCACGGACAGTTTTTGGCAACGTAAAATTTTCTCTCTCCAGAGTTTGGTAGACGTGTTCCTCCTCATCTTCTTCACTCTCCAGCTCCTCTTCCCGGTCTTCAAACTCGCCCTCCGACTGGTCGGGGGACGAGAGACGAGGCCGGGAGTCCAAATCCTCCGACCATCTGTCTCTAAGGATAGTGAAAATGTTGAAGAGTTATATTCACCTAAGAGCTGTGATGGAGACAATTATCCAGCGTGTGCAACAACTTAAGATTTATCCTCCTTAAATGTGTTTCTCCTAAACTGAAAAATGCTTTGAAAACTACTGAAAAGCCTCCAACATTAAACCTCAAGGTGTGTTAGCTACTGTGCTGGTGTTTCTACATTTACTAATTATTATTAAATGCTTAAAAATGAGTGAACATGTTGAGATACTCAGTTTCCTAACGGAAGAGTATTAGGGCCAGGCAGGAGAAAAATAAAAATAATATTTTAGAGGAGGAAGATTTTTTTTTCATTATGCACTTCGAGAAAAAAGTCAAAATTTTGAGAAAAAAGTCGAAATGTCGAGATTAATGTCGAAGTACAATTTCGAGAAAAAAGTCTAAATGTATTTCAACTTTATTCTCGAAATTTCGACTTTATAAACGAAATTTCGACTTTATTCTTGAAATTGTATTGTCTCAACATTTCAACTTTTTTCTCGAAGTGCACAATAAAAAAAAATCTTCCCCTCTCAAATATTTTTTCTCCTGCATGGCCCTAATACTCTTCTGTAGGGTTTCAAGCCAAGTAAGGACATGTTTTATAAAAAAGTAGCACTTTTAAACTCCTTGAATTTGGGGTACATGCGTGGTGACTAGGAAGCTTGTGATGGCGTTGCCGTGGGCAACGCGGTGTGGCTGCCTGTACCTGTAATGTGTGTTGAAGTTTGGCTCAGATATGAAGGACTCTGACCGATCGAACTCAGAGAAGGATCTGGGCCGTACGGGAGGGATGGCCCACGTCTGTCCAGTGAGGGACGACGATAAAATGGCAGCTGCTAAGGCCGACCTGTACATGGAGGCACTTTATGTTACAGAAATGCACATCAAATCCTGTCTTTATGGTGTTTATCACATCAAAATTAGAGGACAGTTTTTTTTAATATGCTTATTAATGTATTTTCACGTTTTTCTTTTAAGTTTACGGAAGCGTATTGCATTCATTTGAGAAAAAAAAATCTGCTCCGAATTCAGAAAAACAGAGCAGTTTTTTTTTCATTAAAACTTTTATTTCTTCATTCTTTTTATCCTTTATTTCATTCAAAAAAATAAAACAATTCAATACAAATACAAATGTTCTTAAATTGTGAATGAAAAGGGAGCAGAAAGAAGAAGAATCTTATCTGATCTGCCCCTTTTTCCAAGAAATAACTTCACAAATAACATATATAAAAAATAAAAATAAAAAAAAACAACAACTAAGTGAATAAAAAACTAAAATAAAATAAAATAAAATTACCGCCGTCAATGGGTATATCAATCAAACTTAACTAACATATTTCATTATATTTACTTAACATACAGGCTTTAATTGTTCTTTTGAATATAATGTTTGATTTGGATTCTTTGTTTTCTTTGTTCAGATTTTTCCATAAACTGATTCCTTTCACAGAAACACGACGTTCCATCAATTTTGTCCTGCATCTTGGTTTTTTAAAAATCTCTGTGCCTTTTAAGTTATACTTGCTTTCTTTTTTTTCAAATCTTTTCTAAATGTTTATTGGTAAAGTTTTTTTATGAGCTTTAAACATAATTTGCAGAATACTATAGTCTACTAGTTTCAACTATTTTAACTGAAAGAATAATGGATTTGTTGGATCTCTATATCGTTTTCTACTGATTATTCTTATGGCTTTTTTTTTGCAGAATGAAAATTGATTGAATATATGTTTTACAGGCATTTCCCCAAACTTCAACACAGTAAGTCAGATATGGAACAATCAGAGTGTTATATAAAATGTACAATGCTTTGTTGTCCAATGAATCCTTCTTGGAATTCTGAGATAATTAACTCGTTAATTACAAAAAAACAGAGCAGAGTTTTTTTTTTCTCAAGTGAATGCAATACACTTCCGTATAAGTTCAGTCCATAAAATATCAATTAAATTTTAGTAGTGATGATAATAAACAAGTATCATGTTACATCGCCATGACATCACACATATGGGGCTGATGTTAGTACGTTAAGTTAAAACCTGTAAGAGTCTTGTTTAAAAACGTGTAACAACAGGAAATGACCTGGGAGTAAAAACAGAAACTAACAGGAAAGGATGTAGGAGGTTACGGGAGTACCTGGGTCTCTCAGGTGAAGGGTTTGGGCTGCGGGGGGGAGGAGTGCGAGGTACGGCTGCTTTAGGGGCGATGGAGGCGGCCGGGATCAGACCGTGAGCTATGTGCTTCTACAGACACACAGAGGGGGTTCAGAGGGGGTTCAGAGGGGGTTGAGAGGGGGTTGAGAGGGGGTTGAGAGGGGGTTGAGAGGGGGTTGGGAGGGGGTTTAGAGGGGGTTGAGAGGGGGTTGAGAGGGGGTTGAGAGGGGGTTGAGAGGGGATTGAGATTAGAGTTTAGAGGGAGTTTACAGGAAACTTTCCTTCACACAGACATTAGACACGTGACACCTGACGATGGTTGGGAGGGTTTGAGCGTGACGTCACCACGAAAACACAACAGGTATGAAGGAGGTGATGAATCAAACCATGACAATGAATGACACACAGTTTAAAAACACTTGTTTTACCCCACAAATAATTACAACAAATATTGGAGCAACACCTTAATAAATGCATTAACTCGCAGAATACGCAGAATACATTTTCTGCCAACGTCATACATCTAGGCATGATACCGGACACATGATTCTGCGTATTTTAATATATTCATAGTAGGCTTAACATTTTTATATATACATATATATATACATATATATATATATATATATATATATATATATATATATATATATATATATATATATATATATATATATATATATATATATATATATATATATATATCTTTATCTTTATCTTTATCTTTATCTTTATATATAATTAATCTTTGAATATATGGAATGGAACAACAAGATTAATTGAAAGAAAGATTCATTTCCTGAACGGCATGCCATAACACACATATACATCTATGTATATCTTTATATATATAGATATATAGATATATCTAACAAATCATATTTACACATACACTAAAAGCCCTGAAAGAGGACTGCTTTGTACTACAGCAATTTTTACACAGAGCTTTACCACTCTAACATTTGTGAAGATATGTGTAAGGTTATATACAACTTTTGAATAAATGAAGAGTATGCATTATCATGGTTTCGGAAAATATTTGCATGTTAAACTCAGAGACAGTCAGAATTATCAACAAATTGTTCCTGATGCTAGAATCACATTTTGATTGATTAATTATTTTTTTCAGTCTTATGCTGTCGTATGAGGCATCTATCTATACATGACAGCATGCATATATATATGCATGCTGTCGTATGAGGCATCTATATATATATATATATATATATATATATATATATATATATATATATATATATATATATATATATATATATATATATATATATATATATATATATTTAGATATATATATATATATATATATATATATGTCTATGGTTTCCACCGCGTTTCAGAGTGACGAGGTCACCTGGTACCAGTTCAGTTCAAAAACCACAAAAGGAAGATTGCTCAGAATGAGAATGAAGCTAAATAAATGAAAATCAGAATTAGCTAACAATCAAAATGTCATTACCAATTTTCAATAAACAGCATTTACATCCATCCATCTATCCATTTCCCATATTTATCCTTTGCGGGGTCACAGGGTAAACAGCATTTCATAGACACTTTTTCCTTTACCCACAAATAAACAAGATCACTTCAACGCCACCAAACAACATGCTCCGGCACAGACATCAAGTTTAGGTTATTATACAGTGACCCCCCTCACTGTGACCCTAAATAGGAATAAGCAAGTGTGGATAATGAGTGGATAAACAAATGTCAATATATTCCTTCCTTGTAGCCAGTGAAATGATAAGCTTTCTATCACGGTGACTTTCAAATGGTTAAAACTAAGACAAATGATAAAAAAGAGAGAACTATATCAACTGGGAAACAGAAGGTTCAAGTAACCTGTTCTGTCATTAGTTGTGTGTGAATATTATAACAATATAATATAATATTATAACATGTTGAGAATTTAGGCATTTGGTTCATTTCACGTTTCATTTGGTGTTTTTATGTTTGTATAATTATCATGCATTTTTTAAGAATCCTGTGTTTGAGATAAATATAGTTTTCTTCAGTGATTTAGCCAGAGTTTATAAGTCTATGGTGTTACCTGTAGAGACTGTTACTACATAACGACTAAATATCATTACATTACAGTTCATACCAGATAAAGACAGAAATAATTTTGATTTAAATAGACATAGAAACATTTAACAGAGAGAAACTTACAAAGTCTTTGTCTCTGCCTCTTCTGAAGTTGAATTTTTTGAACATTTTGATAAAAGCTAGTCGATTTAACTTTAAGTTTCAGTTTTTTGGGCAGTAAAAATACCCAAATATCATTTTCACAACGGTGTTGTTGTTTGGTAGGCGAAGTTTACAAAGATAATGTTATTAAGGAAGCTAAAATCAAGGCAGCCGTCCTCGTATCCAGACGCTTCGCCGCAAGGAGCCACTTCCTTACAACACCGGCGCTGATTGGTTCCTTTGTTCCGAGTCGACCAATCAGAGGCCGTTTAAGTTCACATGGCAACGGCGTCTTCGCCACTGCCCGGTCTGTCCAGCAGGGGGCGGAATTACACCAAACAATTGTAAATAATAATAAATAATAATAATAATAATAATAATAATAATAATAATAATAATAATAATAATAATAATAATAATAATAATAATAATAATACGTTTTATTATTATTATTATTATTATTATTATTATTATTATTATTATTATTATTATTATTATTATTATTATTATTATTATTATTATTATTATATACACCTCAGTTCTATTAATAATGAAATAAGTTATATTATTATTATTGTTAATATAATAATAATAATAATAATAATAATAATAATAATAATAATAATAATAATAATAATAATAATTATTATTATTATTATTATTATTATTATTATTATTATTATTATTATTATTATTATTATTATTATTACTGTTTAATTAAATACTGACCTGCTGTACTCTACTGCCCTTGTGCTTTTTATTATTTTACCTCTTTTCTTGTCATTTTATTTCATTTTATTTGTTATTTACTGTTTAATTGTGTCTTACCGCTTTTAATGTTGATGTAAAGCACTTTGAATTATCTTGTGTTGAATTGTGCTATACAAATAAACTTGCCTTGCCTTATTTTTGGCACAGATCTAAATATAAACTGGTTAAACCCCAAACTTGCACTACAATAAGCCCTGATTAGTTCGTTTACAGCTCTCTGTGTCTCGGCGCAGCTACAAAACGTTTTAACCCAGATTTAGTGAATTAATCGGTCTAGAAACCTAGAAAGGTGGGACTCCCTGTGTAAAACAGAGGAATTAATATCTCCCTGAGTGCACTTTCTCTTCTCTCCTACGTAAAGATCAAGTTTATTTGAAATAAATCATTGCATAACAATATGAATTATGATGTTTCTTACACTTTGAGACAAAAGGACCTCTCTATTGAAAAAAACCCCAACAACAACAACAAAAAAAAAAAATAATCAACTGTCAAACAATGATAAAAAAAAGTTTATTTTACTTCTGATAAAGCTTGTACGCTCTCGGGATGAACGATATCTGGTGCATTTTTGTGTGACTTCCTCCTCACACTCTTCAAGAGATGCAAACATTTAATGTTTTATAAAGACTTTTTACTGTATACTTGTCAATGGGTTTAGTGGCCTGCTAAAATCAAAAAAACGAATTTATTGGTTCTTAGGTACATTTATTTTGATTTTATGCATTAGCTGTTAATCAGAATCAGGTTTATTGGGCAAGTTTGAACATGCCAGACAGGGAATTTGACTCCAGTTGTTTCGCTCACTGTACAGTAAATAGACAAATGGCCTTTTATTAACATATATACAGAGGTGTCAAGTAACAAAGTACAAATACTTCGTTACCTTACGGTACTTAAGTAGAAATTTTGGTTATCTATACTTCACTGGAGTAACGACTTTTTACTTTTACTCCTTACATTTTCACGCAATTATCTGTACTTTTTACTCCTTACATTTTAAAAACAGCCTCGTTACTCTATTTCATTTTGGCCTTTAAAAAAAACTATCCAGTTAAATTTCTCCATCCAGATAGAGTGAATTTGGTTGTGGTTGTTTCAGATGTTCTTGTCCAGTTTTGTTCTTACATCCGTTCCCTCAGATTCCTGCAACTAAACTTGGATGTACATTCCAATAAAGGTTAGGATAAATGATAACATGCCTCTGAAGTTTGACTTTTTGCACCATTACAATACTTATAGGCACCTAGTCATCATATCTGCTGCTCTCTGAAACACGTTAATGCTCAATAGTACACATATATGCTTCTTTAATGTATTTGCATTATATTAAGATACATTCATTTTCAATGGCTTTTGTCCTTAATGGCTTTTCCCCCTTACATTACTTTTACTTTTATACTTTAAGTAGTTTTGAAACCAGTACTTTTATACTATTACTTGAGTAATACACTTGAGTTGATACTTCAACTTCTACAGGAGTATTTTTAAACTCTAGTATCTATACTTCTACCTGAGTAATGAATGTGAATACTTTTGACACCTCTGGTCCTGGATAGATGGGAGGTTAGTTCCAGTTATTCTCTCTGCAGACCTTGTTACAACCAAAAACGTAATAACGGCCAATAACGTAATAACTGCCAATAATGTAATAATTTTGGCCATTTCAAATGTAATAAAGCCAATAGTGTAATAATGTGCCAATAATGTAATAAAAATTTTGAGCCAATAACGTAATAACTTTTTGCCGATAATGTAATAAGGCATTACATTATTGGCTTGTTATTACGTTATTGGCCTGGTATTAAAAAAAACCTTTCATAATGTAATGCCTTATTACATTATCGGCAAAAAGTTATTACGTTATTGACTCAAAAGTTTTATTACATTATTGGCACATTATTACACTATTGGCTTTATTACATTTGAAATGGCCAAAATTATTACATTATTGGCAGTTATTACGTTATTGGCCGTTATTACATTTTTGGTTGTAACAGACCTGATTGTCCGTTGCAGTCTGTTCTGTCTAGTTTGGTGGCCGATCTGAACCAGACAGTGATGGACGTGCAGAGAACAGACTGGATGATGGCAGAGTAGAAGGTGATCAGCAGCTGCTGTGGAGGTTAAACTTCCTGAGTTAAAGAAAAAAGTCCCCAAAAAAATCACTTTAAATCAATCAATTAAGTTCTTGCAAAATTTCATATTAAAATATGTCTTTGCTCTAAAAGGATGTTAACTTTAGGCAGGTTATTTGGAGTGTGATGCCAGCTCTTTCACTCTGTCACATGATCCTAGCACATGTTTCAGATAAAACCTCTTTAATACCCCGTCGCTGCACACCATCTCTGAATGGTATGGCTGCAGAAAAGACCGCCGAATAAACTTAATTACTTTTTCCAGTTGATTCAGTTTTTACAGGATTAAGACGTCATGTGGCCCCAGTCACACTTAACATGAGTGCTGATTTATGCTGCTTCACTGTCGCTGAACTTTATTCCAGATAGAAATACAGCTAATCATACCTACAGGACTGTCTCAGAAAATTAGAATATTGTGATAAAGTTCTTTATTTTCTGTAATGCAATTAAAAAAACAAAAATGTCATACATTCTGGATTCATTACAAATCAACTGAAATATTGCAAGCCTTTTATTATTTTAATATTGCTGATTATGGTTTACAGTTTAAGATTAAGATTCCCAGAATATTCTAATTTTTTTAGATAGGATATTTGAGTTTTCTTAAGCTGTAAGCCATGATCAGCAATATTAAAATAATAAAAGGCTGGCAATATTTCAGTTGATTTGTAATTAATCCAGGATGTATGACATTTTTTTTTGTAATTGCATTACAGAAAATCACAATATTCTAATTTTCTGACAGTCCTGTATACTCCTAAAAAAAAAAAAAAAGTCTCAGCCACTTTGTTTATTGACTTTTATTTGAATTTACACAAAATCCCAAACAATTATGATCAGTACAATGGACTGCATAGCTGCTTGACATGAAAGCTGGTTAAGAGACGGTAAATGAACCTTTGTATTTACACACCAGGGCACTTGGACTCACTAGGCACTGATACACGAACAGAATGATGCATTACAGTCGTGTTTTATACATGTTTCACTTATTTAGCACAACATGGAGCAAATCACTGCACAGTATTCTTTTAATCATTGTGACAAATGACTTCATGATCCAACATAAATGGCACTTACAAGACCATATGGAGTAAATAGACAGTACATAATAATACATTTCTTCAGTGTTACCGTTTTAAAAACATACTTATTAAAAATATCTTTAAGTAAACAAAAGGTATAAGTTCAACAAAGAGTTAAGCAAGGCTAGTAAAATACATTCCTCCATGAAACCAAGAAACACAAAATGCAACAATTCACAACTTGACCATTGACAAGAACTTAAACCTACTTCTTACAGATATACATATATATATTCATTGCTGCTTTTTTTTTTATTACATAAATAATTTGATTATCAAATGTGTATAAGAATCTACTTTGTAGATAAAGAGAAAGTCCAACACTGCAGTGTCAGTAAAGTGTGTGATGCAACAAGGATTTAGAAGAGACAAACGGCAGAAAAGCTAACGGTTGGCTGTCCAAGTGTGATGCGTGAAAATCATCAGTTCGCCCACTTTCTTCCCTTCTGGAGACAAAATAAGCCGCGACAACGTCAAGATTCACATTAATACAAATGCACAGGCCAGAGGTGAGTGAGATATAAGGAAACGATTTGTCCCGGCACGTCGGGGACGAAGAGGCGTGTTAGTCCATGGCAAGACTGGAACATGAAGCGAAAATTAAATACACAAATGTACAATTATACTGCTTCCCATGCATGGCACTCGGCACAAACACTTCTCATCAAAGGCTGTCTCACAGATGAACAAAAAAAAAAAAAGAGACAGCAACACAAAGTATATGATTCTTTTAGCAGCTTATAGCTTATTGCATTCTACATTTCTCCCCATACAAAAAAAAAGACAACTTAACAGAACTGTTAAGCATTCTGTAACAAAAGTTTTATTAAATGTAATTCTCTATTTATTACTTTTAAAATGCAGGAACAGGTGATGACGGATGAACAAAAACCACTGCCTTGCTGTCCAGTAGAACACTGCAAAAACTCAAAATCTTACCAGGAATATTTGTCTTATTTCTAGTTAAAATGTCTAATTTTTAGTCAAAAAACTCATTACACTTAAAACAAGAGTCATTACCAGAAAACTAACTTGTTATTTGACAATTTTCACCTGTTTCAAGTAAATTTTCACCTGAAATAAGTAGAAAAATCTGCCATTGGGACAAAATTTATCTTCTCATTACAAGCAAAAAAATCTTGTTCCACTGGCAGATTTTTCTACTTATTTTAAGTGAAAATCTACTTGAAACAGGTGAAAATTGTTGTTTTTTTTCAGTGATGAGTCTTGTTTTAAGTGTAATGAGATTTTTTTGACTAAAAATGAGACATTTTAACTAGAAATAAGACAAATATTCTTGTTAAGATTTTGAGTTTTTGGAGTGAAGTGACCCATGGTCCGTTTTGCTCCAACTACTTTGGAGATTTCCTGTGGGAAATACTTCCAATACCCCATCTCAATAATATCTGTGTATAAATATTGCAGTTGTACTATGCTGTACACATACTAGCATGGCACAATATGATCTTTCCCTAATGCCTGGTGTTCAGAAAGTGCCCACATTGCAGCATAATCCCCCTTTGATCAGTATTTGCAGGATCTGTCACCTTTTATACTAGCTGGCAATAACGTCTCCCTAACTTACACTGCTGCCAAGTTCTCCAGTGGAAACGCAACAAAGGGCACTTAAAATGTACCACAGCAAGTCCAGTATGAGTACAGCAAAGTGGTGTGGTGTTTTCCAGCCGCGCGGGGCTCAGTAGAGGGCGCTGTCGTTGTTGTAGGAGCTGGAGCTGGGGAAAGTGGGGCAGGGTTTATTCCAGGGCATGGCGCCAGAATAGTCCGCCGTGGGAAGGCTCAGCGTGCTGGCGCTCTTCAACTTGTTCTTCAGGCCCCAGCTGAGGAACGACGACTTCTTGGTTACTTTGCGGGACTTGGGATGTTTGTCTTCGTCGTTATAGGCCAGACAGATCATGGAGTACGTCTTCGGAAGGTTTCCACTGAAGGTGGCGCTCTTGGTCGGCTGGGGGGTGGACGGAGAAGGTTTTATTAGAGAGCTGCTTCACGCTTTCCACATCTTATAGTCTAAATAGATATGCAAAGTTTAATAGGTAGCTACTTTGTACACAAAATAGATGAACATAAATGTTAAAAAATTAAGACTTCTGGTTATTTTCCCGACACTAGGCCACTGGATCAGGAATAATTCAAGTTTGAAACTTCAGAAATATCACAATTTGTATTATAAATAGGCCTGTGTTGAAAAGATGGATTTTCCAATTCTAAATCGCTTCTCATATTAATTCCTAAAAATCGATTCATATGTCTAAAGATCGATTTTTTTTCATCATTACATTAGAATTTTTGGTATTTTTTTGTTTATGCCCAAAAAAGGAATGTTTTGTTGGACACGAGAATAACTAGTGCCATGTTTCTGACTTTAAATATGTTTAAAGGGGTTACATTTGCATAAAATGCTTAAAACCAAATTCTCATAAATGGGAAAAAATAAAAGAGATTTCATCCGTCTCAGTTAGCTTCCCTGGATCTGTTGGTAATTCTGCTGAAAGCAGTTATATCAGCATTCTGGGAGCTGATTACAGCATCATTAGCTGCCAATATTTGCTGTTGAATCTCAATATAATACTAGTATTAATATGTTGCAGAACTACAGTCATATAATTCATGCAACAACTCAAAAAACTGTTTTAATAACACTAACCCAAATCAATATCGGAACCGAATCGAATCGAATCAAAACGTGATAATCAATTCTGAATTTTAAGAATCGGAATCGAATCCCCAGCCCTAATTATAAAAAGTGTGTAGATCCAATAAAATAATCTATTTATTATGAAAAATAAATAGATTGTTTATACTGAAACAATACGGTTCAGTGTTTTGGGGACGTGTGACGGTTCTCTGGAGACTAAACCAGGACGTACCATGGAGGAGTTGTTCTCCATCACGCTGACCACCTGGATGTCCATCCCTTCTTCATCCACATCCTTCAGAAGTCGCATCATCTCACTCACACCCATCCATTTGCAGTCGACGTCTCCCACAGCGACAATAAAATCACCTTCTTTCAGCCCGTCACCCTTTAAACAGATGAGGAGGAGAGGAGTTAGAGGGACAGAGGCCTGACAGGAAAACATGTGCAGCTGATATCTTATTTAAACAAAAACATTTCAGCGTTTCAGCGTATTTCCTTCAGTATGGAACAGACTGAGTGTGGATCTGAAGCAATGTCCAAGCATCAACCAGTTTGAAAATATAAAAACAAGTGATTTTTACAAGATACAGGGAGGAGGGGGGCTTTTTTGGGGAGGGGGCTCTGCCGTTATGAGTTGGTTGTTTTCTATTCTTTTTTGTATATTGTTGATACTGATATATTAATTTATAATGGGTATATTTATATCAGTGTATATAGGTGTGAGGATGTGTCATTATTGATATTCATATAACATTTGTGTGTGTGTGTGTATGTATATATACACAGGACTGTCTCAGAAGATTAGAATATTGTGATTTTCTGTAATGCAATTAAAAAAACTAAATTGTCATACATTCTGGATTCATTACAAATCAACTGAAATATTGCAAGCCTTTTATTATTTTAAGCTGTAAGCCATAATCAGCAATATTAAAATAATAAAAGGCTTGCAATATTTCAGTTGATTTGTAATGAATCCAGAATATATGACATTTTAGTTTTTTTAATTGCATTACAGAAAGAACTTTATCACAATATTCTAATTTTCTGAGACAGTCCTATATATATATATATATATATATATATATATATATATATATATATATATATATATATATATATATATATATATATATATATATATATATATAGTATAGAAATTAAATTAATTTTGATTATAATGTAATAGAGTTTAGGGGGTAAATTTAATACGTTTTTACTTCTTCCTACTTCTTTTCGAGCATGTTAATTATGATGGATGCATGTTTTTATTTATATTTTTGTCGTCTTTTTCTTATTTTTGCATTTATTTATTATTGATTATTATCATTTGGTTTTGTTTTCACAACTGTTTCATGTTCGAAATAAAATTTCAATTCAAGTCTATGTGAGGACGGATCCGGTTAGAGAAATCACTGGGATTCAGTCCAAAACGCAGCTTTCCGTGCCTCTTTACGGCAGCAGACATGTGGCATGAGTGCGTGCATGAGGGCATATTATCTCCTCAGCAGGTTGACCTTGATACAGGGATTTAGACCATTTGGGTCTGATAACTTGACCTATATTTACCCGAAAAGCTCCAGTCTCTGCAGAAAGTTATGAAGAAAACTCCCGTTGCCTGCAGAATTAAAACTTACAGAGAGTTTGGTCTAGTCGGGTTTATGTAATATCTCTAATCCGTCTCTCTCTATAGCCCACAGGGCTTAATAGGAGTCTACTTTTTGTGAGCACTTCTTAATGAGCTGTCAGGCAGCAAAGGATTGTACGGTGTAAATACTCTTAATTAAATTAGTAGCAGGAGCGGGGAGGAAGGGAGGACCTTCAAACATTCTTTAAAACGGAATCCAGCTTAAGTTTTGGAGCCTGAATCCATTTAAATCAAGAAATAACTGATAGACAACACTTTTCTACACTGTGCATGCCAGCATCCCCAACATTTCAAGACATCAGTTTTCCCACTGGAGAGAAAAAGTTGATAATAAGCAGTCAGTACAGCTGCTTTTGTCCCTTTCTGGCCAAAGAAATTGCTTACTATGGACAAATATAAGCTCAAACGTCTATAACGGGTGTCAAACTCATTTTGCTTGGCGGGCCGGATTTGACCGATTTTTTTCTCGCACGCTCAAAATAACAAAAACGGTGCGAAATGTTTTTTTCTAATTCTTTTTCTTTACTATTGTTATCTAATCCAATATTAGTTTAGTCAATTTTAAAGGAAATATGCACTTTGTTTACACTCTAATAATGTAAAATATATTTCTTCAGGAACTTTTCTTGAAATTTCTCGTTTTTTTTCAAATTATTTAAGATACTTTTAATATAATTTTACAAAGATAAACAGAAACAGGTATGTTTTTTTTATTTTTCGCTTTTTTGTAGGAAATTTAATTAAAAGCAAAATCTTTCTTATTACATCCGAGAGTGCGGATATTTACACCAGTGTGCCGAAAAAGTCAGCACTTCTCTTTTAACTGTTTTACTTTGTCACTATCCTCGTATTCAAAACTGAAATTCTCCGAATAAATATCTTCTATCATCTTTTTTAGCAGTGATATTTTTCCTGCGAAAATATATAATAGTAGTCAGTTAATAAAAATAAACGAACGTC
This sequence comes from Cololabis saira, assembly GCF_033807715.1. Taxonomy (NCBI): domain Eukaryota; kingdom Metazoa; phylum Chordata; class Actinopteri; order Beloniformes; family Belonidae; genus Cololabis; species Cololabis saira. The sequence goes on along the minus strand of NC_084588.1, from coordinate 49,508,139 downwards.
TACAAAGAAATAAAATTGGCAAATGCATTCTAGAAAACTAAAAATATGTCAATGCGATTCATGGCAATTATTTATGCCTTCCTTTTTAGTAAATTAACATTTCGTTTTTTTGCGTTGGAAACTTCTCGCGGGCCGCATGAAAATCTCTCTCGGGCCACACATTTGACACCCCTGGTCTATAATATGACATCAGAATTGATTATCTGTGAAAGCTCATCTGTGAAATGGACATTTCTGTCGTTGGTAAAGAAGGCGGTTGAACTCACAGCAGCCGGACACAGCGGGTCCAACGACACGACCTGGACCGGTGATTCTCCCTTCAGGGTGAAGCCCAGATCCCCGTCGTCCAGAGAGAGTCTGACGGTCCGCGGGGGCGCCCAGCGCTGCTTGGCTGAGAAGAACGACAGCGGGCCCTGAGAGGACAGAGTAGGGAGAGGGGGGGTTAATGTGGGAGCAGGGTCTGAAGACACACAAGCTTTAACATCCTGCAGAATACTGATTTCAGTAAAAACCTGGAGGAAACTTGAGTCTCTTCTAAAATCTGACATATGAACCACTAATCTTGGAGCATTAACTTCATGACGACCACCCTGATGCAGATTTAGATGCATGAAAACCAGTTCAGAGGAGATGGATGCAAGTCATGTGACCAGGAATCATGAAACTCTCCCTCCATCACACCTGAGTAACCAAACTCCGGTAACCAAGGTGTAATTTGATCAGCAGACGCTGACAAATACTGTATTTATAGCATAAGTATAAATGACCTGCATGAATGTGTAAATCTTTGTTAAAATATGGTCATGTATTTTACAACGGAGTATTAGGGCCAAACTAAGACAAGAAAAATTGGAAATTACGAGAATAAAGTCATAATAATATGAGAATAAAGTCGTAAAATTACGAGAATAAAGTCATAATATTGTGAGAATAAAGTCATAATTTAATTTAATATTATAATTTAAGAGGAAAATATAATTTCAAAAAACAATTTTTTCATTCTAAAAGGAAAAGCATGTGTATCTCAGTTGTTGGAGTGGATTTATGGAATGGGTTGGGTGATGGGTTGAAGCAATGTACAAATATAAATCAATTTAAAAAACGGTACAAAAAGGAAGTTCTGGTAAGTTATTTGGTTGAGGAGGAGTTATGTTAAGGCAATATGGTGTTTGTTAGCTGGTTAGGTGCAATGGCACAACCAATTGGTAGCCTATTAGGTAATTGCAGCTATTTATTATTAATATTTATGTTTAATTTATGATAGAGGTAACAAAGGGGCAGGGTTAAATAAGTCTTACTTCAACCTGCTCCTTTTCGGACACCGTTTTTTTTTTTCCCCCTGTTTGTATTAAGTTTTCGTTGTTGTTGCTTTTTTTTCTGTATGTTTTGAACTTGTTTTAAAATCTTATATTTTTTATGTGTTCGAAATAAACAATTCAATCAATCAATAATATTACGAATACGTTTTAGTTTTGGCCCTAATACTCCGTCATATGCATTCCTTAAGTTACATAATAAAGGCATTTATTATACATGAATGACATGGTTGTCTCCAACAACTATTTCCTATAAAGACTAAGATATAAGTCGAGGTTTCATCCTCACAGCGGGGGGTTTTGCTGGGCAGGATACAGAGCTGTCTACCAGCTGACATTAAAGAGAAGTTGAATAACGCAGGAAAACAACGACACTGAAGCAAATATATGTGCTTTATCAGTTTAAGTAAAATTGTTTTACCTACACTTCACATCTCCATCCCAGCCAGTCCCGTGTTTGTTAGCTACGCTTCTTTGTGACTTATTTTCATGACCGGTCTTAAAGCCAACCTCTACTATTTGGCCTTTTATATTATTTTTTCATTCAGTTTTACTATTTTTCTAATGTTTTGCATCTTAATTAACTTAATTTACTAGTATTTCATCTGCTTTTTTTATGTCTCAGGCAAGTTGTGCTTCAGCGCAGCACTTTGGTCCACTGTTGTTGTTCCTAAACTACTTTATAAGTTAATTTGGTTTAGGTATGTTTCCGTAGGAACTGATGTTCATACTGCTGGATTTAAATTTTCAACCTCACATTCCTCTTTAGCTCACTACGGATAACGATCTTGTAACCTAGACGGCTAATGAAGGGCTGGATGTGACTTTATGACGGGAAACACAGATCCTTTAAACCCTGTTGCCTGGGGACCTTCCCTCCGACCTCTGACCCCCGGACCCTTCTTTACAAGGCTGTTTGTTGTTAAATAGATGCTTTTTAAACAGTTTGTTAACTTGCTTACGGAAAACACGTCAGACCTGTAGCTGAATGTTAATAGAGGGGCAGATCTCTGCTCAGAGATGATGTTAATGCAACGTTGATGCGTCTACAGAGTGAACAGTTCAGATCCCAGAGGAAATTAAACACCAACTTTCATCACAATGAGTTCAGGTACGGGAGAGTATCAGGGCCAGGCAGGAGAAAAAAGATTTGAGAGGGGAAGATTTTTTTTATTGTGCACTTCAAGAAAAAAGTCGAAATGTCGAGAAAAAAAGTCGAAATGTTGAGATTAATGTTGAAATACAATTTCAAGGTAAAGTTCAAATTTTGTAAATAAAGTCGAATTTTCGTGAATAAATTTGAAATACATTTCAACTTTTTTCTCAGTGGGTTTTTCTCTTAGGCCTTCTATATTATTTTTTTATTCAGTTTAACTATTTTTCTAATGTTTTACCTCTTAATTAACTTAATTCACTAGTATTTTATCTGCTTTTTTTTTATGTCTCAGACAAGTTGTGCTTCAGCGCAGCACTTTGGAAATGTCGAGAAAAAAAGTTGAAATGTTGAGATTAATGTTGAAATACAATTTCAAGAATAAAGTTGAAATTTCGTAAATAAAGTAGAATTTTCGTGAATAAAGTTGAAATTTCGAGAATAAAGTTGAAATACATAGACTTTTTTCTCAAAATTGTACTATCCATTATTCTCGGCATTTCGACTTTTTTCTCAACATTTCAACCTTTTTCTCGAAATTGTACTTTAACATTAATCTCGACATTATGACTTTTTTAACGACATTTCAACTTGTTGCTCCAAGTGCATATTGAAAAAAAAAAATCTTCCTCCTCTAAAAAATTATTTTTATTTTTCTCCTGCCAGGCCTTAATACTCTTCCGTAGTTCAGGAGTTACTACTGAGGGAATGAATTAACCATGAATGTTATTTTGGAGATTTTCCTCCCTCAACAGCAGCTCTGAACTGTAATAAACTCTCAAGATACGTCCCACAACACCCGACTAATCGTCACCAGCACACATTTATCCACAGTTAGAGTTAGTTCTGTTTCTCTGGATGAAGCTCCTGGAGGCCCTGGATCTGGGACGACTTGACCGGCCAGTTTTTAAAGCACAAGAGCATCCAGGAGGCTCATCCTCGGCTGATTTAGTCCAGCAATGGCAGGAAATGCACTATGGGAGTTAAATCGGGAGCACACGCTTGAACCCGGAGCCATTTCAAGCCACTGAACGAGTAAAGCAGCCGTCACGTATGAAAAACAGAGCAATGTTAGTGGAAGCATATTAGTGACCCACATACCAGCCTCTGGAAAAAGTCGACGACTTTCACCTTTGTGGTCGAGGGAACCTCCATCTCTGCTTTCAGCTCTGTTTTAGCTACGGGAAGAAAGGAGAAAAAAAAGAGGACAAGAAACCTTGACGTTTACTGTGAAAACATTTCAAACATCTCCCTGCAGGGATTAACAGTGTCATTGTTACATCATGTGTACTTGTGAATGACTGTCTTTCACCGCCGGTACTATGAAAACAATAGGTGTGGAACAGGGTGACAGTTCAGTTCCTGTCGATCAGAAGAACAGGTGTCACCTCAGGGCCGAGCGGCGGCTCGTCCTGATCACTGATCAGTCACCGCACCAGCGAACACTCAGGTAAACACAGACCCGTTTGAACCAGCTCCGTCTTTATCCAAAACAGTGAATGAAAGCTACTGAATAAAAGTGACACTGCAAACCAAGTTACTTCGGGCCTTAAAGCAGGGGTGTCAAATGTGCGGCCCGAGAGATATTTTCATGCGGCCCACGAGAAGTTTCCAACGCAAAAAAACGAAAGGTTAATTTACTAAAAAGGAAATCGCAGCATATCCGATGATATATTTCTTCTACAAATCCATCGTTATTCCACAAATAGAGCAGTTTGACATTTTTTTTGTTTTTTAGAATGCATTTGCCGATTTTATTTCTTTGTAGACGGTCGTTTATTTTTATTAACTGACTACTATTATATATTTTCGCAGGAAAAATATCACTGCTAAAAAAGATGATAGAAGATATTTATTCGGAGAATTTCAGTTTTGAATACGAGGATAGTGACAAAGTAAAACAGTTAAAAGAGAAGTGCTGACTTTTTCAGCACACTGGCGTAAATATCCGCGCCAATTTTGAAAAATAAATACACTTTTGTACTGGAAAAATCTCTAAATGAAAGAAACACTCTCGGATGTAATAAGAAAGATTTTGCTTTTAATTAAATTTCCTATAAAAAAGCGAAATATAAAAAAAACATACTTGTTTCTGTTTATCTTTGTAAAATGATATTAAAAGTATCTTACATAATTTCAAAAAAACTGAGAGATTTCAAGAAAAGTTCCTGAAGAAATATATTTTACATAATTAGAGTGTAAACAAAGTGCATATTTCCTTTAAAATTAACTAAACTGATATTGTATTAGATAACAATAGTAAAAAAAAAGAATTAGAAAAAAAAACATTTTCGCACCGTTATTTTGAGCGTGAAAAAAATTGGTCAAATCCGGCCCGCCAAGCAAAATGAGTTTGACACCCTTGCTTTAAAGGAATATGCTTTAATTTTAAATTCAGCTCCCAGGATAAGTTATTACCTTCAAGTCTACGTTAAAATGAAGCGTGGAAGTGACTCTGCTCTGAGGTCACAGTGAGGTTCTGCAGCTGTGAGGATATCGTGTGTTATATTTAGTGACTTTCATCACTGTGGTTTGCAGCATTAGTGCCTTTGGTGCTGCAGAAACCGCTGCTCTCTCGCCTGGAAGTGTTTTGTGCAGCTGTACAGCAGCGTACGAGCTCGGTAAATATAAATAAGCCCTGGGGGTGAAACTCGACATCCGATTAGGGGGATCGTTGGTGCAGGAGGATTATTTATTCATGTTCACCTCCAAAAGCACCGTTCTGCACCAGAGGAAAACCCTCGGTGGATTACTGCGGGAATATTAGAAACACTGGACTAGTCTAAGTTTTTAAACCAGAATTAGCAAATAATTGCAAAAAAAAAGACACAAAAAAAGACTGTTTTCCTGTTATCTCATTCATGAAAAGTTGACTTTGAACTTTGACGTATGTTATTGACGATAGAGAGGAAGTTAAATGAAAAAACTTGAAAACTTGAATCCAATTTTGAAGACATGGTATCACAGCCCTGAGAAGACTTTTGACTTTAAATCAAAAAGAAGAGGGAATGCCCAGTGATACAACCCTTTTGGAAAAAGCTTCACAGGACACTGAAACATATATTTAATGCTGATGTGAATTACGAGTTCTCTATACTTTATTTAGGAAGGACTGATTCCCTGAGAGGACGGTCAGATGAATATCTATTTGGCATTTTGATAACTGCCGCTAAGAAAGCGCTCACGAGACATTGGTTGCTCCCTGAGGCCACAATACAGCAGTGGATAAACTTAGTAAATTATATATATATATATATGATGGAAAAGATTACATTTTGCCTCCGTCTCCAGAAAGATTTGTTTGAAAAATTGTGGACGAAATGGGTTGTATATGTGAAGCCTTTGCGCCCAGAATTTGTGGAGGTATTGAACAGATAAAACTTGTTTTGTTTTGAATGATCTGACACTCATACTATCATATCATTATCCTTATTATTATCTCATTCTCCACCCAACTGAGAATCATGTTATTTTTCTTCTGTATGGAGGTTTTATGTTTAGTAAAAGTATATTTTGTATAGTCTGTATAGTCTTGTATAGTCTGTCTCTCCCTGAGAGTAAAGTAAAGGGTAAAGAGTTTTTTGTAGTTATTGTTTTTTCTTACCTTTTCCTTTTCTTATTTCTTAATATGTTTACTTAAAATGAAAAAACTGGATGGCGGATAAGAATATTACTGCTTTTACTTTGTGATATGCACTGCCATACCTAAATACATAATAAAAAAGAAATAAATCAAAAAGGAAAAAGCGAGCGGGGGACTCACAGATGATGTCCGGGGCCTCCAGGTAGTCGGTGAACTCCTCCTCGTTCTCCATCTCACTGAACTTGTGCAGCGAGCGCTCGTGGCTGGCCTTTAGGATGTCCTCCAGAACCTCCAGCCTGCTGACGTGGTGGCAGAGGCCGGAGATCCTCAGAGCCTCCTCGTGGCCCATGATGGCCCGGCGGATGTGAGCTTTACCTGGAGAGGGGAAGGGAAGGAAGGCAGAACGGAGGTTAACGTCTGCAGCCGAGGCTCTCGGATGTCCCGTCTTCGTCCTGGCGGAGCTCGTCTTACCGATGCGATCGCGTTCGTGCTTCTTCTTCAGGATATCCAGAGCCGAACAGCCTTCAGGGAGATGATCGTACGCCTGCGATAACGTCTTCTCCTGCTGGTCCTCGTCGTCCCTGGGACCCACTGAAGCCACGAAGAGGAAAGACGGTTTTCATGTTTTTTACTTTGTAAACACTTAGATGTGACATTTTCAGAAGTGTATTCACATTAATTACTCAGGTAGAAGTATAGATACTAGAGTTTAAAAATACTCCTGTAGAAGTTGAAGTATCAACTCAAGTTTTTTACTCAAGTAAAAGTATAAAAGTACTGGTTTCAAAACTACTTAAAGTATAAAAGTAAAAGTAATGTAAGGGGGAAAAAAGCCATTGAAAATGAATGCATCTTAGTATAATGCAAATATATTAAAGAACCATATATGTGTACTATTGAGCATTAACATGTGTTTCAGAGAGCAGCAGATATGATGACTAGTTGCCTATAAGTATTGTAATGGTGCAAAAAGTCAAACTTCAGAGGCATGTTATCATTTATCCTAACCTTTATTGGAATGTACATCCAAGTTTAGTTGCAGGAATCTGAGGGAACGGATGTAAGAACAAAACTGGACAAGAACATCTGAAACAACCACAACCAAATTCACTCTATCCGGATGGAGCAATTTAACTGGATAGTTTTTTTTAAAGGCCGGAATGAAATAGAGGCTGTTTTTAAAATGTAAGGAGTAAAAAGTACAGATAATTGCGTGAAAATGTAAGGAGTAAAAGTAAAAAGTCGTCTGAAAAATAATTACTCCAGTGAAGTATAGATAACCAAAATTTCTACTTAAGTAAGGTATTTGTACTTCGTTACTTGACACCTCTGGACATTCTGCACGCTATACATGAATATACACACATTTATTTTTCATATCGACAAAACTGTAGACCCGAGTTCTGCTCAAACTGTCAGCTCCTTTAAATCAGGCCTAAAAACATTACTTTTTACTGAAGCTACTCTTAAATTAAATACTTACCTGCTGGACTCTACTGCCCTAACTTTTTAACAACTTGTGCTTTTTATTATTTGACCTCTTTTCTTATCATTTTATTTGTCATTTATTGTTTATATTCTATTTTATTTAATTGTATTGTGTTATTATTTTTTATTTCTATTTCCCTTTTTAATTGACTTGTTACTGTTTAATTGTGTCTTGCTGCTTTTAATGTTGATGTAAAGCACTTTGAATTACCTTGTGTTGAATTGTGCTGTACAAATAAACTTGTCCTGCCTTTTTTAATGGAGCTTCTGTTGAATCCGTTTTATCGTTATCGTGTCTTGGTTTGGAAATCTGTCTCTTAGAAATAAGAACTGTCTGAATCAGATAGTGAACTGGTCCGGTCAGATAACGGGAGAGCAGCAGATGAACCGGGACAGATACAAAGATGACTTGATCTATTTTAAAAGATGGTTTTATACCTACTGATATATCCTTCCTGAATAGATAGATAAGGTTTTAGCCTTTTATGTTGTGATTATGGCTTATCTTGTACGTGTATTGATAGTGTCTACTAGACTCACTAAACCACCTTATTGCAAAGCAAATTCACCTTCTGGTACAATAAAGTTGAACTGAACTGAACTTCATTTGATAAAAATTAAGATAATGTCAAACATAAGAAGACATTAGAAAGAAAAAACATATTTAGTTGACAAGTAATACAAATGAATGTCTATATTTCTGGTTTAAAAACAAATCTTTTAGTGGACAGCTCATTTAACTATAAAACCATCAGATTGTAGGAGACTTTATTTTTTAAACCCCTGGATTTGGCCAAGAGGCTGATCTTACTAAACTGGAAATCTCAAAATGGGTGAAGGAGGTGCTTTATTTTAGGAAATTGGAAAAAAATAAACTGTCTCTGACGGGACCTGGACCCCTTTTCTGACCTATATTAGTGAAATTTGAACTGAATAATGTAATATTGGGCTTTCTTTTCCCTCTTTGGTATTATTTACTTATTTTAGCCTGAGTATTATTTGTGTATTTGATTTATTGTTGGTATTTATGTCTATTATGTGAGGTTAGGTGTTTGATTATGTTGAGTTTATGACTGTATTGTATGAAGAACAGCTGTTTTCTTATCTAAAAACTTAAACAGATTGTTAAAAAAAAACCACTTAGATTGGAATTGGTCAAATACTAGCGTAAATTATAGGCCTGTGTTGAAAAAATCGATTTCCCAATTCTAAATCGATTCTCATATTAATTCCTAAAAATCGATTCATATGACTAAAGATCGATTTTTATTTTTTTTTTTTTTATTTTTTTTTATTATTTATGTTTTGTTTTTTTCATCATTACATTACAACTTTTGGTTATTTTTTTTTTTTATCCCCAAAAAAAGAATGTTTTGTTGGACACGAGAATAACTGGTGCCATGTTTTTGCCTTTAAATATGTTTAAAGGTATGAAAACATTAAAGTGTTAGGTTATAATTGCATAAATTGTCTATATTTCATTACTTTATATACTGTCTTGGGGTAACATTTGCAAAAAATGCTAAAAACCAAATGCTCAAAACTTAAAAACCAAAATAGACCGAAAATGGAACAAATAAAAACGGAATGTGGGAAAAATTAAAACCGATTTCATCCGTCTCTGTTTCCTCCCTGGATCTGTTTGGTAATTCTGACCCACGATGTTTCTGTTTCAGTTCTATCAGCATTCTGGGAGCTGATTGGTCTTTACAGCATCATTAGCTGCAATACTTGCTGTTGAATCTCAATATAATACTAGTACTAATATTTTGCAGAACTACAGTCATATAATTCATGCAACAGCTGAAAAAACAGTTTTAATAACACTAACCCAAATCAATATCGGAATCAGATCGAATCAAATGTTGATAATCGATTCTGAATCTTAAGAATCGGAATCGAATCGATTCTTGACATTTGAATCGATCTCCAGCCCTAGTAAATTACAGTATATTTTGAAGATTATGCCCTTGAACTTTTGCCAAAGTTACTCAATCTTCTGCCTTTAAGAGATGCTGCAGCTGAATTAGCCTCAGAGACGCAGCAGAGAGAGAACAGAGAGACAACAGAGAGGCTGACGAGAGGCAGCCAGCGTCTCCGTTGACCTCTGCACCGCAGAAATCCTCTTTCAGGCCGGTTCTTCTGGTCTTTTTCTCTCTCCCCAATCCGCTGCTTAATTGCTTCATTTTCCTTGTTCACACAGGAATTTGTTAATGAGCGGCTAAACCCAAAGATGCTTCGCTCTGCTGTTCTTCTATTCAGCCTCGTCCCGCTCAGACAGTCACGTCTCTGTGCTGCTCGGCCGTTCTGATCTTTCTACAAAAACCTACCGATAAATAACAATAACAGCAAAGGTGCTGTCGGATTAAGCTGTTTTTCTTTTGTTCATTCATAAAATCAACCCTCCTTTCCTGACTCTCAGCCACGTAGTTATACAGACAGAGAGTCTGCATCACCGTTGTACTGCTGCATGTCGGCTCGCTTCTCTCTGCTTTGCATTCGCTTTTTAGACTTTTCAGTTACTGGAAACAGAGATGTGCATGTGTGCGTGCGTGTGTGTGTGTGTGTGTGTGTGTGTGTGTGTGTGTGTGTGTGTGTGTGTGTGTGTGTGTGTGTGTGTGTGTGTGTGTGTGTGTGTGTGTGTGTGCATGTGTGTAAATGTGTGCGTGGATCCTTAAATAGCTGTTACGCAACAGTATTAAGGTCAGGACGGCCGGCGGACACGGCCAGCAGAACTTTTCAGTAAACTTACGCTCATGGTCGAGCAGCGCCGAGGCCACGAAGTAGTGGGCCATGGAGCGGTAGTGGTTGGTCTTCACCTGGGCCATGGTGGACCAGAACAAAGGAACGTTGTCTCTGATCGGCATCTGGATCATGGACTGGTGCACGTTGTCATAAATCTCTGAGACCTGCGGGAAGAAGATGGTAACATTACTGAGAGAGTAGTGTTGTTTCTGTCAGCCTGATTCAGTTCTAGTTTTAGTCTTTGGATCAAACTATCATTTTAGTTTTTATTAGTTTTAGTCACGTTCATTCTCCTTTTAGTTTCAGTTTCAGTCGACTAACAGTCTGAGCATTTTAGTCTTATTTTAGTCAGAATTTTCCATTTTAGTCTAGTTTTAGTCAAAGATTGTATTTAGCCAAACCCATTTTACAATTCAAACAAGGTTATCTTATTATTATATTATTGTTACCTTATAGACTCAAGAAAACATTCATTCCAGATACAGAAGACTCTCATTTGAGTTTACAACATATTTATTTTTCCGCATTTCTCCCCATCTTTTTCTTTTCCACGACACATTGGGTTTTCTTTTCCACATCTATGTAGGAAAGTGTATCCAAAGATGGTTCTTCTTCTTCTCCCCCCAGAGCAGATCCCTGAGTTTCTCTATGTAACTTTGTTTTTAATTAACGTGAACCTAGAGCTCTGTGTTAACTAGGGGTGTAACAATATATCGTGCCACGAAATTTCGCGATACAAAAACGTCACGATACGTGTCGTGGAGGTGACAACCTGTATCGCGATATTGGATTATTAATATTAATCTATTGTGTTGACTAGAAACGCGCATCTGACCACGACTCGACCCGCGGACCAAAATCTGACTCCGCTCACAAGAAAGTAGTCCCGTTTTGCGGTCCTGTTTTGAGCTCTGAACCTTTACTTATTTAAGTCTGGTGTAGAGTTAAGCCTTACCTTATTAAATTAAACCTTTTTGGGGTCGTGAGTAGGATAAACACGGGACAACTTCTGCGTGAGTTTGCGTGTACTTCAATGTCCGCTCAACAGCGTAGGATTTCAGAACATCAACACAACACCTAGTGCTGTATCACTCCGCCCAATCTAAAACATACTAACAACTGACATACTGACTAGTGTAATTATAGTCCCTGATTTACAGAATATAAAGAATATATTTATAAAATAATGAACCCTGAATTACCAAAATAACCTTAATAAAAATAAATCTCCTCTTACACTTATAAGGTGAACATGAATCAATCTTTTTTATGATGTAAAATTGTATGTATTTATTTACTTTTATTTATTTATTTAATTTTAGTGGTTAAATTTCTGGAAAAGAAAAAAGTCAAATCATACATGAGAGAAACTATTCAGTTTGTGGCAAAATATTTGTACTTGTATGAAACTGAAGATGCATAATGCAAACCTGACATTTACTTATAGTTCAGTTTGTGGAAAATGGTTGTCCTGGCTTTCTCTTTAAAACTTAAACAGTTATAAAGCATTACAAACTGTAACAATAGGGCAAACACACAGCATTGTTTTGTATTATGTGTCTTTCAAATAAAAGACCATTTTTTCCAGTCATATATTCCTCTATCAAGGTTGTTAAAAAATACTGCTATAATATCGTATCGTATCGTTATCGTGACCTCAATATCGTGTATCGTACCGTATCGTGAGATTAGTGTATCGTTACACCCCTAGTGTTAACGGCATCAGCCTCTAACTCTGCAGCTGCATCTTCTGGATCTGATTCCCCGCTGCAGGGACTGGGATTGAGGACTAACGTCACCCAGCAGAACTAAACCAGAGAAACTACTGAAAACATGGACATTAAACCAGAGAAACTACTGAAAACATGGACATTAAACCAGAGAAACTACTGAAAACATGGACATTAAACCAGAGAAACTACTGAAAACATGCACATTAAACCAGAGGAAACTACTGAAAACATGGACATTAAACCAGAGAAACTACTGAAAACATGGACATTAAACCAGAGAAACTACTGAAAACATGGACATTAAACCAGAGAAACTACTGAAAACATGGAAAATTTCATCTCGTTTTGGTCAACGAAAATGAAGACGCATTTTAGTCTGGTTTTTATTCCTCTACGATATTGCATTATACAGGACTGTCTCAGAAAATTAGAATATTGTGATAAAGTTCTTTTATTTTCTGTAATGCAATTAAAAAAAACAAAAATGTCATACATTTTGGATTCATTACAAATCAACTGAAATATTGCAAGCCTTTTATTATTGTAATATTGCTGATTATGGTTTACAGCTTAAGGTTAAGATTCCCAGAATATTCTAATTTTTTGAGATAGGATATTTGAGTTTTCTTAAGCTGTAAGCCATGATCAGCAATATTAAAATAATAAAAGGATTGCAATATTTCAGTTGATTTGTAATGAATTCAGAATGTATGACATTTTTGTTTTTGTAATTGCATTACAGAAAATCACAATATTCAAATTTTCTGAGACAGTCCTGTATATTTAATTATCGTTATCGTCACATGACCAGCATTTTCGTTGCGTCTCGTTTTCCTCAGGTGATAAAGGTTCATTGACGACGATATTTAGTCATAATTTTTGTCGACGAAAGCAACTTTACTGAGAGAACATCCTGAAGTCTCCCTACGTAGAGTATAACTTTACAGTTTTCAGGAGAAGCATGCAGACTTTCATCAGACGGTGTGATGATCCGTACCTTGGAAGCCTCCTGGGCCATTTTCATCAGCGAGTGGAACTTGTTGAGGATCCCCGGCAGGGCGATCTTCTCGAACAAACACTCCTGCGCCTGAGCGATCATCAGCCGGATCAGCATGCTGAGCATGGCGGGGCTCATGTCGTAGCTGGGCGTGTGGGTGAACGTCTCCTTGAGCTGGTTCAGGATACCTGGGAGAAAACAGCAGGTTAGAAGAGATACAGACTCTCTGATTCCCTGCATTTTGGTGAGATTTCTAAGAAAACAGTCTTAATAACTGCCAGCCTATAATACTGACTGATTTAAGTCTCTAAGTTTTACGTGATGAGGAGAGAAAGCGTTGAGGAGAACGACTGTATTCATCTTTTCTCCACCTCAACATGTATCATGTTACTCTAACTTGATATTAAACTATATCTTGGCAAGGCAAGTTTATTTGTACAGCACAATTCAATACAAGGTAATTCAAAGTGCTTTACGTCAACATTAAAAGCGGCAAGACACAATGAAACAGTAAATAACATAAATAATTATAAATAATATAAAATGAAATAAAAGGAGGTAAAATAATAAAAAGCACAAGTTGTTAAAGAGTACAATAAAGAACAATTAAAGCCTGTATGTTAAGGAAATATAATGAAAAATGTTAGTTGAGTTTGATTGACATACCCCTAGGCGGTGGTAATTTTATTTTAATGTTATTTTAATTTTATTTTAGTTTTTTTTATTCACTTAGTTGTTGTTTTTTTATTATTTTTAATTTATGTTATTTGTGAAAGATGCAGATCAGATAAGATTCTTCTTCTTTCTGCTCCCTTTTCATTCACAAGTTAGGAACGTTTGTATTTGTATTGAATTGTTTTGTTTTTGAATGAAATAAAGAATAAAATGAAATGAAAATGAAATGAAATTAAAAAGTAAGGGCAGTAGAGTACAGCAGGTACATCTCATTCTTACAATGGCAAGAATTACGTTTCTATACGGTCAAAAAGTACAAAGACCGGGTCAAATACAGGATTACAAAAGTAATCTGTAACAATTCATACGGTGAATTAAACCAATGTGACAATTGATTCTTAAACAAATGTTTTATTCTGTTTGTTTGCTTTTTCTTTAGTGGTTGCCGGGCAACACCTCCCACGATGCTTGCAAAGAAACTAGAACAGGAAGTAGAGCATCATAAATGCGTCACCCTGATATTTATAAGACGGGATAAAGCGTGATGATTACTCACTCTGGGACCGACCTGATTATTTTACAGGTTAATGACGGCGTTATGAGCTAACAGGCCGACTGGCAAACACAAGCGCCGGCCAGGAAACTGGAACTGCCCCGAGGTGGTTCCCGGCAGAATAATAGAGAATAAAACCGGCTGGTAATAAAGTCGGGGCAGGTGAGCAGACGCCGTGACCCAAATACTTCTAATACCTGCAGGCTCATTTTTAACCCGTACCTCAAAAACAATGTCTGCAACTATTCGGGAGAAATTGGATAAATAAGTTTGCTGGTCGCTGTGACCTCCGGGTCTGCGTGCGTCCCCAAGACATCAGAAAGAAATGAACCCACTTAAACTTGTTTTCCAGCCAAGAACGCCTTATTTTTCATGCTGAAACACAAAGCTGCTGACAACATAATGACAGAGCATTTCCTGGCGAGTCCTCGGCTCAGATCCAGCCAGGATTCTCCCGTCTGCACTTCTCCTCTGTGTCCCTGACCGACGAGCGTTGCAGCGTCCGCCGTCACCCCCCGGCTCCGTCTGCTGCACGGACAACGCTTCCTAAATTATTAAAATCCTCCTCCTTTTCACGGCCTCAAAGCTCAAAGATCAGAGAGACACAACTGGAGTCTCGTCGGGGCTGTAATTACAGGGCGACGCTGGCTCTTCCGTCAGGTCGTGATTCCATCAACGTCCTGAAAACGCTCACGAGTTGAGAAGCAGCTTCGCGTTACGAGTCTTTTCTTTTCTTCTTTCTAACGATGATCTGCTTCCTAAACTGTAAACAACATTTTCACACTGTTGCTATTTATATGAACAACGCGTCAGTGTGTCATTACAGTTGTACTTCACACTTACTGTACAATGCTTTCTGCTATTTACGACCGCTTTACGAGTTTCACACTGAACATCAGTGACAAATTCAGACGGTCGTTAGAATTTTAATTGTAGTTTATGATTTCTCTCATGTTCAGTTTAAAGTGATTTAAAAACAAATGTTTTTGAATAGTGGGGATGCGCATGACGTCACGGATGCGACTTCACAGCGGGCTTCGTCCACTGAGTGGCAGAAAGACTGAGTGTCAGAAAGACTGAGTGTCAGAAAGACTGAGTGTCAGAAAGACTGAGTGTCAGAAAGACTGAGTGTCAGAAAGACTGAGTGGCAGCGTAAACTTCCAGTTTGAGCAACTGGAAAACATCTAAAATGAGAAAGAGCTGTTGTGCGATCGACTGTTCTCATAGATTTAGCAAGAAATCGGAGTTATCATTTTACAGACTGCCAAAAATAAGACAAATGGATCGCAATTCACGGAAACAACTGGATTCCAGACACCGAAACGTGGATTTGTGGTTCCCATTTTGTATCAGGTAATGTTGGATTTTTGGGTAGCTAACGTTAAACGGTCAAATCATAAAGTTCGGTGTCCTCATCACTTTAATTTCTACAACAAATCCTGCCTTGAAGTAGGACCAAGCGTCAAGACTTTTGTACTTTTGACTTTGCTTCGTGTATTACCCCGGCGTAGAAATTAAGTACATATAAATATCAGGAAACTGAATTCGTGGCAATTGCCCCTCGGGGATGAATAAAGTTTTCTGAATCTGAATGAATCAAATATTAATGTCCATGAACCACTGGTTCTTGGGGTAACTGTACGGGTCACTGTCAAGTCCAACTGCCTTTAATTTAAGCCTATAATCGGCTGTTATCCTGTCTTCTCCACTAGTTGCAGCTGTTTTTGCTGATGTTTCTGCAACTCTGTGCCAGTAACGGGGCTGGTCCAGTGGGGAAGTGACGTCAATGCATAACCCTCTTTGTTGGAAGGAGCTGCAGACGGATCGTACCTGCAGCGTTCTGGAAGGAGGAGATGGCTTCCTGCAGCCCCACCACCGTCTGCCGGTTGCTGCGGGTGCCGATCTGGGAGTACAGGGCCGCCATGTTGAAGAGCACGCTGGCCTTCTCCAGGGACAGGTTCTGCTGGCACACCGGCACGCCGGTGAAGGAGTCGTACCTGCGGGAACACAGACAGAGCAGGCGCTGTTTAACACTGAAAGGATGTAGGGATGTTTTAGAGCTCCAAGTCTGGAGAATCATGATAGTTTCAAGATAAAAACTGGCATTTTGTCCGTGTTCAAAAGTGCAAAAGTGGTGCGACAAAAGGAAAGTAACAACTCTAAAGTGTTCAGCTGAACAGCCCTGATGTTTTTGAGGTTTGAGAGAAGGAAAAAAAACTAGGGATGTCCCGAAATCGGGCCTGATCAAGTTGTTTCAGACTTGGTCGAAATCGGACGTTGCATCCCGATCAGGGATCGGAAATATATTTTCCTCTCATTATTTTGATCAGCGCATCAAACAGACGATGGAAAAAATCCTCCGGTAAATCAACAAGCAACAGGTCCACGTAAATTTGCGCAACAACGCTGCTAATATGAAGAACGCCAGAAAAGGACAGTAAGAAGTAAGAGTACAGTCTAAAAAGCACATTACTGCCTCACTTTATGACACTGTTGCACTTTTATGTGCTTATCTGTGCCTTGTAAACAAATAAGTTGACAAACAAGTCAAATAACAAACAAGTTGAGCTGCTGTTTTTATTTAATTCATATTTATGTTTAAATGTGCACTATTTTTACTAGTTAATACTCGCACTATTATTACTTGACTGTTCAATCAACCTCCAAGAGAACTGCCCTGTTTAAGAGCTAAATGATAGAATAAGGTGAATAAAATAAAAATAGGGAACAACCTGGATCTATTTATTTTGTATTTGTTCATTATTTTAAATGTGTTACGAAAGTATTGGATCGGATCAAAATCAAATGACTTGGGATCGGATCGGGGCCACAAAAACCCGATGGGGACATCCCTAAAAAAACACATCAAATTAAAATTAAGAGAGATTTGTGCTCTGTTGGTGAGAATTTGACTACCGGACTACTCGTAAATACTTCACACAGCCCTACTTAGACCTTTTTAATTCAAAGGAATATCCCTTTGACTAAAAAGTTAAAAACTGCAAAGTAAACACCGAGTTAAGGATGTGATATGTGACATGAAAAACATCTTCAGCAGGAGTTGAGCTGTTAGTGAGAGCAGAGTAAACGGCTGTTTTACGTTTACTTCTCAACCTTCTCTCACTGTCATATTAATACTTTCCCAAAAATTAAAGCTGCTCCATCTGATGCCGAAGATGCGTCATCAGTCTCTTACTTAACGACAGTAAAGGAAGCTAGGAGAAGAATGCACATCCCTGTTCGTTTCCCCCTGCGTGAATGTCTCATGCACGCATATCCTACGACAGTAAAACGGTAGAAAACTAGTCCTTTTTATTGCCCTCATGGAGAAGTGGGGTTTTTGGAGGAGATATTGCTTGTGTTTGGATTTAAGGAGGTTGTCAGGAGAGATGTTGATTAGATTCATCACTCAACACAATCTCTCTTACTGTCTTTAATCAGGATGTAAGAAATGTAAGCCAATATTTCTGGCGCTCCTTTCATCAAATCATTAAAAACACAATCTCAGGTCTGATCAGGAATCGTTTGTAACGCACCAGGTGAAGAAGATGCCGGTCTGGCGGGTCGGAGAGAAGAACCTGCTCTCTATCAGAGGAAGGTGGCCGTAGTATTTTTCCAGCAGCTCCACCCCGGTCTCGCTCCGGCTCGGCGTTCTGCACGCCTGAGACGTGAAAGAAAAGAATAGAAATATAATCTGTAATCATCAAATACTCTGCAGAAACACATGATCAGCTGACATCACTCAGCCTTTTCAGATTAAGTTGAGTAAAAGCCGTTGAAAACACTACTGTACCTGTCGCAGGTCCATCATGTCGGCAATCTCCTCCTCAAAGCTGTTGCCGTCTTCGCTGTAATGCTCCATGATGAGGTCCTGAAACAGAGAAACACTCACACTTAGCTTATATTCATGTGTTTATTATCTACGTTATCACTGAGTAACGTCAGCAAGAGACGGAATCGGGGAGACGTGACTCTGGCTGAAGCGGCTGGTCAGTAAAACTGAGATGTGACAAGTAGCAGAGATCATAAAACTCGTCTAATCAAACCAGGGCAGTCGGTCAGTCGGACCAACAACAAACCGGACTGTGCAGTAAGACTGGGACGATACAGGAAACTCACGATTCAATATTGTGGCGATATGTGGCCCACGATAACGATAATATCACGATACACGATATATACGATATTCGATATATTGTAAGAAATTTCATCAACGATATATCACGATATATGTGACTGAAAAAGAAAAAATACCCATAAAAAAGGAAAACATCTGTAGTTATGCATTTATTCAATGCCAAAACTTCATACAATAGAATAGAAGACTTTATTGATCTCCCAGAGGAGAAATTCAGTCGAGCAGCAGCCAAAACACACACACGCTTTATACAAAAAATTTAAAATAGAAATAACCAATAAATAATTAAATAATAAAAAAGAGCAATATAAAAAGTAGAAAAAAAGAGTACGTACAAGAGAGAAAAAAAAAATAGTAAACACCAAAAAAAAAAAAAATGTACAATGTACAAAGAAAGTGCATTTGTATATATTTGCCTCACTGCCTCCTAGGCTTGTAAATGTAAACACTGAATAGCTGGACAAATTAAAGTGCATGAACATTAATAATATGTTTTATATAAACCAGGACAGTGCACTGCTGTGTTTCTAATACTGAAAAGTCAGGAAGCAACTTCATTTTGTATATTTCCTCACTGCCTCCTAGTCTGGTAAATGTAAACACTGTACAGCTGGACTAATTAAAGTGCATGAACAATAGTGCGGTGATAACCGCGTAAATCCATTATGTGTGTTGTAATAAAATATCGATATTTGCCGTCAGTTTATCGATTATTTATTGCAACAGAGAGCGCCACAATATATTGCAATATCGATTTTTTTCCCACCACTACTGTGCGATAACTGCAATATTACATGACACTTATTTCTTTTCTATCTATATAATTCTATTTATGGTACTGCACTTTTTATTTTCTTTATTTCTATTTTTGTTTTTATTTTCATCTTTTTATCTGCATATGGGTGTTTGGTTTTTGGGGTGTTTGCTTTGTAAATGACAGTGCTGTGTGAGTGAGATGGAGATTTCCCCGAGGGAACTTCCCAAAGGGATCAATAAAGTCGTCTGAATCTGAATCTGAAATAAGCCACAACACGGTTGCCGACATAACTTCACGATTAGTCGGTCTCCAAACTACTGACCTGATTTTCAAACACTTTTAATGAGGTTTTAATGCTGACAGACGGATTGACACACAAAAAAACCTGGCGAAGTATTAAAAGTGCTTTGTGGTGGTTGCCCAGACAACAAACCCTCCGGGAGCGACGCCAAACACACAAACTCTCGAGATGGAAACAACAACGCCGGCCTGGTGATCGCAGCCGGTGATACCGGAGGACACGTGAGCCGGAGAGACCAGTACTCACCCAAAACGCCGTCTCGGTGCAGGTTCAAAGCAAACAACAGGGTTTTATATCTCCCTAATCTCTTTTAGCACGAAACTGGATGTTTAAGTGTCTTTACAAAGAAAACAATAGATAGGATAGATTGCTGAGTACCTTGAATGGAGCAGAGAAGTCCACCTCTTTTGTCTCCTTTAGGCCCAGAGCGATCAGGGGAATGTTGGCCATTTCACTGCAAGTGAAAGAGAAAGAGAAAGAGAGGAATAAACAAACCAGTCAGAGATCTTCAAACAGAACGACAGTCATAATAATCTGAGCTCTCAGACAGAACAAAGATGAAGTCAGTAAATGTTAACACGGCGTGACCAAATGACAAGAGGACTTTTTGTGCAGCAATGTTTACACATACTTTAATAAGTTAGCTGCAGAAAAATGACACGAAGGATAAGACACGAAGAAGTGAGCCTTTGTTGTAATTTTACATGACATGATTGACATGATGTGACTAAAAAAAAGCATGAAATAATAAACCAGGACGTCTACAGGTTTGACAAAGGTAGATTTAAGACTTTTTAATACCATTTTCAAACTAAATTTAAGACCAAAAAGACAAGTCACTAAGAAATCCAGCGCTGAGGTCGAGGTTGCCAGATCTGGCTGAAAGGTTCCAGCTCAAACGTGATGTAAAACCGCCGAAATAATAAAAAAAACAGCCTGAAACATACATTATCTAATTAAAACCGTCAATTATTAAATACATAATACATTTCGAGCTTCACAACACCACTAAATAGCCCCAAAAAAGTTCAGGCTCCAAACAGAAACTACAATTAAATTGGGTAGATTAAAGCAAATAAAATATCAGTGAGTTTATTGTGTACGTGTCTACTTTTCTCTGCCATAATGGAAACTTTTTTGTTAATAATTTCGCCTAAACATTTAGTAAAAACCAGGAAAAGCAGCACAAATATATAATTTTCAGCCAAATTAGGCTGAAACTTGCCCAACCTGGCAACACAGATTTAGAACTCTCAAAACGATGAAATAAACTTTTTAATGATGATTGGATACATTCCGTCGATAATTAAAACCCCTGGATTGGGATTTAAGACAAATTAAGACATTTAAAGGCCTTATTTTAGCAAAAATGTACTTTTTAAGACTTTTTAAGGACCTGCGGTGCCCTGGTAAACTATGCAGTGTGCCGTACTACAAACGGGCTGATAGCAGCAGTGACAATCTTGCTGACGGAGAAAGTTTGCAGTTTCCTAACAGAGAAGTCAGGATTAGGCAGATGGTGCAGCGAAGACGCCGCAGGAGTCGGGATTTAAAGGTGAACGAGGGCAACAGCTACAACTTTCCATGAAAGAGTCATTATGGAAGTGCAGCTTTGCTCAGTCTCTGTTTAACCCTGATCAATGCTGGATTTTAGTTCCTATTATTCTAACCCAACACAGATAAAACATGAAATGTTTTTGCTCATGTTGAACCACAATGAAAGTATTTTCTATACAAGTCAGTGGAGTTAAACTGTGGAACAGAATGGATTGAGAATTAAAACAATGTCCAAACATTAACCAGTTTAAAAACAAATATAAAAACGTGATTTTCACAAGGTACAAAGAGGAAGGGGTTTAGCGGCTTTAGGGGTGAACGGGTAGATTTGTTTATATTTATGACAAATAACTAGTAGTTATAAAAAATACTAGTTATTTGGGATTTTTTTGTCGTTTTAAGCGTCAAAATGTCATGTGGTGCGACCGTCCGACCATGACTCTTGTTTTGAAAACTTTTTTTGAAATCACTCTAAATGTATTTAAATCAATCTTCTGCCCAATCTGGCATGATTTCTGAAATGTCTTGTAGTGTGTAAGATTGCAACACATTTGTATTTATATTTTCATCATAATATACAAACAAATTTTGACTGACGTCCATTTTATGAAATATCATGTGGCGCGAACATTAAAAAAAACAACCATTTTTGTATAATACTGAAAACTTGTAAAAAAAAGATGTCAAGATTTAAAGGAAATTAATTTATTGTCAAATAATATGAATCATGGTTGCACCACATGACGTTTTTTTTAAGTCTAGTGCCAATTCATCTTGACAAAAAACTTTTTTTATTATTTTAAAATTGACCTGTTGAAAATCCTTATTCGTCATTGACCTATGCATGTGTGTATGTAGATATATATAGATATAAAGCAGATGGAGTTAATATAGAGATAGTATGGTGTAAATAAGTACATTTATATAAATATTTACATGGGCATGTGTGTACAAATATATAAAAATATTCAACTATGTGTATGTATGTATGTGTGTGAGTATAATTATAGTATAGTTAGTTATTATAAATATTTGTTAATAAATGATTAGTGAATAGGCGTAGGATTAAATAAGTTTACACTTAATCCTGCTTTTTGCACATGTAAATTGAGATATTAAGTGTTAAAGGATGAAATTCTTAGTTTTTTTTGGTTTGTTTAGTTTTGTTTTCTTATCTTCTCTTTTAATTTTTGTCTTTTACATGTACAAAATAAAAATCACATCAAAATCAAATCAAATGTTGCTCTCAGCTGGGGCTTCAGGGGGTTTGGAGTTTCTGGTAATAAAGGACTCCGAGCTCCTCGTTACTGACAGATGGGAAGCAGGTTCAGCTTATCAGAGCTGAAGAAACACACCCTGACAGGTACCTGCTGCTGTTCAGACGCCGGCAGAAAAGAAGAAAAGAAAATCCCCCCGGCTCAAAAGGAGAACAGAAACCATTAGCTGAGTTACTTTAGTTGCAAAATGACTATACAGCAACCGGCCGAGCGTTGCGTTTTCACAGCACAAAATGTTAGAAGCACAGTGTCCAGGAGAACGTGTCATGGGATGATGGACGAGGAGATAAAAGTGCATTCCTGGGCCACGCCGGCTCCCTGAATCACACAGAAACCTGCATGCAGCAGCAGCAGTAACCCTGATAGGAGCTGCACTGTAACTCATTAGGACTTGACGATGAGATCACTCTGGTCTCTCTCTGGTTTGGCAGCAGCAGCAGCTCGGGAGTAAAGGCTCTCTGCCCTGCCGGGAATCGCTAATGTTGAAAGCATCTTAGAAAATCCCTCCCCAACCCCATCCCCTCCCCTCATCATTTAAGTTAAGACATGGAGCAGATGCTGTTGCTACTGCAATCATGAGAAGCAGAAACTCACATCTGTTTTAAGCATCAAAATCACCCCACGTTTGAAAGAAATTAACTACATTTTGATGTTGTGCAGTTTGCCCTGGTGGGTTTTAATCATTCCTCTGACTTGCAGCAGAGTTTCAGACTTGTTGAATTTCACCTCGGGATTAATAAAGTATCTATATATCGATACTATCTATATTATCTATACTATATATCTACTATATCTATAGTATGTACCTATTAGGAATGGGCGATATTTTACCGTTCACGATAAACCGTCAAAAAAATTCCACATGGTAAGAATTTGTCATTTCGCGATAAAAACGATAAATTCCCTTTGATGACGTTTTTGTGTAAAGCTGATTTATGGTTCTGCGTTAAATCAACGCAGAGCAACGTACGTGAAGGAAGGAAGGAAGGAAGGAAGGAAATGAGCCAGAAAGAAAGAAGTGAAAGAAAGAAAGAAAGAAAGAAAGAAAGAAAGAAAGAAAGAAAGAAAGAAAGAAAGAAAGAAAGAAAGAAAGAAAGAAAGAAAGAAAGAAAGAAAGAAAGAAAGAAAGAAAGAAAGAAAGAAAGAAAGAAAGAAAGAAAAGAAATGAGCGAGAAAGAAAGAAACATTTGAGCCTGAAAGAAAGAAAGAAAGAAAGAAATTAGCAAGGAAGGAAGGAAGGAAGGAAGGAAGGAAGGAAGGAAATGAGCCAGAAAGAAAGAAGTGAAAGAAAGAAAGAAAGAAAGAAAGAAATGAGCGAGAAAGAAATAAATGAGCGAGAAAGAAAGAAAGAAAGAAAGAATGAAATGAGCGAGAAAGAAAGAAAAAAGAATAAAAGAAAGAAAGATTTGAGCCTGAAAGAAAGAAAGAAAGAAATTAGCAAGAAAGAAAGAAATGACAGGTTGAGTTCAGGCATCAGCCGTTCACCAGAACAGCTAAGATATAGACGTCTAACACTAGAGATGTGCATTAGAGAAGCATATCACATGTTCACATTGCATAATTAAGATGTGCGAAAACCATTTTCAGTATAAATTGTGCTTAAAACCTGTAATTTAAAGATATATTGATCTGAAAATAGCATAATTTTGGCCCTGGAGGAATCTCACAGACAATGTGTACAATAAAAGTGAAGTTCATCTTTGTTTTTTTTTTTTGTGTGTGTAAATATTACAATCATTAGCTAAAAAATGTGTTAAAGCAGAAAGTTACATCTGTTTTAAGCATCAAAATCATCCCACGTTTGAAAGAATTGAACTACCGGTACATTTTGTTGCACGTGAACATGTTTAAGGTCAGGAGTTCAGGAACCAACCAAAATGTGCATTTGAGACGTGGATTAGACAAGCATATCACATGTCACATGTTCACATTGCACATTTAAGATGTTTGAAAACCATTTTCATATAAATTGTGCTTCAAAACCTGTAATTTAAAGATATATTGATCTGAAGATAGCATCATTTTGGCTCTGGAGGAATCTAAAAGACAAAGTGTACAATAAAAGTGATGTCTGTCTTTGTTTTGTTATTAGTTTCTTTATATATTTTAAACACTGTAAATATTACAATCATTAGCTATAGTTTTTGTTGTTGTCGTTTTTATTTTATAATGGAAAGCACATAAGTTTTACAGCCCTGGCCGCCCAGGTACATGTGCTCTCTGATCTGCATGACCTCATGCCTAAAAACCAGCTGGATCTGGTTGGAGAATCAGCAGAGAAAGGAACCATTCACCGCCCGGTGGGCTCGTGGGAAAAGCTTAGAAAGGTGAGGACACGGGTTTTGTTCCTGCGCTTCAGAGCCAGGTTGCGTTTCAGGCCCACGTGAGGAGACTAACTCCCCGTTGTTGCTGTACAGAACCGTCCCAACGAGACGCGTCCTCGGGAAAGTGACACGGGAGGATTTTCTGGTCCAGTCACCTGCACGTCTGCAGAAACGCTCTCCCTTTTCCACATGAGAACCGTCTCTTCAGCAGACACGCAGGTGGACCGGAGGTTCTGATCTCAGAGTCTGTCTATTGTTTGTGCAGAAAACAGTGAGCAGAAGCTTCTCTAAGAGCTTTAAATGGAGACTCACAAGAGTCTGTTTGTTCCCGACTCCTAATCAGTCTGATCCCGTGTGACCGACGACGCCGGAGACTCGGGTTGTTACGCAGGAGAAGCTGCTCAATTTTACTGATACTATTAGTTTTAAGAACCAATAGATTCGTTGTTTTGGTTTTAGCAGGACACCAAATCCACTGACAAGTATAAAACGTTCTTTATAAAACATTAAATGTTGCATTTCTTGAAGAGAGAGAGTGTGAGGAGGAAGTGTGAGTCACACAAAAGCTTTACAAGCTTTATCAGAAGTAAAATAATCTTTTTTTAGCATTGTTTGACAGTTGATTATTTATTTTTGAGGCCCTCTTGTCTCAAAGTGTAAGAAACATCATAATTCATATTGTTATGCAATGATTTATTTCAAATAAACTTGATCATTACGTAGAAGAGAAGAGAAAGTGCACTCAGGGAGATATTAATCCCTCTGTTTTACACAGGGAGTCCCACCTTTCTAGGTTTCTAGACCGATTAATTTACTGAATCTGGGTTAAAACGTCTTGTAGCTGCGCCGAGACACAGAGAGCTGTAAACGAACTAATCAGGGGCTTATTGTAGTGCAAGTTTGGGGTTTCACCAGTTTATATTTAGATTTGTGCCAAAAATAAGGCAAGGCGAGTTTATTTATATAGCACAATTCAACACAAGGTAATTCAAAGTGCTTTACATCAACATTAAAAGCGGCAAGACACAATTAAATAGTAAATAACAAATAAAATAATAAGAAAAGAGGTAAAATAATAAAAAGCACAAGTTGTTAAAAGGTAAGGGCAGTAGAGTCCAGCAGGTACAGGACTGTCTCAGAAAATTAGAATATTGTGAAGTCCTTTATTTTCTGTAATGCAATTAAAAAAACAAAAATGTCATACATTCTGGATTCATTACAACTGAAATATTGCAAGCCTTTTATTATTTTAATATTGCCGATTATGGCTTACAGTTTAAGATTAAGATTCCCAGAATATTCACATTTTTTGAGATAGGATATTTGAGTTTTCTTAAGCTGTAAGCCATGATCAGCAATATTAAAATAATAAAAGGCTTGCAATATTTCAGTTGATTTGTAATGAATCCAGAATGTATGACGTTTTTGTTTTTGTAATTGCATTACAGAAAATCACAATATTCTAATTTTCTGAGACAGTCCTGTTCATCTAATTCTTAAAATGGCAAGAATTACGTTTCTATAAGGTAAAAACGTACAAAGACCGGGTCAAATACAGTATTACAAAAGTAATCTGTAACAATTCGTACAGTGAATTAAACCAATTTGACAATTCTATGTCACAATGCCTGTTTCCAGGTCTTATTTCACACAAATGAGGGGAATTACGTTTTTATACGGTCAAAACGTACAAAGACCGGGTCAAATAACAAGAAAGCTTTAAGTTGGCACATTTTTGTATGTTAAAAAAAATCTAAATGCCCTTTGAACTATCACACTCCCGTCCTCCACCTCTCCTCCGCTCAGTATTTTATTACCCAGCTGAGCTGTGTTGCCATGGGCGACCTGGGCATCCATGTTTGTTGTGGGTTTATGGTGTCGTTCATGCTTTTGTTGACTTTTGTTCAACATGTAATCACCAAAAAACGTGATATCTGGAACATCTTTCAGCACTTTTCTGAAGCCTTGTATATCCGTATCACTCAACAAATCCTTTGTGTGGTCTTGACACTTTGCTGACATGTGACCGAGGCGACGACGGATCGTCTGTAGGACAGAAAAGTCCAGCATCTCTGATTCCAACAGCAGAACAAGCCCAGCCTTAAACACGGCTGCTCTGACTCGATGCTTATCTCGGTTTGCATGCAGTGTTAGGTTATTGTTTCCTTGTTACTTTGTGCATTGTGATGCGGAAACCCGTCGGGCTGGTTTAGCAACAGCATTGGACTTTGTCTTCAGGGGTTTTTTCTTTTTTAAAAGCCTTCCCCGTCCTCCTACACCTTTTTTTCACCTCTACTCTGTCATCGAGCAGCCTTCAGGGGAAAAGGTGTTTGATGATTTCCGCAGAGATGTCATCAGTTTCTCGCTGGCTGCCAGCAAACGCTCGGCGTTCGTGATCGACAGCTTTAATAGTTAGTTAGAGTTCAGCTGACAGATTGAGAAGTAAGATTAACTAACTCAAACCCTAACCTTTCACGTCTCGCTGCTTCACGGATTTGCATTGTGCATCGTGTTCTGCACTCTGATTGGCTGAACAGTCTCCCTGCCTCTCCACTTCCTGTGTGCCAATAACGTTACGGTTTAATAAGTACTGTACATGTACATGTACGTAAAACAGCAAATTTAAGTTTGCAAATTTTCTCCAAAACACATAATGTCGACAAAACGTTCTTGACCGATTCTCGTTCAGATCCAGTTACTCAGCGTGATCAAATTTCTGATCTCTGCAATTTGAAGCCTTGTACAACAATTGGAAATAAAATAAAGGTTACTACTTAACGGATTTCACCTATCACGAGTTCTTCTTGGAACGTAACCCTTGCGAAAAACTAGGTATTACGGTTCATGACAATACATAGTCCTGACTGTTATTAGAGCATTTTTGTTCAAATCATCTATTCAAAAGCCTCAATTCTAAATCGATTCTCATATTAATTCCTAAAAATCGATTTGTATGTCTAAAGATCGATTTTTTCTCATCATTACATTACAACTTTTGGTATTTTTTTGTTTATGCCCAAAAAGAAGGAATGTTTTGTTGGACACAAGAATAACTGGTCCCATGTTTTTGCCTTAAAATATGTTTAAAGGTATGAAAACATTAAAGTTTTCAGTTATAATTGCATAAATTATCTATATTTCATTATGTTATAAACTGTCTTGGGGTAACATTTGCATAAAATGCTAAAAACCAAATTCTAAAAAATTGAAAACCGAAATAGAGCGAAAATGGAAAAAATAAAAACGGAATGTGGGAAAAATGAATTTCATCCGTCTCTGTTTCCTCCCTGGATCTGTTTGGTAATTCTGACCCACGATGTTTCTGTTTCAGTTCTATCAGCATTCTGGGAGCTGATTGGTCCTTACAGCATCATTAGCTGCCAATACTTGCTGTTTAATCTCAATATAATACTAGTATTAACATGTTGCAGAACTACAGTCATATAATTCATGCAAGAGCTCAAAAAACAGTTTTAATAACACTAACCCAAATCAATATCGGAATCGAATATAATCTTGATAATCGATTCTGAATCTTAAGAATCGGAATGGAAACGGTTCTTGACATTTGAATGGATCCCCAGCCCTATATGACATCACACGTCTTAACATTTGACAGGATAACTTTGTCTATTTTGCAAATGTCTTAAAAGACATCTGTTTGGAGGGTGCAGACGTGTTTACGTTGATATGTTGTTTTATGATTTATGTGCCAGTATTGTGGATCTTTAGCAGGAAAAGGGACTTACTGAGTGCTCTGGTAAACCTCCACCGAGCTGTTGAGTCCCTCCAGTTGTCCCATCAGGAGCTGCAGGTTGGAGTTAACGTAGCTCAGCTCCAACAGGACCATTTCTTTAACTTTGTTGTTGGACGTAGCCCTGCACATGGAAACAAACACAGATTAGAAAAAGAGGGTTCAGAGAGAACGAGTCCCGCGGGACGAAGAGGGAGAAGCAGGGAAATAAAACAAACACATGTGCCCAGCTATTATCCACTCAGATGCGGCCAAACGTTCGTGCAGCTTATTATTAAAACAAGTGCGTGTCTTCTGGTAAAATGGACCACAAACATGCGTCACTGTGTCCTGCCGTGCGCTTGAGAGCCGTCCAACCAACACAGCCCCTCCGGCGGCCGAGTGCAGGTCCCAGGCATCGCACTTGCTGGCACTAAAACACAAAGGGAAGCTTCTGTCTGGGCGGAGATCAGAGGTCATGAAGGACTCGCTGGCACCGTGAAGAGCTGGGCTCTGCAGACTTATTATTATTATTATAACAACCTTTATCTAACCAGGAACAGTCTCAATGAGATTAAAAATCTCTTTTACAAGAGAGTCCTGGCCAAGACAGGCAGCAGCACAAACACAAAGTTGCACAAACAAACGATATCAAAACAGTTAAAAACAAATCAGAAATACAGATCACAGACAAAATCAGCAGCCAAAGCATCTACAGCCAGTTGTACTTCCTTTATAAGTCTTTCAGAAGAACCGTAAAAGCATCAAGTGATGAGTTTACATGAGATAAATGTATATATTGGTTCTATATCTATTGTTGTCGACCGATAACTTGTGCTGATGGTGTACCAAATAATTATTTTTTTCTTAATTTATTTTATTATTTTATTTATTTATTTTATTTTATTTATTTATTTTTCTGGAGGGGGTATTTAGTATTTTAAGGTGGTGAATAACTGGTCCCATGTTTTTGCCTTTAAATATGTTTAAAGGTATGAAAACATTAAAGTTTTCAGTTATAATTGCATAAATTGTCTATATTTAATTACTTTATATATCATTATTTTTTTCTTAATTTATTTTATTATTTTACTAATTTATTTTATTTTATTTTTTATTTTTTTTCTGGAGGGGGTATTTAGTATTTTAAAGTGACT
Organism: Cololabis saira; assembly: GCF_033807715.1. Taxonomy (NCBI): domain Eukaryota; kingdom Metazoa; phylum Chordata; class Actinopteri; order Beloniformes; family Belonidae; genus Cololabis; species Cololabis saira. The sequence goes on along the minus strand of NC_084588.1, from coordinate 49,478,652 downwards.
TCTCAGAATGTTCGAGGGACGAAAGTGAAAATCCCTTTTTTTCTATCCCCTTACAAATGCATCTTCTTTTTGATTTCTTCTGGATTTATTTATTTATTTGGTATTAGTTTTGGATTGACTGTACATCGGATTTTGGTAGATGATTTGTTTTATTTATTCATTGATTGATTTTTTATTTTCTCCTTTTTTTATGAAAAAAAAAATACTCGATTGATACTGTAATGATGTGCAACTTGTATAACTGACTTTATTTCTCTAATAAAAAGTTTAATAACAAAAGCATCAAGTGACACCAGATTATTCAACTGTAAGATTTTCTGCAGCTCATTCCAAGCTGAGGGGTCAGCAGAGCTGAAAGCCCTGCTAGCTTGTCCAGAGCCGACCCTTGGTACAGTCAATAAAAATAAGTCCTGCGACCAAAGATTCTGCCTCCCAGTGCTTTTTTGAGAGAGATTCCTCCCCAAATAAGCTGGAAACAGGTCAAGAATGGCCTTATAAACAAAGACATGCCAATGATAAAGTCTACGGGTTGCCAGAGTTGCTGCTGTTTGCACGTAATCAGGTTGAATGTGATGGGAAGCATCATTTCCACAAGTCATTCTCTGTGTGTTTTTGCATTTATCATTCTTTTAGAGTAGGGGTGTCAAACTCATTTTGCTTGGCGAGACGGATTTGACCAATTTTTTTCTCGCAGGCCGCACGCTGAAAATAACAAAAACTGTGCGAAATTTTTTTTTTTCTAATTCTTTTTTTTTTTACTATTGTTATCTTATCCAATATCAGTTTAGTTAATTTTAAAGGAAATATGCACTTTGTTTACACTGTAATTATGTAAAATATATTTCTTCAGGATCTTTTCTTGAAATTTCTCGTTTTTTTTCAAATTATGTAAGATACTTTTAATATCATTTTACAAAGATAAACAGAAGTATGTTTTTTTTATATTTCGCTTTTTATAAGAAATTTAATTAAAAGCAAAATCTTTCTTATTACATCCGAGTGTTTTTGTGATTTTGAGATTTTTCCAGTACAATTAAGTGTATTTATTTTTAAAAATTGGCGCCAGTGTGCCGAAAAAGTCAGCATTTCTTTTTTAACCGTTTTATTTTGTCACCATCCTCGTATTCAAAACTGAAATTCTCCAAATAAATATCTTCTATCATCTTTTTTAGCAGTGATATTTTTCCTGCGAAAATATATAATAGTAGAAGAAATAAAATCAGCAAATGCATTCTAGAAAACTAAAAAAATGTCGAAAACTGCTCTCATTGTGGAATAACGATGGATTTGTAGAAGAAATATATTATCGGATATGCTGCGATTCATGGCAATTATTTATGCCTTCCTTTTTAGTAAATTAACATTTTGTTTTTTTGCGTTGGAAACTTCTCGCGGGCCGCATGAAAATCTCTCTCGGGCCGCACATTTGACACCCCTGTTTTAGAGGCATATTCTGAATTATTTTAAAGTCCTCTATATGTTTGTGTCAATAGGAGGATCACAATTGTACAAAATGTGTCCACATACAGGTCTTTGTGAAAGTGCATACAGAGGTTTCCCTGCGTAACACAGATAATGCTCCTCTGAGGGTATGTGTTTCTCTGACGTACACACACAACGTTGGAGAAGCCTTTGTAGTTAAGGATTTATGCTCCCTGTCACGAGGTGAAAGCATAACCTACAATTCACCTGCATCTGTGGTGGTATGAGATAACACTCGCAGCCCGAAGGCCTCCCCCCTTTTCCTTATCTGCATCACACACCGAGTCGTCGCAGCGCCTCGTCATCTGTATCCAGCACAACACAGACACACGTATACACGCATCCCCGCCCAAAACCTGTCCGTCCACTCCCGACTGCAGAGGAGGTAATTTGCAAATATGAAAGGTGACGTGTGATTAAGGGTTGCCAGGAAGTTAAAGACTGTCCGACCAAGTTAAGAGAGACGGAACAAGTTAACCAGGTTTAAGGAGGTGGTGGCTTAAAATCTAAAAACAGTTTCATCTCAATTTAAATCACATGCTGTTTACTTCTTTTTTTTTGTGATCAACTGGTTTTTATTATTTTGTTGTTGCATACAGGACTGTCTCAGAAAATTTGAATATTGTGCTAAAGTTCGTTATTTTCCTTAATGCAATAAAAAAAAATCAAAAATGTCTTACATTCTGGATTCATTACAAATCAACTGAAATATTGCAAGCCTTTTATTATTTTAATATTGCTGATTATGGTTTACAGCTTAAGATTAAGATTCCCAGAATATTCTAATTTTTTTAGATAGGATATTTGAGTTTTCTTAAACTGTAAGCCATGATCAGCAATATTAAAATAATAAAAGGCTTGAAATATTTCAGTTGATTTGTAAAGAATCCAGAATGTATGACATTTTTGTTTTTGTAATTGCATTACAGAAAATCACATTATTTTAATTTTCTCAGACAGTCCTGTACAATTAATCGAACAATTATGAACGCAATTGTATAGCAAAAACCTTTAAATCACCCGTCCCCCCACCCACCCTGCAGCGATCCAACAAAACACAACAAAAGGACAAAACAAGCAAGACAAGAAAGCCAAAAAGAAAAAAATGTTGATAAATGTTCAGTCAATATTCAGTTCTTTCAGTTTTTCAATGGCATGTGTCCATATTTTTAATGTCCTGGCTCCCGCACCAGGAATTCTTACCACTGAAAGTTCCATTATGTAAAATGTCCATAAATTAAACCAGTGACATGTTGGTGGATCGTGTGGTTGTTTCCATCGAAGAGCAAGCATTTTTTTTTTTTACATGCTGTTTACTTCTAATACACATATTATGTTAAGTCATAACACTACGAAACACAGAACTAGGGAGTCACCCCCTCCTCCCGCTGACGGGTTTCTGAGGAGGTTTTGGAAAAACGATCAGGGTTGAAGAGGTAGAGGTTCTGCGGTTTGGACGTAACAGATGCAAACTAACCCGAAGGCTGTTATTAAAATCCTATTTCAATATCTAATATCATCCAGCAGTGCGTGGGAACAAGAGCGAGGGCCCAGCTCGTGTGGCTCCACTCAGGTTTTCCCATCCTCTTCTCTGGAAACGCCGTTTTATTCTGTTCAGAGATACGACAAGTTTGCTTTCATTTTCAGAAGAGAAGAGAAGAGAAGAGAAGAGAAGAGAAGAGAAGAGAAGAGAAGAGAAGAGAAGAGAAGAGAAGAGAAGAGAAGAGAAGAGAACTGGTCCGACCAGACAAACTCCACCTGTTGCTGATTGAAACAGGAATGCAGAAAAAGTAGAGGTAAAAAAAACCGAGGAAGGGAAATTGACAGGAGCCACAGACAAAAAAACTAAACAAAAATAACAAACACACTCACTGTGCACTAGAAAGAAAAATAAAAGATGTGAGTCAAGCTTATTGCTGAAGTAAAGTCTCTTAACTGAGTTTTAATACTTTTACTGCAGACTTGTTAACGAAAAGGACAAAAGCTCGAGTGAAAAATGGATCCAGAATGTTATCTGGGCTGCAGGTGAGTTGGCAAAGAAAGGAGCACACACACACACACACACACACACAAACACACACGGTCACACACACAAACACACACGGTCACACACACACACACACACACACACACACACACACACACACACACACACACACACACGGACCATTTGCTCCGGCCTTGTGGGCAGCGTGTGTGAGGTTCTGCAGGAATGCAGCAGTCTGGGCCGACAGCCGCCCAAGACTAACCTTATTTACCAACTGCAGACCAAAATCTGATGGTATCACATCAGCTGCAGGTTCTAAAAGGTAAATTTTAGACTTTTTAATACCATTTTCAAACAAAACTTAAGACCAAAAAGACAAGTCACTAAGAAATCCAGCGCTGAGGTCGAGGTTGCCAGATCTGACTGACAGGTTCCATCCCAAACATGATGTAAAACCCGCTGAAATAATGAAAACCAGCTCAAATCTTACATTCTCTATGTTAAAACCGTCAATTATTAAATGTATAACACATTTCAAGCTTCACAACACCACTAAATAACCCAAAAAGAGTTCAGGCTCCAAACAAAGACTACAATTAAATTGAGTAGATTAAAGCAAATAAAACATCGGTGAGTTTATTGTGTACGTTTCTACTTTTCTCTGTCATAATGGAAACTTTTTTTATTAATAATTTCTCCTAAATGTTTAGTAAAAACCAGGAAAAGCAGCCCAAATTTGATCAACCTGCCCAGTATATACTATACTATACTATATTTTTCAGCCCAATTGGGCTGAAACTTGCCCAACCTGGCAACACAGATTTAGAACCTCCACAAGAGATTCTCCTCAAAGCAATTAAATATACTTTTAAATGATGACCGAATAAAATTAAGATTAAAAAAAAAAAAATCACGTTTATTGTGTACGTTTCTACTTTTCTCTGCAATTGAGGAAACCTTTTTGTTAATAATTTTTCTTAAATATTTAGTAAAAACCAGGAAAAGCAGCCCAAATTTGATCAACCCGCCCAGTCCTATATTTTTCTGCCCAATTGGGCTGAAACTTGCCCAACCTGGCAACACAGATTTAGAACCTCCACAAGAGATTCTCCTCAAAACAATTAAATATACTTTTAAATGATGACCGAATAAAATTAAGATTAAAAATCAAGTTTATTGTGTATGTTTCTACTTTTCTCTGCAATTGAGGAAACCTTTTTGTTAATAATTTTTCCTAAATATTTAGTAAAAACCAGGAAAAAAAGTCCAAAAATAAATTTTTCAACCCAATTGGGCTGAAACCTGCCCGACCTGGCAACACAGATATAGAACCTCCTCAAAACGATGAAATCCCTGTAAAATTAAGACCTTTGTATTGAGATTTAAGACAAATTAAGACATTTAAAGGCCTTATTTTAGTAAAAATTGAATTTAATACTTTTTAAGGACCAGCTATCACCCTGTTAACGTATCGACAACTGCTCGTATCGGTGAGATAAAGATCCCTCCAGGATTACAGACTAGACCTCGGGGGTTCCCTCATGTCTCCGGAGGACTTTAAGAGTGCATTTAACTTGGCCTTTAAGAGTGTATTTAATTTGACAGAAGCTGTTGTGACACAAGCTTTCCCCGTCAACGTCAACAAACAAGGAAGAGAGGATGTGGTGAAAGGAGAAACTGGATTATCTCCTGCAATCCAATGTAGTCGTGACCCTGAAGGGCGCATTTCTGACTCGCTGGGAGTGAGACGGCACTTTATCCATATCAAAGCTTATTCCTCACGTTTCCCGGTTGATTATTTATAATCAGCTCCAGTAAGAAGCAATAAAATGACGACTTCTTGTCTTCCAGTAGCAGTTCTGGTAATAATTAACAGCATTCGGGAGATACGGTATCTTCACTCCTGACAAAGACTGAATATTAAACTAGCAAATCCATAAAGATAAAAAAAGAAAATGTATTCTCTCTCATCTATCTTTATTATAAGTATTTACACCTGATCAATGCAGCTGTCAGTCAAACATTACTTCATTTATGACCAGAAAAAGAAGTATTGACAATATTGACCATCAATATTACTGCTAGATGGAATTATATGGTCTGCATTCCATGTCATTAATCACAACTAATAAAAAGATATATTGTCCCCTGACAGCTGGTCTTTTTTTTAGATTAATGGTGTGTTATAAATATTAAAAAGAAATATTGATATGTGCCTTTTAAGGAGATGTGATCAAATACCAAAGTCTGTGTTGACCAACCTAAAACGACAACTTGTTTTCTTTTTCTCAGCACTTTTCCCCGACACGGAAACAGGAAATTCAGAGTTTGCAGCCGTCAACTTCAGAAAGAAAAACAACTTTGTCCTGCAGTTTAATTAGAAAGGTTTTTCTAAAGTCCCCTCCAGAAACAACAACAAGGCTGCGTTTCGGGCGACTTGACTGCGACTCTTTGAGACCGTTGTGACATAACTTGCACCCTGTGATGACACGATGTTGAAAGAGGTGAAACCAGCCTCATTCATGATCAACAAGCTGGTCTGGGTTTACTAAAGGTGACTTAAGAACCAACGGTTACATAAACAGCAATACTTGTTGATGCCGCTCCCTTTTTGAGGTGTAAATCCACATGGGTTTATTTTAAATCCTCCTGCATTTGAATCTCACTTGATGGAGAAGTGATGTGCTAATAATTCTCACAAACACTTCATGCATGAATAGAGGGGAATGCGCATGACGTCACAGCGGGTTTCGCCCACTGAGTGTCAGAAAGACTGAGTGTCAGAAAGACTGAGTGGCAGAAAGACTGAGTGGCAGCGTAAACTTTCAGTTTGAGCAACTGGAAAACATCTAAAATGGGAAAGAGCTGTTGTGCGATCGACTGTATTCATAGATTTAGCAAGAAATCGGAGTTATCGTTTTACAGACTGCAGAAAAATAAGCTTAAGAGAGACAAATGGATCGCTGCAATTCACAGAAACAACTGGATTCCAGGCACCGAAACGTGGATTTGTGGTTCCCATTTTGTATCAGGTAATGTTGGATTTTTGGGTAGCTAACGTTAAATGGTCAAATCATAAAGTTCGGTGTCCTCATCACTTTAATTTCACCAACAAATCCTGCCTTGAAGTCGGACCAAGCGTCAAGACTTTTGTAAGCCTTCAAGCTTTGCTTCATGTATTTCCCCGGCGTAGAAATTAAGTTCATATAAATTAGGGCTGGGCGATTTTGGACAAAAATAAAATCCAGATTTTTTTCTCTGAAAACACGATTTTCGATTTCGATTTTTTTGGTAAAACTACAAAACACAATGGAATAAATTGTTTCAAATATTTTATCTTTAAAGAAAAATAGCAAACAAATTTCCCTATTGGGAATGAAGTGCAATTGAAAGATACTGTAAATCCTCTCTGAGTTTAGTAAAGTGACAACATTTACAATTTTCTTGACCAAACAAAGATGATCAGACGAGCTTGTCTGTAATGCAGCCATCTGCAAAAAAGGAAAATCGATTTTCCAATTTTCCTTTTTTTAACATTGATTGTGATTAATAAATCCGATTTAGATTTAAAATCGATTAATCGCACAGCCCTAATATAAATATCAGGAATTGTGGCCAAATATTAATGTCCATGGACCACTGGTTCTTGGTAACTGTACCAAATATTAATGTCCATGGACCACTGGTTCTTGGGGTAACTGTACGGGTCATTGTCAAGTCCAACTGACTTTAATCTAAGCCGATAATCAGCTGTTATCCCGTCTTCTCCACTAGTTGCAGACATTTTTGCCGCTCAGTGCGAGTAAGGGGGCTGGTCCAGTGGGGAAGTGACGTCAATGCATTCCCTCTGTAACTCCCACAAACACTTGATTCATGTGTCCTGATGTGAGAGTTTGATCTTACTTCAGCAGATTCTCCGCTCCGGCCCTCATCCTCATCTGCCTGATGATCTGCTGGTTCAGAGTGGCTCGCTTATTCTGCAGTTTGCTGCGGCCAGTCTGTGCGAACGGGTTGCAACCCTGCAGGGACAAGGAGATAAAGAACCAAACAAGTCAGCAAAACAAAACAATAAGTTCTCAGTTATAAATACATTTAAAAAAAATGCAATACAAGCACCTTTCTCGCCTAATCTAGCTTCTACACATGTATTCTTTTTATCTTTGCTTTGTGACACAACATTTGAAAACAGGACTATGTGGAAAGACCTGCTGAGGTGAACTCGGCGTAGAAATGTGCATGTTTACACGGTGACCTGTATGTGGCTATACTGCATGCCCTTGTCCCTATCGCCACCACAAGCACGCCTGCCCCACTGAGTCAACAAGCTGCCAGTCACACAGCCGTAAAGATAAACCGGCTCCCAGCATTCATGCTGACTGACTCAGGGACAGAGGTGTGGTCTCCATTCAGCTCGGCCTAGCAGAAAAATACGACTCGGTAACGTAGAGAAACCGGGCAACATCATCATAAAACCAGTCAGATTACTGATCATTACGGAGCACTGTAATCATGAGTGACCAAGTCTGAGGTCAGCACAGGCACGAGTTTCACATTCAACCAGGCCTGCCGTGCACAATAAATCAAATTAAGAGGGATTTTTACTTCTGAAAGTACAAATGTGTATTTTTAAAATGTGGGATAATATTTTGAAGCGTTCGTTTGTACTTGTTTTGGTATACAATCATAGCTGGAAACATACACCGGGTGATTTTAAACCACTAACTTTCAGAAAACACCTGACGCTTCAAACAGGGAAAGAGCTGCATATTACTTTTTTTATTTTTTATTTAACCTTTATTTATTAAACCAGGTCGGCCCCGTTGAGATACAATTATTACCTCTTTTTCACATTCAACCAGTCCTGCCGTGCACAATAAATCAAATTAAGAGGGATTTTTACTTCTGAAAGTACAAATGTGTATTTTTAAAATGTGGGATAATATTTTAAAGCGTCCGTTTGTACTTGTTTTGGTATACAATCACAGCTGGAAACACACACCGGGTGATTTTAAACCACTAACTTTTAGAAAACACCTCACGCTTCAAACAGTGAAAGAGCAGGCATATTACTTTTTTATTTTTTATTTAACCTTTATTTATTAAACCAGGTCGGTCCCGTTGAGATCAAATCAAACATTATATTCAAAAGAACAATTAAAGCCTGTATGTTAAGTAAATATAATAAAATATGTTAGTTAAGTTTGACATACCCATAGACGGCGGTAATTTATTTTATTTATTTTTTTTATTTATTTAGTTTTTTTGTTTTTTTTAATTTGTAATTTATGTCTTTTGTGAATTTATTTCTTGGAAAAAGGGGCAGATCAGATAAGAATCTTATTCTTTCTGCTTCATTCACAATTTATGAACATTTGTATTTGTATTTGTATTGAATTGTTTTATTTTTTTTTTAATGAAATAAAGAATAAAATGAGATACAATGACCTCTTTTTCAAGGGAAGCCTGGCCAAGACAGCAGCCAGAGAAACATTAAAAGTGCAACAATTAAAAACAGACACCACCAACTCACTCAATAAAATAAAAATATAAAATACTCAACACTCAACAAGATAAATAAAAATGTGTGCTAGGTTAAAACACAAGATAACAACACAAACATGCCATGTTTGATGGATCACACATAATTGGTTGACTGATGCTGTTATTTATGGCTGGTTAGTACAAATATGTACATTAATGTGAATGTTAAACTTAATCGAAGATCATTTACGACTAGAATTCCTCCTTCGGGAGAACAATCCTCTGAAGTTCAACCGTGCAGACTCAATGTTACCAACACGGGTCACATTTAACCCTGTAATTACAGTGCCGTCTGCTTTTCCACCACTGTACTGTAGTTTAGTTTTGTGCAAACTCTGGAGTCCAGAGAGTTTAATTTGTTTATTGCACAACGGAGCCGTATCAAGGCCAATCGGAGGCAGGAGCTATTTTGAGAATGACAGAAGCAAATATACATTACACATTAGCACAAGACCGGGAGGGTGTGGGAGTATCAATGCTGTCATGCAAACATTACGTCCCAGCAGGGTGTGTTTGTGCAAAAGAACAGTGTTTATTACCACAGCAGTAAGTTTCCAATCCTTAATATGACGTGGACTGTACAAATACGAAATAATCAACTTGACCGTATTTATTTAATCATGTAGTAGGAATGGGCGATATTTTACCGTTCACGATAAACCGTCGAAAAAATTCCCCACGGTAAGAATTTGTCATCTCACGGTAAAAATGATAAATTGAGGATGAGAAATGAGAAAGAAAGAAAGAAAGAAAGAAAGAAAGAAAGAAAGAAAGAAAGAAAGAAAGAAAGAAAGAAAGAAAGAAAGAAAAAGAAAGAAATGAGCCTGAAAGAAAAAGAAAGAAAGAGAGAAAGAAAGAGAGAAAGAAAGAGAGAAAGAAAGAAAGAAAGAAAGAAAGAAAGAAAGAAAGAAAGAAAGAAAGAAAGAAAGAAAGAAAGAAAGAAAGAAAAAGAAAGAAATGAGCCTGAAAGAAAAAGAAAGAAAGAGAGAAAGAAAGAGAGAAAGAAAGAAAGAAAGAAAGAAAGAAAGAAAGAAAGAAAGAAAGAAAGAAAGAAAGAAAGAAAGAAAGAAAGAAAGAAAGAAAGAAAGAAAGAAAGAAAGAAAGAAAGAAAGAAAGAAAGAAAGAAAGAAAGAAAGAAAGAAAGAAAGAAAGATAAATTCCCGTTGATGACGATTTTGTGTAACAAACATGGCGGATCTAATAGATTTATAGTTACAAAGGTGGAGTTGAATTGGTATTTTTTTATCGTCATTTTTATCGTTATGGGGATAAATGCCAGAAATTATCGTGATACATTTTTTAGTCCATACCGCCCATCCCTACTGTGTGTGTATATATATATATATATATATATATATATATATATATATATATATATATATATATATCTCATCTCATAACTGGAGCGTGCACGGATCCCCGCTCCCCCTCGGCTGATCGCCAGTCCTAATCACCACTTGCGTAAACCAACCATCCCATGAAACATTGCTCCACATGTTCTTTATGAAGCCTCAGTTATACAACAGCCAACTGAGTCGTACTTTGATGAATGTTTCCTTTGTGTTTTGCTCTAACGAAGTGTTTATCACAGAAGAGACGCTCCGCTGTTCAAGCATGTCAGTTGGTTTGAAAGGGGTTCAAGTTCCTGTGAAACCGAGTGTTTTATTGCTGTTATTGTTTTGGAAAAACACAGGAATGGCAGCAAAAGTTGAGCTGTGTGTATCTCCTGTGACGGATGATGGGAAAAATACAGCTGCACTACTATTAGATTGATTTAAAATCCGATTAGTGCAATGAAGACAAGAATAAAAAAAGTTGACCAATCACATGTGATACTTATCAACCTCTTTAAAAAATAGGTCAATGCAAATAACATCTCTCTCTACATGATAGGGATGGGCGGTATGGACTAAAAGATTTATCACGATCATTTCTGGCATTTATCCCGATAACAATAAAAGAAATACCAATACAAAAACGGGAATATTTCTTTCTTTCTGGCTTCTTTCTTTCTTTCTTTCTTGGCTCATTTCCTTCCTTCCTTCCTTCCTTCCTTCCTTCCTTCCTTCCTTCCTTCCTTCCTTCCTTCCTTCCTTCCTTCCTTCCTTCCTTCCTTCCTTCCTTCCTTCCTTCCTTCCTTCCTTCCTTCCTTCCTTCCTTCCTCTTTTCTCCCTCACTTCCTTCCTTCCTTTCCCCCCCCCCCCCCTTTCCTTCCTTCCTTCCTTCCTTCCTTCCTTCCTTCCTTCCTTCCTTCCTTCCTTCCTTCCTTCCTTCCTTCCTTCCTTCCTTCCTTCCTTCCTTCCTTCCTTCCTTCCTTCCTTCCTTCCTTCAGATTTACACAAAAACTTCATCAACGGGAATTTATCATTTTTACAAATTCTTATTGTGAGGAATTTTTTTGACGGTATTTCGTGAACGGTAAAATATCGCCCATTCCTAACACACAGTACAGACTAAAAGTTTGGACACACTTTTACATTCAAACAAATGGGGAATTTTGTCCAAACTTTTGGTCTGTACTGTATATGATGATTATTTATGTTCATAAATTGGCTCTAAAATGACTTGGAAGGCAGATTCCATTCCTTGAAACCCCAAATAATTTCAAAATCGACTTTTTTATTTTCAATAAAATGCTTCACAAGCCAGAAAACGATCAGAGCTGCATCTGTCACGCGTCTTTTTTCCAATGAAACCCCAACTTTTGGGGGGAATCTTGGAAACACGCTAAAAAGTCAGGGGGAACACGTCTGGTTTGTGAAACCAGGGCACATGTTGTCAATTTGTGTCTGTGGTCTGGCTGAAGGAAAAGCCTCGGGCCAGATGCGACGTCAAAGCTCTCTCTCTGGCCGCGGAGGGATCGGGAGGAGAAACATGCCGATTCGGCTGTTTGCGCTGCAGTCTTTCCATCCTGCAACCATCCAGCTCCAACCCGGGCCAGCTGGAGGTCAAGCTGTGGACGGCTGGGAAGGAAGCCCCGAACCACGGCCGCTTCCTGCAGCACCAGCCAGGCCCAGCAAATTATTAAACTCGTTTTTCACCAAAAAGCACGTGAAGCACAAAGAAATGGAAGTTAAAAAATGAATCGACTTCCGCTGGTTGAAATATGAAATTTCAAACCACAAATCTCAAAGTTGCGGCTCAAGTGAAGGTGTAAATCTTTTCATACGGACAAAGGCGGTGAAAACAAAAGTCATGACTATTGTAGACTAGGGATGGGCGGTATGGACTAAAAAATGTATCACGATAATTTCTGGCATTTATCCCCATAACGATAAAAATGACGATAAAAAAAAAAAACAATTCAACTCCAACTTTTTAACTACAAATCTATCTCGCTCTCAGATCCGCCATGTTTGTTACACAAAAACGTCATCAACGGGAATTTTTCTTTCTTTCTTTCTTTCTTTCAGGCTCATTTCTTTCTTTCTTTCTTTCTTTCCCTTTTTCTTTCTTTCTTTCTGGCTCATTTCTTTCTTTCTTTCTTTCTTTCTTTCTTTCTTTCTTTCAGGCTCATTTCTTTCTTTCTTTCTTTCAGGCTCATTTCTTTCTTTCTTTCTTTCAGGCTCATTTCTTTCTTTCTTTCTTTCAGGCTCCTTTCTTTCCCTTTTTCTTTCTTTCTTTCTTTCTTTTTTTTCTTTCTTTCTTTCTTTCAGGCTCATTTCTTTCTTTCTTTCTTTCTTTCTTTCTTTCTGGCTCATTTCTTTCTTTCAGGCTCATTTCTTTCTTTCTTTCTTTCTTTCTGGCTCATTTCTTTCTTTCTGGCTCATTTCTTTCTTTCTTTCTTCCCCTTTTTCTTTCTTTCTTTCCCTTTTTCTTTCTTTCTTTCTTTCTTGCTCATTTCTTTCTTTCTTTCTTTCTTTCTTTCTGGCTCATTTCTTTCTTTCTTTCTCGTTCAGGCTCCTTTCTTTCTTTCTTTCTTTCAGGCTCATTTCTTTCTTTCTTTCTTTCTTTCCCTTTTTCTTTCTTTCTTTCTGGCTCATTTCTTTCTTTCTTTCTTTCTTTCTTTCTTTCACGCTCATTTCTTTCTTTCTTTCTTTCAGGCTCATTTCTTTCTTTCTTTCTTTCAGGCTCATTTCTTTCTTTCTTTCTTTCAGGCTCATTTCTTTCTTTCTTTCTTTCAGGCTCATTTCTTTCTTTCTTTCTTTCAGGCTCCTTTCTTTCCCTTTTTCTTTCTTTCTTTCTTTCTTTCTTTCTTTTTTTTTCTTTCTTTCTTTCTTTCAGGCTCATTTCTTTCTTTCTTTCTTTCTTTCTTTCTTTCTGGCTCATTTCTTTCTTTCTTTCTTTCTTTCTGGCTCATTTCTTTCTTTCTGGCTCATTTCTTTCTTTCTTTCTTCCCCTTTTTCTTTCTTTCTTTCTTTCTTGCTCATTTCTTTCTTTCTTTCTTTCTTTCTTTCTTTCTTTCTGGCTCATTTCTTTCTTTCTTTCCCTCTTTCTTTCTTTCTTTCTTTCTTTCTTTCTTTCTTTCTGGCTCATTTCTTTCTTTCTGGCTCATTTCTTTCTTTCTGGCTCATTTCTTTCTTTCTTTCTTTCTTTCTTTCTTTCTTTCTTTCTTTCTTTCTTTCTTTCTTTCTTTCTTTCTTTCTTTCTTTCTTTCTTTCTGGCTCATTTCTTTCTTTCTTTCCCTCTTTCTTTCTTTCTTTCTTTCTTTCTTTCTTTCTGGCTCATTTCTTTCTTTCTGGCTCATTTCTTTCTTTCTGGCTCATTTCTTTCTTTCTGGCTCATTTCTTTCTTTCTGGCTCATTTCTTTCTTTCTTTCTTTCTTTCTTTCTTTCTTTCTTTCTTTCTTTCTTTCTTTCTTTCTTTCTTTCTTTCTTTCTTTCTTTCTTTCTTTCTTTCTTTCTTTCTTTCTTTCTTTCTTTCTTTCTTTCTTTCTTTCTTTCTTTCTTTCTTTCTTTCTTTCTTTCTTTCTTTCTTTCTTTCTGGCTCATTTCCTTCCATCCTTCTGCGTGGATTTAACGCAGAACCATAAATCATCTTTACACAAAAACGTCATCAACGGGAATTTATCGTTTTTTACCGCGAGATTACAAATTCTTACCGTGGGGAATTTTTTTGACGGTTTATCGTGAACGGTAAAATATCGCCTATTCCTATTGTAGACTAGAAAATAGGAGGAAGACAACAACAAAAACCAAAGTAGAGACTTAGAAACCTAATGAAAGTCAGGCTCTTCAAAGCGTGCGACAGACATACAGGCAACGTTTTATAATTAAAGTATTATGGTCTTCCATTATGTCCTGTGGCGGTGCCAGGCTCCATCTCCCACTGACCTTTTTATAGACACAGGAAGTGCAACACAGAGCCTCAATCCAGACAGCATTCAGAGGGGTATTCGGGGGGATTTAAAAGTCACAAAGGCCGTGTTCGGATGCCCCTCTGAACAAGCGCGTCTGTCACAACACTCCAGACGAGGAGAGCGATGTATACAGTACGTGGAGCAACGAGACACAGACCACAACATGACGGGGACGGGGAGCTCAGCAAAAGCACATTAGATAATCACTGCTAACCCGCAGAAAAAGGCCTGGAGCTCCTGAAAACAGTGCAGTCACCTGAAATGCGACACTGGACCAGAAACCAAAGCAATTTACATTATGAGATTACTTTAAATACAGTTATGGACTAACAATTTAGAAAAACCTGCAGCCTGTGTTTACATTTCAACCACTCGGATGATGCCATCATCCCGAGCAACTCCTACTGCAAATAAGTTAAATGGTCAAAGGTGATGGTCGATTCACTCAAACACAACTATCACTGGAAAAATAAATGAATTTAGGGTGAGACAAACTTGACCCCATTAGAAATAAGGGCCGTACTTGTCTGCTTAAGGAGTTTGTGGAGGAACCACACCTAAGTGGACCAGCAAAGCGGTGTATAGTAACGAAGTACATGTACTTTGTTACTCTACTTAAGTAGTTTTTTTGAGCATTTGTACTTTACTTGCGCTTTTTTTTTTTAAATCAGGACTTTTACTTTTACTTCACTACATTTAAAAGTTAAAAAATATACTTTTACTTCCTTACTTTGACATTTGCCACCTCGTTACTGGTTACAAATTAAAATAATCAAAGAATTATATTTTGCAAGAAAGACAGTTTATTTATGGTGTTGATATACCACATTTAATTCACCTGAAAGTGAAAAAAAAAAACAAAAAACAAGGGAAGGATTATTTTTGGTTGTGTTGCTTCTTTTCAAATCGTACTATAAAATACTTGTACTTTTACTTTTGATACTTGAGTATATTTTTTCACAAGATACTTTCGATACTTAAGTACATTTAATGTGAGCTACTTTTAAACTTTTACTCAAGTCATTTTCTTATGGGTGACTTTAACCTTTACCAAAGACTTTTTCAGTTATGGTATTTCTACTAGTGCTGGGCGATATACCAGTTCATACCGAATACCGGTGTTTATTTTTCTTATGATATTAATTTTTCATATACCGTAATACCGTTGAGTATGTACAGTAGCGTACACAACGTTGGGAACGTAGCGCCGCTGGACACTGTTTGTGAGGGGACTGTTTAGCAGTAGTGATGCACCGATTGTTCGGTAACCGAAATTGTTCGGCCGAAAATGGCAAAAAAACACTTTCGGTGTTCAGTGGAATAAGTGGGAAAAAAACCCAACAATTAATAACGGCGTTGTAACATAAGGAAAAAGAATGGCCGCTCCCGTACCGGTTGCACCACAAACATAAATCGTTGGCCAACCAAAAAGTAACCACATAAGAATTTTACCTAACATTCACCAGGAAGTGGAACCAAAACAACATAATGCTGGAAATTAAAAAATGTTCAGTTTTTTTATGTTCAATAAATATTTTCTATTTTTTTCTTTGAAAAGCATGCCTAAATCAAATTTATTTGATTTATGCATCCTCCTCATGACAGTAAAATAGGCCATTCTAAGCTAATTTACTGCAGCAATTCCTTTCCAAATCATTAGAAAAATGTGGTTAACACCCAGTTGTGCATGAAAAAAAAAAATACCTTGATACACCGTGAAACTGATATAATTTTGAAAAATACTGTGATATAAATTTTTGGTCATACCGCCCAGCACTAATTTCTACTTTTACTTAGTTACTTTTTTCAAGTACTTTATAAACCTCTGTGCACCAGTGATGTCAGCAAAGCTCTGAAACCTTCAATCACCATCAAACATTGGACAGAAAACAGGAAACTGATCATCACCATACCTTCAGTCTCTGCAGGTAAAGTTTAGTTTAGTTTATCGTTTTGCACAGTTTTTTTTTAATATACAGGAAATATCAATGATAAACACTATAGGTGCAGGAAGAGGCAAAAAACCCAATGGGTTTATTTGAAGCCTCCACCGAAGATATTCAAATTTCATGTCAAGATTAACATACAAAAAAAACAGAAAGTAAAACTACAAAAAAGTGATGGCAAACTAATAATGCAATATATAAATAATTAAGAATAAAGACAAAAAATAAGTGTGTGTGAGTGTGCATGGGATATTGTTTTTACAACTTATATTATATTGACTCCTGAGCAAATAAGATGGTACATGTCACTATGAGTGAAACACAAAAAAAACAAAGTTATTATTAGAATAAGAGACATCTGAATCTGACAGGGCTCCTGAGGCTGCTGCTGACATATAAAGATGAGAGGAAAAGCCTAAAATAGCTTATTCTGGAGGCTGTTTTCAGTCTGAACGTGTGTTTGTGACACTTAAACACATTGGAAAGAGAGGACTATTTCAGCCCAGAGACACACCTGGGCAGGTAAAACCATTCCTCTGGTAAATGCCTTTAAATGCTACATTAGCAGCGACTATTGCAAGCAAACATACCGTTTTAGAAGCTCTAAACGTATTATCTACCCACTTCTGATGATTAATATACAAAAGAAAGTGGTAAAGATGGACTTTTTTCGGAAATAGTAACAGCTTCAGGCATTATTCCATGAGAGAAGGGGGAAGAAAGGAAAACAACTCACCTTTTTGAAGTAGTTTTCTCCTCCACTGTCGTTGATGCCGTTCGGTAAAAGAGTGTCCGTCATTTTGAGGACAAAAAAACCCAAGTTTGTCAAGGATAAAGGGATAAAAAAGGGGGTAAATTGTAGGTAAAGCCAGGCGATGTGGCGGTTCTTCAGGTAAGCTTGTCCTCCTCGGGGCTGCTGCGGCTCTGGTCTGGCTCCGCCCCCTTCCAGGGCCTTTTATAGCGCAGGGCTGAGGCCACGCCCACATAGGGCGGGGCCACAGGAACAAAATACAATGGAAAAATAAAAAGACTGCGTGACAACGTTCACCTGTCACTCAGGTAGAAGTATAGATACTAAAGTTAAAAAAAAAACTCCTGTAGAAGTTGAAGTATCAACTCAAGTTTTTTACTCAAGTAAAAGTATAAAAGTACTAGTTTCAAAACTACTTAAAGTATTAAAGTAAAAGTAATGGAAGGGGGAAAAAAGCCATTGAAAATGAATGCATCTTAGTATAATGCAAATATATTAAAGAACCATATATGTGTACTATTGAGCATTAACATGTGTTTCAGAGAGCAGGAGATATGATGACTAGTTGCCTATAAGCAGTACTCGAGTTGTAAAAAAAAATCAGGGGGGATGGTG
Source organism: Cololabis saira (assembly GCF_033807715.1). Lineage (NCBI taxonomy): Eukaryota > Metazoa > Chordata > Actinopteri > Beloniformes > Belonidae > Cololabis > Cololabis saira. Next base: position 49,461,031 of record NC_084588.1, on the reverse strand, counting down.
GATTTTATCATATGGGGACAGATAATTTGTGCTGATTACAAATAATATAATATATTACAAATAATAGCACTGACCAAAACACCTGCAGAAATACTGCAGGAATGACGTAGCAGCAGTTAAATGCAGCCTTCTGTAAGCTTTAAATATCCACTGGGCTTACATCAAATACATCATTACAACAATAAAAAACACTTTTCTGAACGTATTAATATGACTCTGTCCTTCACAGGATAAGTAAAATGGATCACTGCAAAAACTCAAAATCTTAACAAGAATATTTGTCTTATTTCTAGTTAAAATGTTTCAAAATCTCATTACACTTAAAACAAGACTCATCACTGGAAAAAAACAACAATTTTCACCTGTTTCAAGTAGATTTTCACTTGAAATAAGTAGAAAAATCTGCCAGCGGAACAAGTTTTTTTTGCTTGTAATAAGAAGATAAATCTTGTCCCACTGGCAGATTTTCCTACTTATTTCAAGTGAAAATGTACTTGAAACAGGTGAAAATTGTCAAATAAGTTATTTTTCTGGTGATGACTCTAAATGTTGAAATATCAGTAAAACCACATTTATTGATGAAATGACATAAGGGATGGAAAGGAGGGATGGCAGTTTTACAGGAGGGATGATTTGGACCGTTTTTATTTCAGGGGGGATGCCATCCCCCTCATCCCCCCTCAACTCGAGTACTGACTATAAGTATTGTAATGGTGCAAAAAGTCAAACTTCAGAGGCATGTTATCATTTATCCTAATCTTTATTGGAATGTACATCCAAGTTTAGTTGCAGGAATCTGAGGGAACGGATGTAAGAACAAAACTGGACAAGAACATCTGCAACAACCACAACCAAATTCACTCTATCCGGATGGAGCAATTTAACTGGATAGTTTTTTTTTAAAGGCCGAAATGAAATAGAGTAACAAGGCTGTTTTTAAAATGTAAGGAGTAAAAAGTACAGATAATTGCATGAAAATGTAAGGAGTAAAAGTAAAAAGTCATCTGAAAAATAATTACTCCAGTGAAGTATAGATAATCAAAATTTCGACTTAAGTAAGGTAACAAAGTATTTGTACTTCGTTACTCAACACCTCTGCCTGTATCCAGTACTCGAGTTGAGGGGGGATGAGGGGGATGGCATCCCCCCTGAAATAAAAACGGTCCAAATCATCCCCCCCTGAAATAAAAATGGTCCAAATCATCCCCCTGTAAAACTGCCATCCCTCCTTTCCATCCCTTATGTCATTTCATCAATGAATGTGGTTTTACTGCTATTTCAACATTTAGAGTCATCACCAGAAAAATAACACCAGAAAAATAACTTATTTGACAATTTTCACCTGTTTCAAGTAAATTTTCACTTGAAATAAGTAGAAAAATCTGCCAGTGGGACAAGATTTATCTTCTCATTACAAGCAAAAAAATCTTGTTCCACTGGCAGATTTGTCTGCTAATTTTAAGTGAAAATCTACTTGAAACAGGTGAAAATTGTTGTTTTTTCCAGTGATGAGTCTTGTTTTAAGTGTAATGAGATGTTTTTACTAAAATTAGACATTTCAACTAGAAATAAGACAAATATTCTTGTTAAGATTGTGAGTTTTTGCAGTGATACATTTTACTTATCCTGTGAAGGACAGAGTCATATTGATAAGTTCAGAAAACTGTTTTTTATTGTTGTGTTTTGATGTATTTGGTGTAAGCCAGTGGATATTTAAAGCTTACAGAAGGCTGCATTTAACTGCTGCTATGTCATTCCTGCAGTATTTTTGCAGGTGTTTTGGTCAGTGCTATATTATTTGTAATATATTATATTATTTGTAATCAGCACAAATTATCTGTCCCCATATGATAAAACGTATTTTTCATAAAACGCCTTACTACAAAGAAATTTATGTTTTACGTCTCATTTATTCATTCACACACGCACTAATATACTTGGGAAACAGTTAGGCACCAAATATAATATATTTCATTTTTTCATATGGCAAAAATAAGAACTTTATTGATCCCACATAGGAGTAATTCATGTTATATCAGCTATAGAGAACAAGGTAGTGCCGAAAAACAATATATCCCCCCTCACAAAAATAAGAAAAATAGAGAAACATATTTTCTCATCAACAAAGCATATTTTACATAAACATATTTTAAAATTTTCAAGTAATAAAATAACATATTTGAACAATTTTTCAGATTTTTTCAGTTATTTTATTGTCTGAAAAATATTTCAAATGTTATTTTATTGTCTGAAAAATGGTTCAAATATGTTATTTTGTTATTTGAATTTTTTTTAATTTGTTTTTTTGATGAGAAAATATGTTTCTCTATTTTTCTTATTTTTGTGAGGGGGAATATTGTTTTTCGGCACTACCTTGTTCTCTAAAAAAACCTCCAACTCCCAGAAGCCTTAGCGGTTCTAACGGTTGACAGCTGCTTCATCTCCGCTCAGGTTCTCTGCAGGTAAACCAGGTAAACTTTAGCATAGTTGAACTAAATATCAGTAGGTTGTGTTGAAAGTTGTTCACATTTTAAGTTATTGTCCTGTTTACAGTGCGAGGTGACTTTGACGGGGTGGTGATCGATTATAAACTTAACTGGAAAAAACATGTTGAATATGTAAAAGGGAAAATCTCAAAATCAGTATCATGTACAAAAACAAAGACATGCTAAATCATAAAAGTTTATACTTAATTTACTCATTTTTTCATTGATACTTCCTTATTTAACTTACTGTGTGGAACTATGGGGACCTACGTTTAAAACCATAATTGATAAAATAGTTTTATTACAAAAACGAGCTATACGCATCATAAATAAAGCGATCATACTAATTCATTATTTTTAAATTCTCCTATTCTGAAGTTTAGAGACTTGGTTTATTATAGAACAATGCAAATCATGTTTAAAGCAAAAAATAAAACACTACCAGGCAGTGTGCAGAAGTTTTTCATAGCGTCTGAAGCATGATTTATGGTTCTGCGTTAAATCGACGCAGAGCATAAGCCGTAGGGCACGCGGCGACGCGTACCGTACGGTGCGTAAGCTCTGCGTTGGTGTAACGCGGAACCATAAATCAGCCCTCAGTAAATATGAGTTAAGAGGTGGATGCAGATTTTTGTTACCAAAAGCGATAAAAGAAGTTAAACTATGTATAATGTATTTCTTTTAAAGGGGTCCAGCTGTGGAATAGTGTTGATCCCAAACTTAAGCAATGTACTTCCTTTATAATGTTCAAAAAATCATTATGTGTATTTATATTTGGGAGTTGGGAGGCTGTAATTGAAAAACGGGGAAAGAGATATGTATGTGTGTGTATATCATCTATGTGTGTACATGTATGTATGTACATTATATGTTTGTTTTTTGTTCTTTTTTTCCACACTTGACACCATGTATTGTGTAGTTTAGGTTGTATAATATAGTAGCATTAATAAGCTCTGCTTCTGCCTGAGCCTTTTTCAGTCAAATTGTAAAATTGTTGCCTTGAAAGGTATATATGACTGAAATAAACTTAAATTAAATAACTAACTTTCTAATTAACAAGAAATTAACAAAGGCAATACAAAAGGTTGCTGCCCTGTTACATACTAACTCATACCTCACCTTAACCATGTTTTTTACCAAAATCCGCTGAAAGACTGAAAGATTGCCCAGACGTCTCAGTAAATGGGCAAACAATAAACAATGCAGATAAATTCAAGTATTTGGGTGTCACCCTTGACCCAAGCTCTCAGCTTTAAAAACCATGTTAAAGAAAATGAGAAACACTGAAATTTAATCTTGCTAATTTCAGATACATAAGGAGTTCCCTCACAGTTGAGGCCTCAGTATGTATCTGAATGCTATGATTATATCGCATTTTTTATATTTTATTACAAGCTGGTCTCAGTCAAATAAAACAGTTAAAAAACCACTTGAATCATTATAAAAAGGTGCCCTAAAAATCCATGATAAAAAACCCCGTCGTTACCATCATTGTCATATACTCAATAAATAGGAAGTTTTAAACTTTGAAAATCTGATAAAGCACTCAAATGTCTGTTTACTTTTTAAAATTATCCAAAATGCTGCAGCTCCCCCTTGAAAAAATGTGCTCTGTTGAATCTGCTTCCATGTTTCTATTTATCTATTTTATCTATTGTCTCTTTGCTTTGTTCTGCTCTTTTACTCATTTTTTCTTTTTTTCTATACTCATTTTTATGTACTATTCCATCAACCTGCCCAGGGACTACAGGTGGAAAATAGCAAGCTGCTACAACCTGGACCAATGCATATTCTCTTGTACAAGATTAATGTCTTATTGTGCACTGTTCCTGTTTTGAAATAAATAAATAAATTACAAATTAAATTACAAATGACACATTTAAGCTTAAAAAAAACTTGCCTAACCTATTACTAACAATGAAAAACTATAGAAAGCCCTGTCACTCAAATAAAATAGGCTTCAGACCAATAGTTGTGGATTATGTTAAAATATACATAAATAATAAGACTTTCCTTGTAAATGTCCATCCCCCTGTCAAACTGGAACCTGTCATTTGCTTTTCAGGCAAATTTCAGGTTCCAGTTAATCATAGATATTCAAACTAGTGGCTCCTTATTACACATGAGGAAGTCTGACCTGGACACATTTGTTTATTCAAAACATATATTTATATAGCTCTTTACAGTAACAAGCAGGTGATGGCAAGGAAGGAAAGTTAGACACCTTGTCTCTAAGCAGTGTCTACTTACTCTTTATTACAGTTTAATCTATCCTCACCTTTTATATTGCAATATTGTTTGGGGGAGTACATTTACAACTACTCTCCATAAAATCTTAATTCTCCAGAATCGTTTTGTAAGACTTGCATCTCGATCTGTCTGTGATGCTACTGCTGCTCCTTTATTTAAAAATCTACAGATCCTTACTATTTATGACATCAACAGTTACCATTTATGCATTTTTCTTTACAAGATATTTTCCTCAGAAGGAAATGTTCCTGAGCACTTTAGGTCATACTTTGCCACTAACTCTCAATTTCATTCTTACTCAACACGGCAGGCTCTCGCCTACATCCGCCTAAATGTCTGGAATCTAGAAGCCAATTTTTGTTTAGATTTAGAGGTGTCAAAGTCTGGAATAGTTGGTACCATATTGCAAACAATTGTAGGTCCCTATCCATCTTCAAAAGTCGCTCAAGAGAGCATTTAATTCAACAATGTAGTAAAGAAAGCTCTTGCTTTTCCCACTGTTAATGTTCTTTTGCACTTCATATTCTGTGTTGCCATTTGTTCAGCATAATACTCATATTTTCATGATCATGTCTACTTTTCTTTTCTTTTCTTTTCATTCATGTTCTGCATGCAATTATTATGATATATTATTTATTTTTATTTTTATGATTTTGTATCCTCATAACTATTTTGTTAAATGTTATTAGGTGGGGGCTCCTCATAAGCCTACTGGCTTGCTCGCTCCTCCCTGCACAGTTTCTTTTAACTGCACTTATTTTTTTATGTTATGTGCTAAATAAACTAAACTAAACTAAAACTAAAGCAAGAATGAAGCACAATTCAGTTAAATTCAAAACTACTTTATTAATCCCCGAAGGGAAGTTAATTGTTGCAGCAGCTTTCATGATGTTAGTCACTTCAGAGAGTCATTGTTGAGGTTTATTTCTGTGGGCAGGAAGTATGTCCTGTAAACGTCCTGTAGAGGTCTGAAGGATCTCCGACTAAAGACATGTTACTGAATCCCTGTATGTGAAGAGGAGGCTCACGGTCCATGATTTTTGTTTTATGAAATATCCTCCCCTGCATAATCATCTTCAGTCTCTTCAGCCAGCCTTCTTCATCAGTTCGTTAAATGTCTTTAAGCCACTTTCAGGTGAACACTGAGGTATTTATTCTCCTCCACCACCTCCACCTCTGCTCCCAGGACGGAAAAACCATCCGACTTAATCCTGGCTCTCCTTGAATCCACAATCACCTCCTTTGTCTTGTTCACATTCAAGATGAGAGGATTGTTCCCACAAGACAATCCAACAGTTCTCTGAACTGGAACCCCACACCTGCAGAGTAATCTGAGTATTTCTGCAGGTGACAGGACTCCTACTTGTACTGGAATGTAAATGTAAATGTACTTTATTTATATAGCACCTTACATCAACCTGAAGGTGAACCAAAGTGCTTTACATAACATACAACAAAATAAAACAAGAATAAAACATATGAACATATAAAAAACATCAAGTATAAAAAAGTGTCGCCACACTACTGCCACCCTGAATAAATAAGTTTTCATTTTAGATTTAAAAAGGCCAAGGTCAGAGATGGTGCGTAACGATGCGATGGTGGAAGTCTGAGGTTAAATTAAAAGCCATTCTTAAAAAAACATGTTTTAGATTCAGATTTTACATTTCCGTGGCAGAACATGATTTATTAATTATTACAATGAGACAATAGGGCCTTGTGCTTTTGCGTTGCTGGTTTCAAGGGTGGAATGCAAGTTGGATTCTTGCTTTTGGAGAAGTGAGTTATTAATGTCTGGAGGATTATTGTGAACAAGCACTACAGGCTGAGGTGAAACTGGGGAATTAAAGTGTCCCTGTGCCCATAAACTGGGTCAGAGCTGTGTTTGTCTGGGACATTTTTGTACATGAAGGACAGGTTTTTGGGACAGAAACTTTCTAAACTGAACTATAACATATATGAAAATACTGGTAACTGTTGTAATTTAGTATCTGGAAATAGGCAGCTTGAGTAATGTTGCTGCAGCAATAATGACGTTGAAAGTAATGGGAAATGGTGTTACTGAAGGTATCTGGTGCAGAGATGCGTATCGTTTCGGAGGGCTGTTGCTCTCAAGTGAAAGTCCAATAGAGGACAGCAATCCACTTCAGGTTATATTTTACGTGCAAGCTATCTGAATTTTTGTGAAGTTTGCTTTAACCCATTTAGAAATCATCAGCAAAGTTACATTTGCACATTAAATCCCATTGACAGTGTTCAGAAAGGAGATCCACAACACAAAGATTCTTATGTCTAAAGTAGGCCTGTGTTGGAAAAATCGATTCTACGATTTTAAATCGATTCTCATATTAATTCCTAAAAATCGATTCATATGTCTAAAGATCAATTTAATATTTTTTTTTTTTTTTTTCCCATCATTACATTACAACTTTTGGTTATTCTTTTGTTTATGCCCAAAAAAGGAATATTTTGTTGGACACAAGAATCGCTGGTGCCATGTTTTTGCCTTTAAATATGTTTAAAGGTATGAAAACATTAAAGTGTTAGGTTATAATTGCATACATTGTCTATATTTCTTTGCTTTATTATACTGTCTTGGGGTTACATTTGCATAAATGTTAAAAACCAAATTCTCATAAATGGGGAAAAAATAAAAGCGATTTTTCTTTCGTCCTCTGTTTCCTCCCTGGATCTGTTTGGTAATTCTGACCCACATGATGTTTGTGAAAGCAGTTCTATCAGCATTCTGGGAGCTGATTGGTTCTTACAGCATCATTAGCTGCCAATATTTGCTGTTGAATCTCAATATAATACTAGTATTAATATGTTGCATAACTACACAGTCATATAATTCATGCAACAGCTCAAAAAACAGTTTTATTAACAGTAACCCAAATCAATATCGGATCGGATCGAATCGGATCGTGATAATCGATTCTGAATCTTAAGAATCGGAATCGAATCGATTCTTGACATTTGAATCGATCCCCAGCCCTAGTCTAAAGTAATTTAACGTTTGTTGGTGTGTGAAGTAGTTGTAGTTGATGATGTTGATGTCACTAACAATTTTGACCACTAGATGGGGGTAGAGTTCTATAATATAATAATCATATTTTTTTAATTAATGTATTATTATTATTATTATTATCATTATTAGTCATTATTAGTATTATAATTATTATTGTTATTGTTATTGTTATTATCATTCCACTGCTCAATAGTCACCACAGATTAATTTGTAACTTTATTCTCACTTCCTCTCAGATCATGACTTTTAATTAGCTTCTCCATAGTTAAAAATATCTTAAGGTCTCTCCAACATGCATTTAATTTTTTTCTCTTTTATCAATAACAAATGCAATCAACAGTTCATTCTTTTCCCTCTGAAAATCTAACCGTATATTTCTACCACTTAAAGGCCATAAGTATGATTGCAGAAGCTCTACTTTATTTCAACAGTCCACTTAGATTTAAGCGTTCCTCTAAGTTAAACATTATCAGCAGCTTTCAGGCAATTAATGAAAAACTAATGCATGCTCATAATTTAATATTAACAGCTACATTTTCATGAGTCACATATTACATGTGCACACAATAAATGTGTTTTTTGCTTGAAACAGGCCTCTTTCATGACGGAGATGACGTATCCGAGCAGGAAGACTGTGAGTACCTTTGTGAGTATTGATAAAATGCCTTGGTTTAAGTTGAAAGCTACAAATTGAGGCTTTGGATAATGTTTAGATCAATGTTTTCATAAGTAGAGATGTGTTTTGTTGGAAAAAAATCCATTCTTTATATTCATTTGTGCAATATGCAAACATTTCCAAGGCACACGTGTAAGAAACTATCAAGTTTTAAATAGATTTCATATGCTGTTTGTGTAAATTTGTGGAGAATCTTTTTGTAAGCTGTACCTCTGAGTGTTGTTTTACTGTATAGACGCATCATCCACCTCATCCAGGTTTAGCTGTTTCACACAACACACTTGTTTCCCTGTTGTGATTAGCTTTACTTGTGTGAGTTAAAGGCAGAGCTGGTAGAGTAGCCAAAAATTGTACTCAAGTAAAAGTACTGTTACTTCACAATAATATGACTCAAGTAGAAGTAAAAAGTATTCATCCAAATAATTACTTGAGTAAAAGTAAAAAAGTACTTGGTGAAAAAACTACTCAAGTACTGAGTAACTGTTGAGTAACGTCTGATTTATTTTTTTAACACAACCATTCAAACAGACAAAAGTACAAAATAATCATCTTCAGGCAAATTAAATCAATAAAATAATAAAATAAAATAAAATTAATGAAAAATAAAAAATAGCTTAAATTAAAATAATCTTCAAGTAAATTCAAGTACTTTAATAAATAATAAAATAAATAAAAGAATAAAAAATAAATTAAGCACAAGTAGCACAAAATTTCCAGCCTTTGTACTTTTCTTTTTTAACCAGGCAGAACTAGAACAAGCCCATGAACTCATAGAAACTCTGTGTGTGTTTGAGTCTGTGTAAATGTGACAAAACATGCAAAAACAAACATTTTTCCCAAAGAATCACTCAGTGATGTCATGAGATTGACGCGTACGCGGATAAAAGGGATAAAAGAAAAGTTACAGCTCAACGTAGCCTAATGTAGCGGAGTAAGAGGAACAGTTTCTTCTTCACAAATCTACTCAAGTAAAAGTAAAAAGTATAGTGATTCAAAACTACTCCTAAAAGTACAACATTTCCCAAAACTTACTCATGTAAATGTAACGGAGTAAATGTAACTCGTTACTACCCAGCTCTGGTTAAAGGTAACAGGTCCTGTGACTGTGATGCTGCTGTTAATAACAGCATATTGTTCTGTGTTTTCCTGCTGAATATGGGCCGTCAAGACTGTTTACTGGCAGTGGCACATGCTGTAAACTAGGAATGGGCGATATTTTACCGTTCACGATAAACCGTCAAAAAAATTCCTCACGATAAGAATTTGTATCTCACGGTAAAAACAATAAATTCCCTTTGATGACGTTTTTGTGTAAAACTGATTTATGGTTCTGTGTTAAATCCACGCACAACTTACGTGAAGGAAGGAAGGAAGGAAGGAAGGAAGGAAGGAAGGAAGGAAGGAAGGAAGGAAGGAAGGAAGGAAGGAAGGAAGGAAGGAAGGAAGGAAGGAAGGAAGGAAGGAAGGAAGGAAGGAAGGAAGGAAGGAAGGGAGAAAACAAGGAAAGGAGGAAGGAAGGGGGAAAAGAGGAAGGGAAGAAGGAAAGAGAGAGCAGGAGGAAAGAAGGAAGGAAGGGAAAAAAGAAGGAAGGAAGGAAATGAGCCTGAAAGAAAGAAAGAAAGAAAGAAAGAAAGAAAGAAAGAAAGAAAGAAAGAAAGAAAGAAAGAAAGAAAGAAAGAAAGAAAGAAAGAAAGAAAGAAAGAAAGGATAAATTCCCGTTGATGACGTTTTTGTGTAACAAACATGGCGGATCTGAGAGTGAGATAGATTTATAGTTACAAAGGTGGAGTTGAATTGGTATTTTTTTATCGTAATTTTTATCGTTATCGGGATAAATGCCAGAAATTATTGTGATACATTTTTTAGTCCATACCGCCCATCCCTACTGTAAACTCTTTTCATTTGTTTAAAATTATTATTTCAAAGCCAGCTGGAGAATAAAAAGGCGTCCTGGTTATGCCACACAGAGTTGTGGTGAACTGGGGGTCCTCTTTCCACTCTTTTCCCTTCTCACAATGAAACGCAGAGCTGATTATGAGCGACCGGCTTCCCGGCTGCTTTTGTAAAGGCGACGAACAACTGACGTCCAACCCCGGCCGGACAGGAAGTGCTGCGGCGTTGCTATGCACTTCTGCTGCCCGGCTGCAAGAACTCTGGGCTGCCCGTGAACAAACGATGTGTGGTTCGGGCAGTAAAGCAGACTATTTTGAGCGAGCTCTACAGTAAGAATAGATCAAGGGTGGGATGAACGGGAGATTGAGACGCAGTGATGGTTTGTTCCTGGCAGCAAAGTCGGCTTTGTGGCCTTTTCCTTTGTGCTCGGGTCTAATTGTGTCCGTCGTTCCTCTCTGTTTTTATCCATCTTCTTTCCTTCTATCTCATTTTCATGCTCATCCGTATCCAGGCGCATGACACATGAAAAGAAGGCTTGTATAAAGATGACAAAATATTTTTTTTTTTTTTTTTTTTCAATATCTTTTTATTTCACAAAATAAAATAAAAAAAATCACAAACATCCTAAATAACAGTAGGTCTTACAATTTTCTTTTGTGCACACAAGCCAAATCTCGCCTACAACCCACCCCTCCCACCCCTCCCAAAAAAACACAAAAACATACACACGAAAAAAAAAATAAAAAAATAAACTGTAAAAAAAAAAAAAAAAAAAAAAAAAGTAACAGTAGGGGCATCAAAACTCAAATACTTACAGATACATAGGATACATAAAGTAAATGACAGCAATAAAACAGCAATCAGCGTACAATGAAGTTTACAATGAATGAAGCTCTAAGCCAGAAAATAATGGGAACCAAAATTCTTGAAAAAGATGGCCACGGTTATATTTTTCCAATGTTAGCTTTTCTAATGGTAGAAATGCTGTGATTTGGTCAATGAAAGTCTTAAAAGATGGAGGGGAATCATTCTTCCAAAATAAAAGTATACATTTTTTTGCAAAGTAAGTTATCAAAATTAATATCCTGCATTTTTTGTTATGTAGTTGTAAATTATAGCTATGTGTCATTTAATAAATATAAACTGCTGCTTAAATCAAATGTTTTGTCCAGGATTAGTTGTGTTAGGGAATTAATTGCTTTCCAATAATTTTGTAAGCGGTCACATTCCCAGAACATATGCATGAGTTCTACAGTGAGAATAGATCAAGGGTGGGATGAACGGGAGATTGAGACGCAGTGATGGTTTGTTCCTGGCAGCAAAGTTGGCTTTGTGGCCTTTTCCTTTGTACTCGGGTCTAATTTTGTCCGTCGTTCCTCTCTGTTTCTATCCATCTTCTTTCCTTCTATCTAATTTTCATGCTCATCCGTGTCCAGCGTCATGACACATGAAAAGAAGGCTTGTATATAGATGACAAAATATTCTGACGTTTTGGTTTTAAGTTTTAATCAGTTTATCTTTAAATCATAAAGTGGGCACAAGCTCATGCTGAGCAGTTAATTGGAAACTAATTGAAACTGACATTCAGAACCAACTTAATCTTGCTAATGTCAATCATCCCAATGCTACTTTATTTTTCTTACTTTAATAACTATGTTCCTCTACTGCTCCTTCAAAACACTATGTTTGCAGTCACATGGGGGATATTAGTCTTAAAAAATGAGCAAAATAATAAAGAATAAAAAATTATCTCTCAACAGTCATAAAATAAAATGTTCGTGATTTTATTTTGAGGTCATGTGAACCGAGCATGAGCCATATTTAAGAAGCTTGCACATGAAATAAGACTACAAATGACACAAAACTAAAACTTAATGAATTCAGTTTCACTGAAACCAACATTTTTTACTTCAGTTTAGGGCTGGCTGATATAGACCAAAAGTCATATCTCGATATTTTCTAGCTGAATGGCGATACTCGATATATATCGATATTTTTTCTGTGCCATAATTGGGGTTTCCCCCAAAGCATTATAGCATAGCATCTGTTTTGTTTGAGAAAACTGTCTTCTTTTAACATTTCCAGGACCATGCTCATCTTGTTTTATCGTGCTTTTATAGAATCGGTTTTATCTTTCTGTCTTGCTTCATGGTTTGGAAATGTGTCCCTTAAAAACAAAAACTGCTTAAACCAAATTGTGAAATGGTCGAGCAAGCTGATTGGAGAGTCTCAGCTTCAGCCAGAAACCCTGTTTTCTAAGCAGTTACAGAGGATAGCTGGCTCCATTTTAAAAGACAACTCCCACCCTCTTAAATATGAGTTTCAGCTGCTCCCATCAGGTCGGAGGTTCAGGGTACCTGCTGGCAAAACGAAACGCTACAGAAATAGCTTCGTACCAGCAGCCATCAGTGCCATGAATAAGTGAGGGAACTGCAACATAACTTTGTATTTATGTTTTGTATTGTTTCCTTTATCTTGTTTTTATGAAAAGGCACATTTTTTATCCTTTTGCTTGGTTTTAATATTTTGTGTTTTTAGTCTACTGATGTTTTAACTTATTTTGATTCTTATCTTGGGGCCGTCCTTCTTGTTCTTTGTTCTTTTAGCCAAAGCTGTTGTCACTTTATATTATCCTGTGTTGTTGAGTGTATGGTTTTAGATTGTATGATGAGGCACTCACTGTGAACCAAATTTACCCAAGGGTACTATAATAAATCTATCTATCTATCTATCTATCTATCTCTGTTAGCATCTCTGTTAGCATCTCTGTTAGCTTCATTTTTTCTGAGGCAAACCCTTAAAAAAACAGTCAGTTTTAATACAAAGCCTCGTGCCAAATGTCACACAGGTTCCTTTATTAACAGAGGTCTGCACAATATCAAAATGTATAAAACAAATGAAATAAAAATAAACTGCCTGCATATATAGAATAAAAATGCTTCTTGAATAAAATAAAACAAATATCCCTTTCCTGCATAACAATTACATTGAAATACACTGTGCAATTAATACAATGTAGACAGTAACAGGCAGACTGAGGTTGACAGTTGTGCAAATAACAAAACATTTGTGCAAATCTCAAATAAAACATTCAAGTCAATTTGTCACAAAATAAGCTATATCAAAATTATTAAAAAAAAATTAAAAAATTTTTTAATCGATATAAACGACATTGTCTCGTACCATATCGAGTTTGAAAATCTATCGATATATATTAAAATCTCGATATATCGCCCAGCCCTACTTCGGTTACTGTATAAATTAATAAATTACATATGTACCAAAAGTAACACGTGGTTGAGGACCAGTCTGATTTAAGTCACGGAGCCTCCTCTTCTGATGAACTTTTGAGTTTGTCTTGTGCTATTTAGTCTGCAGATGCTGAGGTGGAAGAGAAGACCTGCGGGTCACAACATGAAACGGCCACAGAGACGATAAATCTATGTCAAACATTAATATAATCCTTCTTATCTGAAACATTTGTTCATCATAGTCAGTGGAAGGTGACGACTTGAGTCCACCCTCACTGAAATGTCACAACTCAGTGGTTTTGATCACCTGAAGAACAACGTGACAGCAAAATGCTGTTTATATGTTTTTTCTCAAGCTCCAGAAAACAGAACTTTGTTCTTTTAATGTGACAGGAAAAAAAACAACAGCTATTTACCAAGTCAGCATGATATTTGTAGAAACCTTGGAAATATCTTTCCTAAATATAAATATCTCCTGCAGCCGGTCTGGCGTTCCCATGCATACTTGTATGATTCCTCTCAGAAGAAATACTTGCATTGCATGAAGAGAAAGTGAAACAATTGAATCGGTCCGACTGATTTTAAAAGCCGTTTCCACACCGTAGTCAGCTGTAGTGGAACCCAGCTGACGGCTGTGGTGGTTACGGCCTCGATGTCGTACCAGACTGTGATCTGCTTGGATCTGGGTTGGAGGATGTTTCATACTTTCACATGACCCAGGACTTCCTGGGCTGGTGCCAGTGGAGCTGCATCCCGACCGACGGGGGAAACCAGAGAGCTGGGGGGGATTTCACAGGCTCTCATTCAGGGCACCGACACCGGTATAATACTAATAACTTCCCTTATCTTATCTTACCTTATGCCTGCTTTGGTTTTACAGCTTGTGCACAGCCATTACTACGGAAGAGTATTAGGGCCAGGCAGGAGAATTTAATTTTTACAGTATTTTAAGGGAGAACATTTTTTTCTTCATTATGCACTTCGAGAAAAAAGTCGAAATGTCGAAAAAAAGTCGAAATGACGAGATTAATGTTGAACTAAAATTTCGAGAAAAAAGACGAAATGTCGAGATTAATGTTGAAGTACAATTTCGAGAAAAAACTCAAAATGTTGAGAAAAAACTCAAAATGTCAAGAAAAAAGTTGAAATGTTGAAATTAATGTTGAAGTAGAATTTTGAGAAAAAAGACGAAATGTCGAGATTAATGTTGAAGTACAATTTCGAGAAAAAACTCAAAATGTTGAGAAAAAACTCAAAATTTCGTGAATAAAGTCGAAATGTTGAGAAAAAAGGCAAAATTTCGTGAATAATGTTGAAATGTTGAGAAAAAAGGCAAAATTTCGAGATTGAAGTAGAATTTTGAGATTGAAGTAGAATTTCGAGAAAAAAGACGAAATGTCGAGATTAATGTTGAAGTACAATTTCGAGAAAAAACTCAAAATGTTGAGAAAAAACTCAAAATGTCGAGAAAAAAGTTGAAATGTTGAAATTAATGTTGAAGTACAATTTCGAGAAAAAACTCAAAATGTTGAGAAAAAACTCAAAATTTTGTGAATAAAGTTGAAATGTTGAGAAAAAAGGCAAGATATCGAGATTAATTTTGAAGTAGAATTTTGAGAAAAAAGACGAAATGTCGAGATTTATGTTGAAGTAGAATTTCGAGAAAAAAGACGAAATGTCGAGATTAATGTTGAAGTACAATTTCGAGAAAAAACTCAAAATGTTGAGAAAAAACTCAAAATTTCGTGAATAAAGTTGAAATGTTGAGAAAAAAGGCAAAATTTCGACTTTATTCTTGAAATTGTATTTCAACATTAATCTTGACAATTTGACTTTTTTCTCGAAGTGCACAATAAAAAAAAAAAATCTTCCCCTCTCAAATATTATTTTTTCGCCTGCATGGCCCTTATACTCTTCTGCACTTTACAGTTGCACATGATAACAAACAGAAAGTTTAATACTTCTTCATGGGTAAAAAAGTGGAAGCCATTAAAAGGATGCATTTCCATCCATCTGTTTATTTGTTCCTGCTCGGGGTCATGAAGAGACATGGCTCTTATCTGAGGTTCAGTACCTGGACGGGTCCATCTTCAATTATGTTTTTAAGTATGAACCAGTATTTCAAAACATACCGACTCCTTCTCTGACTGCTTCAACTTTCATATTTCCGTTGAGCTTGTGCTGCACCAGAATCTGCAGTTTTTTTTTTTATCATAAGTTTCCGTTAGCTGTACAACCACTTAAACGCTAAAGTCTTTGAGATTATACTGATTCACCAATGAATTTAGAGACAATATTTAATTGAATTTCACATTTTCTCAGTAGGCCTGCAGTCATTATCCTCTAAAACAGTGTCTCCCAACCTGGGGTCCGGGCCCCCCTGGGGGGCCCCAGAGATCTCTGGGGGGGGGGGCGAAACTTTGTCTGCTTTGAGGATATGCAGTTGTACAAATTATATTTGCGTATGTTAAATAAATAAAAAATCATAATAACACAACTAATGGAATACAGTAATACAAGTCTGTATAAACGCACTTAGAAATATAATTTGGTCATTTTAAAATACTAAGTTATTTAGCAGGATAAAAACTTAAAAACGTATTATATAATTATTCAACATTTAATCATACTACTACTCCGACAGGTTGTTAAAGGAAAAATGTTACAAATGTTCGCTCTCATATTGAAACATTTTTCAGAAATATTTTTATGTCCTTGCAATTATTTTTTGTGTGGATTTTAAACATTGGTGACACAAAATTAAGTGAAAAAAAAACAAAGTCATATGTATAAGAGATAAGATAAGATAATCTTTTATTACTCCCTCAATGGGGAAACTCACATGTTAGCAGCAGTAACTTAACACACACATGCAGGGAAGGGGGTAAAAAAGTAAAAAGTAAAAAGATATATATATAATTACAGGACAGTATATACATTGCGATGGAAATAAAAGTAGTGCGAAAGAAAAAAAAGCAGGTAGAATGTGTGTGAGGTAGACAGACAGATATTGCATAAATATTGTATACAGGGTAAACCAAAGAGAAATGTATCAAAAAAACATAATTAATGTTAATTTTTGTCAATTAAAGGCTTGTAACGAATCATTTTACTCTTTTCTGGGGGGGGGGGGCTCGCTGGTCTTAGACACAAGTAGGGGGGACTCCAAGGAAAAAAGGTTGGGAACCACTGCTCTAAAACGATGTAAACTCAGTCGTTTCATCATGTTTGTTGGACACTAAGACTTTTTAAGATTCCTCGTGCATCAAAACTGGAAGGAACATCCGGCTAGACATCTCTCTTTCATAGATCTATAAGCTCAAGCCTCCCACTGCCATGAGCTTTTTCTCTCCTCTTCCTCCTTTTCTCTGGTTTTTTCTCTCTTCATCTATTCTTACCTCAGCTTCTCCTCCTCCTCCTTTCTCTCAGCCCTCCACTCCCCTTCCTCCTCTTCTGCCGTGATGTATTTGTTTACATCTCATCTCCACTCCCTCCTGCCACAGCAGATCTTTGGCCATTTTCATCCCTCCATCCGCGTCTCCTCCTCTTCCTCGTCCCCTCCGTCAGCCACACTGCAGCCAGTGTTTCCGCCGGCCTTCCTGCTGCCAACAAAGCATCTCCTCTCTTTGTCGGGGCCTCCTTTTGGAGAGGGGGGCCGGCCCCCGACTTAATTGTGCATTCGTTAGCATTTGCCTGCCGCAACTTAACGACTTAACTCCTTAAACTGTAGATGAAGTAACGTGTGTCTGGAACATTTTACAGTCTTTTAACTTTGAGAAGGTAGTGAAGCAGTTTTATAGTAAATATGTTGAGTCTTTCTGTCCGTCTATGACAGGGGTCGGCAACACAAAATGTTGAAAGAGCCATATTGGACCAAAAACGCAAAAAACAAATATGTCTGGAGCCGCAAAAAATGAAAAGTCTTGTATATAAGCCTAAGAATGAAGGCAAATGGCGAAAGGCGAAATGTCGAGAAAAAAGTCGAAATGTCGAGAAAAAAGTCGAAATGTTGAGAAAAAAGTCGAAATGTCAAGAAAAAAGTCGAAATGTTGAGAAAAAAGTCGAGAAAAAAGCCGAAATGTCGAGAAAAAAGTCGAAATGTTGAGAAAAAAGTCGAAATGTTGAGAAAAAAGTCGAAATGTCAAGAAAAAAGCCGAAATGTCGAGAAAAAAGTCGAAATGTTGAGAAAAAAGTCGAAATGTCAAGAAAAAAGCCGAAATGTCGAGAAAAAAGTCGAGAAAAAAGCCGAAATGTCGAGAAAAAAGTCGAAATGTTGAGAAAAAAGTCGAAATGTCGAGAAAAAAGTTGAAATGTCGAGATTAAAAAAGGAAAAAGGGAGAAAAAAAGAGAAAAAAAGGAGAAAAAGAAGAAAAAAAAGAAGAAAAAGAGAAAAAAAGAAGAAAAAAGGGTCAAACATTTTTTTTAAAGCTCCAGGAGCCACTAGGGCAGCGTTAAAGAGCCGCATGCGGCTCTAGAGCCGCGGGTTGCCGACCCCTGGTCTATGATATCAATAAGAGATGTAAGTTTGTCCAGACATTTAAGTAAAAGATTAGATTCCACTGCCATTTTTAAATAATTTCTATATTATTTAACTTGCTGATTCTTTTAGTCGGACAAGAATATTTAGGTTTTTAAATACCTGACATGTTTCGGCGATTACTTCCGCCTTCATCACAGTCAGAGACGGTGACTCAGGTATTTAAAAAACCTAAATATTCTGGGACTGTCCCGAACTGGAAAGGTTTTGGCAAGATGTGAAGGAGGAAATTGAAAAGATACTGAACACTGTAATCCCTATGGATCCTATGCTATTTGTACTGGGAATATTCCCGGACAATGTAACAAGCAGGGACAATAGATGCTACGTATACTTTTGAAGAAAGACCGTAACTGTAAATTGAAAGAAAGACACTCTCACCAACAAGAACTCAGTGGAAGATGAGACTGAAACAAATCTATGTTATGGAGCACATGACAGCTAAAGCTGCAGATGAGAATGGACTTGTTCCTGCAAAGATGGACACCAGTGAAGGAATATTTAAACATGGAACCATTTACGTGCTAACTTGAAAAAATGTGACTGAAATCCCTCTGTCAAGGATTGTTCAAAAATGTCTTCATAACTATTGTAATTGTCATTTTAATAAAGTTAAAAAAAAAACGAAATATTCTTGTCCAACAAAAATAATCAGCAAGTTAAATTGTTAAGCCATGGACAAAATGAACTTCATCATTTCTATAAATCATTTCTATATTAACTATAATTTATCTGCTAAAAAATATCATGTTTTCATCTCAAACTTTAAAACAAATCCAGAACGTGTAGACATCTATACTTAAATTGAAGTTCTTGTATTGAGTTGACTGGACTGGACCACTAGTGACAACCTGTAGGCAGAGGTGTCTTCAGTATTCACATTCATTACTCAGGTAGAAGTATAGATACTAGAGTTTAAAAATACTCCTGTAGAAGTTGAAGTATCAACTCAAGTTTTTTATTCAAATAAAAGTATAAAAGTACTAGTTTCAAAACTACTTAAAGTATAAAAGTAAAAGTAATGTAAGGGGGAAAAAAGCCATTAAGGACAAAAGCCATTGAAAATGAATGCATCTTAGTATAATGCAAATATATTAAAGAAGCATATATGTGTACTATTGAGCATTAACATGTGTTTCAGAGAGCAGGAGATATGATGACTAGTTGCCTATAAGTATTGTAATGGTGCAAAAAGTCAAACTTCAGAGGCATGTTATCATTTATCCTAACCTTTATTGGAATGTACATCCAAGTTTAGTTGCAGGAATCTGAGGGAACGGATGTAAGAACAAAACTGGACAAGAACATCTGAAACAACCACAACCAAATTCACTCTATCCGGATGGAGCAATTTAACTGGATAGTTTTTATTAAAGGCCGAAATGAAATAGATTAACGGGGCTGTTTTTAAAATGTAAGGAGTAAAAAGTACAGATAATTGCGTGAAAAAGTAAGGAGTAAAAGTAAAAAGTCGTCTGAAAAATAATTACTCCAGTGAAGTATAGATAACCAAAATTTCTACTTAAGTAAGGTAACGAAGTATTTGTACTTTGTTACTTGACACCTCTGCCTGTAGGTCTGGTCACCTGACCCGTCACGTGTGTGGAAAACTCCAGGGTTCAACTCTAGTCCATTTGGCACACTATATCCCAGAATGCAGTGTGCCACTACAGCCAGACAGAGGCCGGTTCTGGGACCAGTGGGACCAGCTCTCGGGGCGGTCAAGTCCAGTCAAGTTTATTTATAAAGCACTTTAAAAACAACAACATGGGCCAAAGTGCTGGAAAGGCGAATGGAAAACAAAAACAAAACACTGTAAAACATAAGACACATAAATAAAACAATCATGGTGAGTTAAATGCTAGGGAATAAAATAGGATAAAATAAAGATAACAGGATAAAATAAAGAATAAAACTCAACTGTCTTGCTAAGTGATAAAAGCCAAGGAGAAAAGGTGGGTTTTGAGAAGGGATTTAAAAACAGACAGACAGAGGCCTGTCTGATTTGCTGAGGCAGGTTGTTCATTTAGGAGCTGCAACAGCGAAGGCGCGGCCTCCTCCAAGCTGATCAGCTGATCTGAGAGCAACTAGGTAAATAAAGGTGTAGAAGCTCAGAGAGGTACGGCGGGGCAAGACCATTCAAGGATTTAAAAGCAAATTAAAGCTGCAAGCAGCGATGAACGGGCCCTTTTCACCATGCAATTTTCACCAATAAAAGTCAAGGACTCAAAACTAAGTCTGATGACACCACCCACGACTCTTTATGTCGAACCATTCAAAAGTTATTGCAGAAAATAGGAACTATCAAATATCGAAATATCAGAAGAAGGGGCGGGGCTTATTTGCACCAATTATGTTCAAGGACTCAAAAACCTGGGTGCACATTACGGTTCGGGCCGCATTAACGGTTTCGGCCATGGCGCCAAGAGACTTTTCTTTAAGTTGTGACATGATACAGGTGTGTACCGATTTTCGTGCATGTACGTTAAACCGTATTGTGGGGCTTGAGGCACAAAGTTTTCAAGGGGGCGCTGTTGAGCCATTAGGCCACGCCCATTAATGCAAACCATGAAATATCAAACAAGGCCTGGCTTGCGTGCAAAATTTGGTGACTTTTGGGGCACGTTTAGGGGGGCAAAAAGGCCCTCTTTTCGTCAGAAAAATAAAAACGAGAAAAATAAAAATTCCTACAGATACAATAGGGCCTTCGCACTGTAAGTGCTCGGGCCCTAACAACAGAGGGCCGAGGGCCGAGCCCTGCGGAACCCCACATGAGAGAGAAGCGGAGGAGGACACAGAGTCACCAAGGCTGACACTAGGCTGATACTACATACTAATATACCACTGTGCAGTAGCACCGTGCACTGAAGAGCATGTGCAGGATGTAAACTACAGACACGGAGCGAAGAGGAGGTGATTTCCTGAGTCACTCAGTGCAGTCAAAGCGACTCCCCCACAGGGCGTGGAGGTTTCACCATGCTGTCCAAAAATGACTCTCTTCAGTGTCTCTTTAGTTTCATTTTCTTGTTTCATCATTATATATGAGCAGCATAGTGCTGCAAAGCCACGTGCAGTTGTTTTAAGAGAGCAGGGACTTTGTCTTTGCTGATAATCGGGATGGAAAGACTACGAGAGGGAGGTGACCTTCATAGAAGTAACAAAATATTCCTTCAAATTAAACTGAAATTTACAGAAGAGGATTAGGGCCAGGCAGGAGAAAAATAAAAATAATATTTTAGAGGAGGATTTTTTTTTCAATTATGCACTTCGAGAAAAAAGTCTAAATGTCGAGAAAAAAGTCTAAATGTTGGCCGAAGTTGAAGTACAATTTCGAGAAAAAAGTCAAAATTTTGTGAATAAAGTTGAAATGTTGAGAAAAAAGGCGAAATTTTCGCCAGTATTAGTGCCATGTTGGAGAAAAAATAAAATAATATTTTAGAAGAGGAAGATTATTTTTTTTTCATTATGCACTTCCAGAAAAAAGTCGAAATGTCGAGATTAATGTTGAAGTACAATTTCGAGAAAAAAGTCGAAATGTCGAGAAAAAAGTTGAGAAAAAAGTCGAAATGTCAAGATTAATGTTGAAGTACAATTTCGAGAAAAAAGTCGAAATGTTGAGAAAAAAAAGTCAAAATTTCGTGAATAAAGTTGAAATGTTGAGAAAAAAGGCGAAATTTCGACTTTATTCACAAATGTCGACTTTATTCTTGAAATTGTATTTCAACATTAATATCGACATTTCGACTGTTTTCTCGAAGTGCACAATAAAAAAAAATCTTCCCTTTTCTCCTGCATGGCCCTAATACTCTTCCGTAGAAACTGACATTTTAACAAGAGAATAAAGTTTGGGGCAGCTCGAATATGCAGGAAATGGCAAAAATTGTAGCTTGCAGGATGAAGGACACCGTGTGCTGTGGTGCTTTTTGTTAATGTTGTTTTCAATGCTGCCGTTTTCAAACAAAAACCAGGAAGCTTTACTGAAATGCCAGAACCGTGTCAGTGCAAACAAATACTCTGCAGGGGGAATATCAGTCATTCTGGTTTAATGGGTCGCTCCATATTTCCCTGCTGCTCCAAAAGCTCGTTCGGCCTAATTGGTATGAGTGTTGTGTGTTCGGTGGGACAAACTTTCAAAGCTCCAAACAATCAGGTGGCGGAGAGCCAGAGAGCGACCGAGCCACAACCACCTCCGGGGCAGGGGGCACGTTGTCACATCCACTTTATTCAGCACAGTTTTAGACCCAAAGCCACATCTTTTTAGGGTGAACAAACTTGGATTGTTTCAAGATTTTTGTACACATGTGACTTTTTATTTTCAAGCTGCATGATCCCAAGATATTTGTGTGGTTTTTCTTGTCAGCTTCATTTCTTCTGTGTATCTGGAGGAGTTTAAGTGCATAAAGGCAAGGCAAGTTTATTTGTATAGCACAATTCAAAGTGCTTTACGTCAACATTACTTAAAAGTGGCAAGTAGGGATGGGCGATATTTTACCGTTCACGATATACTGCCAAAAAAATTCCCCACGGTAAGAATTTATCATCTCGCGGTAAAAATGATAAATTCCCCTTGATGACGTTTAGGTAAAGCTGATTTATGGTTCTGTGTTAAATCCACGCACAATGTACGTAAAGGAAGGAAGGAAGGAAGGAAGGAAGGAAGGAAGGAAGGAAGGAAGGAAGGAAGGAAGGAAGGAAGGAAGGAAGGAAGGAAGGAAGGAAGGAAGGAAGGAAGGAAGGAAGGAAGGAAGAAAGAAAGAAAGAAAGAAAGAAAGAAAGAAAGAAAGAAAGAAAGAAAGAAAGAAAGAAAGAAAGAAAGAAAGAAAGAAAGAAAGAAGGACAAATTCCTGTTGATGACGTTTTTGTATTGGTATTTTTTTTATTGTCATTTTTATCGTTATCGGGATAAATGCCAGAAATTATCGTGATAAATATTTTAGTCCATACCGCCCATCCCTAGTGGCAAGACACAATTAAAACATAAATAACACATAAAATGATAAGAAAAGAGGTAAAATAATAAAAACACAAGTTGTTAAAAAGTAAGGGCAGTAGAGTACAGCAGGTTCATCTCATTCTTACAATGGCAAGAATTACGTTTCTATACGGTCAAAACGTTCGTGCGGTAAATCAAACCAATTTGACAATTCTACGTCACAATGCCTGCATTCAGGACTTATCCATAACTTCGAGCGTTTTTCAAAAAGTATTTAATTTAAGAGTACCCTTAAATAACAAATAATCTGGAGGAGTTTAAGTGCATAAAGGCTACATGGGACCTTCATCAAGCATTAGAGTTTGGAGCTGCATTCACTGATGTGATTTGAGGCTTATTTGCAAGACAGGGCAGGTTTATTTATATAGCACAATTCAACAACAAGGTGATTCAAAGTAAGAGTAGTATAGGGTATAGTAGTATAGTAATATATATATATATATATATATATATATATATATATATATATATATATATATATATATATATATATAATATATATATAATATAGTATAGTAGTATAGTAAGTATAGTATAGGGTTTAACATAAACTAGTCCAGAACTGTTGACGTCTCTGAGCTCTTAGACATCAGTCGCTCAGTGGAAACTTATTGTGATGCATGTCTGAGATCTTTCTTGGTGGATGATAATGACTGCATTTACATGCAGTCAATAACCCTTTTAAAACACGAATATTAGCAATAATCCGGTTTTGCACGGCCATGTAAACACCAATATCCCCTTTGCTGAATTTGCTCATATTCGGGTTTTTAAAAACCTGAATATGAGCCCAGGGTTACTCCTTTTAAAACCCGAATATTGGGTCATGTAAACGCCAAACGGAATATCCCCATCAAACGGAACATGAATTTGTTTTCTGCACATGCTCTGTTCACAAGGAATCCTAGTCTTTTGAGTCCAGGAAGTTCTTATAAACACAGAGAAACACAAGACCACGCCACACTTTTGGAGTGAGGAGGAGACTAATCAGTTCATAAATGTAATGAAGGATATGAACATTTTGGCATTTGTAGACGGTACCGGTAACGGGATACCGAGATCTAAAAGAAGGTGAGCGAAAAGTCGCGCAAAGCAACATTTGTTTTGAATGTGGATACTGGAAGAAGAAGCAGAAATGAGGGGAATTGCGTCATGATGTTCTCCGCGCGTCGCTGGTTTGATCCAGATATCCCAAATGATTAATCACCATGTATACAGGGATAACCCTGTTTGCTCACGCATGGAAACAGATTATTCCCACTGTTTCAGTAACCGGAATATTAGCAATAACCCCGAATTTTGACTGCATGTAAACGTAGTCATTGAGGATAGTACTTTAAGACCGTAAGGGTCACAACCCAAACTGATGTTAGCTACAAGTCTAAGGGCCAGTTTCTGTGATGGCGTGGGTTTGAATCAGTGTTCTTGACAAGGGTCTTTTGCACTTATGTGATAGTGGATTAATGCTGAAAAGCCTATTAAGATTTAAGACTAGCATATGTTCAGTCTTTTTTTTACAGCAATGCAAAAGCACATTCCACAAACATTATAAAGACACGGCTGAAGTAAAGAGGATTTGACTACTGGTAATGATTAATTAATTAATTAAATAATTAATTGCTCCCCTATTTGCATGAACAATGGGACAAAATAATAACTGATACACTGCATTGTTTGGTATCCAAAAGGCCAGAATACCTTATAGGTTTTGAGACTGGCTATACTACAAAGTGCTAAAATCTTTACTCTCACAATTTATTTAGTCATTTTTTTGGTTTGTGTGTGAACAAATAGGATGAAGTTGACAAGAAAGAAAGAGTTTTGTCGTGAGTTAATACCGTCTGAACAGAAATGTAAGAATCAAAAGTGGGGAAAAAAGGAAGGAGGGAAGTATTTCCTGTTATATTGCTGTACTACTGTTCTATGTTGTGAAACTACTTCCAATAAAAAAAAAGCAAATGTAAGAATCATCCATTCATCATCCGTATCCACTCATTCCAATTCAAGCATGTAAGGATCATTGCATTTGAAAAGAAAAAAGATAAGCCAACGTTTCCTGTTCTGGGCTCGATGTTGATGGCTGTGTTTCAATGGGACTGAAGGAAATTCAAGTCAGACTGCGGATGTGAAGAGATCCCCGTGTTATGGTGTTGGGAATTCTTCCTCGCCTTCCTCATTTTCTCATTCTTGAAATGTGGATTGATGCAATTATTATTATTTTTTTCTATTTCTTTTTATTGACATTCAGCATTAGACATTCACATCCGATACATCATGTATTCATACATCTTACATCTGTTGTCTGTCCTAAATGTCGGAATAATGTTTTTGTTTTATGTCCAAACAATGAAAAGAAAGACAAACCACCTAAAACTACTATGTACAAGTGGGGAGTGATCTTTTCAACATAACACAATCATTGACTTGAGAAAATAAAATCAGGCCAATGGAGCGTGACGTAGTTGACCCAGTTTTCCCAGTATGAGGTGAATTTCTCCAATTTATGATTAATAAATGACGTTATCTTCTCCATTTTATAAATGTCCATTGTAAATTCTATCCATACCTTTAAAGTTGGGCTCTCCTGTGATAACCATTTCCTTGTAATAGTTTTTTTTAGAGGCCACTAGCAGGATATTCATTAAATGTTTATCTCTTTTTGGCCAGTCCTGAGGTATGTGTATGTATTTCCCATTTGCAGATATCCTGTAGGGCTTTGTGTATCTCTTTCCAGTAATTCTTTATGACAGGGCAGTCCCAGAAAACATGGTAATGATTTGCAGTTTGATTCCCACAGTTTCTCCAGCACACAGAGGAGTTATTATCATAATGAGAGATGCAGTTCATTCTTACCAAGCAACTGACCTAAAAACTTTAATACTTGAAATGACAATCTTTGGAAAAGTCTCTCTTTTTTTTTTTTTTTTTTTTTTTTTTTATAATGATCCACTTCAATGAATTACTCAATTATTAGTTGTTGTTTTTTGTCATCAGTGACACTGTTAGTCAGAGATGTATAGTAATGAAGTAGATGTACTTCGTTACACTACTTGTGTTTTTTTATCTTACTTTTACTTCACTACATTTAAAAGTTAAAAAATATACTTTTACTTCGTTACTTTGTCATTTGCCTCCTCGTTACAAATTAAAATAATTAAAAAATTATCTGGAATGCGCGGGTCCGAAAGGACGAGAAGAAGAACTACATACTATTACTACCGCGAGATTAGGATTCTCATGCTCATGAAGATTCCCCCAACATAGTTAAAACGTTAAAAAGTGGTCCCCATGTTACATTTTGCAAGAAAGACAGTTTATTTTTGGTGTTCTATTCTATACCATATTTCATTCACCTGAAAGTGAAATAAAGAAAACAAGGGAAGGATAATTTTTCGGTTGTGTTGCTTCTTTTCATGCATACTATAAAATACTTGTACTTTTACTTTTGATACTTGAGTATATTTATTGAGTATATTTTTTCACATGATACTTTTTATACTTAAGTACATTTAATGTGAGCTACTTTAAGACTTTTACTCAAGTAATTTTCTTGTGGGTGACTTTAACTTTTATCAAAGTCTTTTAGTTAGTTAATCTTTATTTCGGTCAATTATAAGCATAAAAATCAATAAGCAAGATAATAAACATTTACAGGTTTTTCTTTGGTCAACATGGTGATTATTTTGACCGAAAAGGTATGGGTTGAAGCATAAAGCTTATCTTGCCCACATTTTAACATAACAACAATAGAATATGCAAAAAAAAAAAAAAAAGCAGAAGTGTCATCAGGCTACACGAAATAATAATAATAATAATAATAATAATAATAATAATAATAATAATAATAATAATAGCTGTAATAATAATAATACTAATAATAATAATAATGATAGCTCTGAAAACAGAAAGTGAAAAGATGCTAAAGAAACCGACAAAACCAATTTAAGTTGTCATTTCATCTCATGCATGTGTATCGTGTCTATGCATCAAATCCTACATACTATACATGAATATGTTCATACCGGTACACACACACACCTACATGCATACATGTGTACATTCTTCTTTGTTTGCTTATTCTGCTTCTATATTTTTCAGTTATGCTATTTCTACTTTTACTTAGTTACTTTTTTCAAGTACTTTATACACCTCTGCCGTCAGTCCCTAACAGTGTTTAAACTACATCAAACGTTGTAACTGCTGATGCTGCCCCCTCCTGCAGGCAGAGAGCAGACCACGTGGTGCAGGACAGAGGCTATTTATTCATGCACCGGTTAATTCCCGTCTCTGTTTACCTCCCAGGTGTGTGATCCGTGACTGCAGCTCCTCCACAACCAGCCTGCACCTGAGACAAGGTGGGGGCCGTGCCGCGCATGCGCGAGTCCCTCTCCTCTCATCCTGCAGCAGGACAGTAACAGTGAGTGTAACGGCACCCAGGGGAGCGCAGCGGTGCAGCAGGCTGGTATCCGGACCGGGATCGAGGCTCAGAGAGACGCACGCCGGAGGAGATGGGGGGCAAACAGAAAGTAGACAAGGATGGAAACTCCGGCAAGAGTGACAAAGTCACTTTGAAAAAGGAAATTGGACTCTTGAGCGCTTGCGCCATTATTATTGGTGAGTATGAGCCAGGACTGATCCTGATCCTCAACAGTTTTTTTATTTACTGATGAGTTTATGCAGAAAATAAAAAAAGTTGAGGAGGAAGTGATTCAAATAACTACTTCACTTTCAGAAAAAGTGCCACATTGTGCATGTAAACCGCAGAAATGCGCAGCGGCGACTCGCTTTTACGCACGGCGCTCCGAGCGCTCGGAGCGCCGCGCGTAAAAGCGAGTAACCGGTTTCTGCATTGCATCAGGCATGATGATGTGAACATTTCCACGCTTACGTGGCTGGAATCTCCTCGTGCTGAACACGAGAGGACTAACAAAAGCCCAGCCTCCTCCGCGTCTCCGTGGGACATAACAGCTGAGAATAGACGGCGCACTTTTTCACTGGTTCCGCGTCCCGAGTCGAACCACGAGGCTTTAATACGCCTTCATGTGTTTATATAACAACCTTCCCGCTCAGAAAGTACTTGAGTTTACAGTAGAAATGCAGGAGGAGGGGGGTTTACTGGATGGAGGAAGTTGCGTTTACTACTAACGGTTTCCTGCATATTTTATGATGAAGCATCAGAGCAGCTGCAGAGTAAATGCCACGTCAAGACCCTCCTCTCTAGTAAAGTCAACAGGTTAGACTTTTATTATGACGGGCAGGGATCACCTGATGAAAAGCTTGTGGGTGGAGGAGGTGGAGGACACCAGGATGCTGTTACATGACCTGAATAGTATGAAGATTGTATTTTTATCTGTCCTTACATTATTTCCCCGGTTTGTTGCATATAGACTTGGGGTTAAATGTGTTCATTAATTCATCTGGATACCCAAACAGCAGTTCAGGTGATGTTCAGGTATCTTTGTGGCAGCAGAGAGTACACAGCATCCTTTCCTCCATAGCTCAAAGGTCCCACTTTTTTTTTTTATTATTAAGACAGGTACAAAAAACAAAGACAAAAAACAAGATTACGGTCAACATCTAGGTAGAGGCAGAACATGCATGAACTACAATATAAAACATGGTATGTACAATAAAGGAAGTGATACCCTCAGCAAAATGTAAAGTTAGAGATAAAAAGAACAAAACAAACAAGAAAGAAAAAAAAACACAAGTAGGCACTAGGGATGGCCGGTATGGACTAAAAAAATTATCACGATAATTTCTGGCATTTATCCCGATAACGATAAAAATGACGATAAAAAAAATACCAATTCAACTCCACCTTTTTAACTATAAATCTATCACCACATTCAGTCTTTGGAGCCCCCAAAACACTGCTCTAAAAGAATACTAAATTCTACTAAACTACACCAATTATTACACCACTCTGGTGGAGACCTCAGCAGCTTCTGTTATATATAATATGTTATATATAATATATAATGTAAAATATATAATAAATTACTTGTATTGCCATCCTTTGCATTCACGGTTTTTTGCAGACTGCATATAATAGATGATGTTTGCTCCTCGTCACTGTTTTTAAATCCAAACCAGTTCCAGATAACGGAGCTGGAGCCTCGTTTAACAACGAGCTCCTCGCTTTCAGATCCGCATTCTGCCATGTTTGTTAAGGCTGATTTATGGTTCTGCGTTAAATCAACGCAGAGCTGGGTAACCCACACCGTAGGCTCTGCGTCGATTTTAACGCAGAACCATAAATCCGGCTTTACACAAAAACACATCAACGGGAATTTATCGTTTTTACCGCGAGATGACAAATTCTTACCGTGGGGAATTTTTTTGACGGTTTATCGTGAACGGTAAAATATCACCTATTCCTAGTAGGCACTGTCACACCTGACGCATGGGGACTAGAAGAAATGAAGCATGGTGGTTTTTAAATTGGTAGGCAGGATTCAATGATTATGGGACTGCAGACAATTGAATATTTTCTTTAATGTGTTTCAGGAAAGGGTTCTACAATTTAGAAAAGGTTTTAGCAGAGCCTCTCATGGAATGCTTTATTTTCTCTAGTTTAAAAAAAATAGAGTACCGGTAAATCCCTTTTCCAGTGGGTAAAGGTGGATGGGTAGAGACTCCTTCATTTGAGTAAAATAATCGCCTGGCGAGCAGAGTGGGGAAAGCGACGCAGTCAGCCTCTGCTTTTGAAAGAACAATTGTGTCTGGGGGAACGCCGAAGACGGCTATAGATAGGCACGGAGAAATTAATTTATTAAGGCAATCAGAAATTGTTTTAAAAATAAGAGACCAAAATTTTTCAAGTTCAACACATGACCAGAACATGTGCGCATGAGTGGCAGGCATATGTCTTATGTTACATTTGTCATAATAAAGTTGTGAAAATAAATTAAAGTGCATTCTAACGAGCACAAAGATAAGTCTTTTCAAACGATAAAATAATAAATGAATGAGAAAAGCTCCAGAATGGCTTTCTGGGCGGTGGGTGTGGTTGAGTGAGGGAGAACGTGCAGCCTGGTTCAGTTTTCAGTTTCAGTTTCAGTTTATTTAAAAAAAGGACAGTACACATTAATCAACATTACTGTAAATGCGCCAGTTTTAGCCAACTGGCTAAAGTTTTAAGGCTTTACACTAGAAGTTTTCACTTCCAGTTTGACGTCACCAGTTTTCAGGCATCGCTGTGGAGTCATTTGTTCCACTCTGCTTTAAGATGTTACATCATTAGGATTTGAGGTCCTGGCCCAGCACTTAAGGTCAACAATGATGCTGTTTTTTGTCCCAGTGACCTATTTGGGCCACGTTTTAGATGTGAGATCGTGAGGAGCCTCTCAGCCCTGCAGGGAGCGATCCTCTGCTGGGACTGCAGGCCCAACTCACAACCTCCAACAGGTTCCTGAAGGAGGTGCTTGTGCTGGTGTGTTGTTCTGTCCACATGTTGCACTCTGCATTTACAGACAAACATGTTAACTTTGCTCTCGCCCGTCCAAAGGAAGTAAGTTCCAGAAGTATGGTGGTTTGTACAGTGAGAAGGTTCCTGGTTTGACTCCCAGCAGGAGTTTACATGTTCTCCCTGTCCTTGTCCGGCTCACTCCAGATTCTCTTGACAGTCCAGCAACATGTGTAGAAGTTGATTGATGATAAGCATGAGCGTATTTGGTTTTGTCGTTTACTTGCCACCCTGCGATGGAGCGGTGACCTGTCCAGTTTGTACCAGTCCTGCACTGACAGTGGCTCCAACAGACTCCCATGACCCTGCACTGGATTAGAGAAGAATAGAAAACAGAGGGATGGAGGAGATACTAACTGGGTCCTGTAAAGACAAATGTCAAGAATCGATTCGATTCTGATTCTTAAGATTCAGAATCGATTATCACACTTTGATTCGATCCAATTCCGATATGGATTTGGGTTAGTGCTATTAAAACTGTTTTTTGAGCTGTTGCATGAGTTATATGACTGTCTAGTTATGCAACACATTAATACTTGTATTATATTGAGATTCAACAGCAAGTATTGCAGCTAATGATGCTGTAAGGACCAATCAGCTCCCAGAATGCTGATAGAACTGCTTTCAGAAACATCGTGGGGCAGAATTACCAAACAGATCCAGGGAGGAAACAGAGACGGATGAAATCGGTTTTATTTTTTTCCCATTTATGAAAATTTAGTTTTTAGCATCTTATGCAAATGTAACCCCAAGACATTATATAAAGCAAAGAAATATAGACAATTTATGCAATTATAACTGAAAACTTTAATGTTTTCATACCTTTAAACATATTTAAAGGCAAAAACATGGCACCAGTTATTCTTGTGTCCAACAAAACATTCCTTTTTGGGGCATAAACAAAAAAATACCAAAAGTTGTAATGATGAAAAAAAATCGATCTTTTATGAATCGATTTTTAGGAATTAATACGAGAATCGATTTAAAATCGGAAAATCGATTTTTTTTCAACACAGGCCTAATGAGATGTAGATCTTCTTTGTTTTGCAGTTTCTGAGCGTTGCACAACATTGTGTGTTTTCAGCTCTCGGGAATAGTGCAAATGTCTAACGTAGGGTCCTAAATTCCTGCTGAGCTGCAAATGAATCGTAAACCTTTCCAACATGATGATGATTTTCTTTAAATTTCAACAGTTGAGTATCATGTGATATTATTATGCGGTTAGTAGCTGCATCCTGCAGCGCCAGGAGATGTGTTGATGGGAAGATCAAGAATGGTGATGATCTCTGGATGTGGAGCTGCCTTGCTTCTAGGCCTGTGTTGAAAAAATCGATTATCCGATTCTAAATCGATTCTCATATTCATTCCTAAAAATCGATTCTTATGTCTATAGATCCATTTTTATTTTTTGATTTTATTTATTTATTTTTTTTTTTCATAATTTTCGCCAGGTGAACTTTAATCCCAGTAGTCGGACACAGTTTGTCATGAAACTTCTGAAAAATGCCAGGTGCTTCATGGCAATATGTGTGCGTGGTGACAGAATAAATTAGATAAGCTAAAATGATTTGTTTATTGCATGAACTGTTGCAATTTCTTTCTTTTTTGCACTTTAAATGGATATTAAAAGGCCTGTTTGAGTTATTTATTTCTTAGTTATTTCACAATAATTATTGTGAAATTATTATTTCACTAGTTATTTTACAGTCATATAATTCAGGCAACAGCTCAAAAAACATTTTAAATAACACTAAGCCAAATCAATATCGAATCGGATCGAATCGAATCATGATAATCGATTCTGAATATTAAGAATCGGAATCGAATCAATGTTTGACATTTGAATCGATACCCAGCCCTACTTGCTTCAGTATGAGGCGCTGCTCCTGACCACAACATCCACCACTGTTACTGACACTTATATTGGTGATGTAAACATACTGTTACAGTCACCTTGTTTTAAAAGCTATCATACGAGGACGAGTCCAGATCCAGACAATAAAGCCGTTTTTATTGGAAGTGACTTTTGGCATCGCACGGGAGGGACGCGGAGGCGGCTGAGTTAGACGCTGATTAATCTGAGCGGTTATGAAAGACTTTCACGGCTATCGTGCAGGGCGACTGAGAAGGTGGATAGGACTCTGATTCATGCTTTTCAGCCGCGATGCCAAACTTTATGACATAACGACAACAAACACAGGCATTATATAACGGCTCCACATCTCAGCGCAGCCTCCACAATCAAATCAGACAATGATAAATGTGCCGTTTGGCCCCCCGCTCCGGCTCGGCATCATTAGGGAGCATTGAGAGCCCCGGTGTGCTTCACTGGCTCACAACAGCCATGATGGCCACAGTGACAGTCACTCTGTGTGTGTGTGGATTTCTTTCACTCCAAACTTCCCCACAAAAAACAGGAAAACTGTGGAGGACAGTGCAAAACACATTTTGCTTAGACAGCTGCTGTTTGGTTACTTAGTTGTGCGGATTAGTTTTTGTTTTGTCTCTTGCTTTGGGAGGGATGCTGACACGAAGGCCTGGCTGAATCTCAGCTCCTAATTTGGTGGTTTACTAGCAGTCGACGCGTCTCTGTTCGTCTCTGTTTGGGGTCAGCGGAGCCAGAACTGTAATAAACAGGAGACGGCTGATAGCCAGGTCAATAAGTTTGAGTTTAGTTTAGTTTAGTTTATTGGTCCTTTCAGTTTCCACAACACAAATAACCCAAAGTACAGGTGTAAATCGTCAGTGTACATATATATATATATATATATATATATATATATATATATATATATATATATATATATATATATATATATATATATATATATATATATATATATATATATATGCGTATTATACCTTTGTTTTACATGTATTAATCATTTTGTATTTATAGGTGCTTTTGAATTGTAATAACATGCTACACCTTTGATCGTGCATACACCAGCGATGAACGGGCCCTCGCACTCACGGCCACCGTCCACCATAAGCATATCAGAAATGACACCACCCACGACTTCCTATGTCAAATCGGTCAAAAGTTATAGCAGAAAATAGGGCCAACCAATCCGAAGAAGGGGCGGGGCTAATTCAGGCCAACGAAGCTTAAGGACTCATTACAGAGTCTGATCACACCACCCACAACTCTCTATGTCAAACCATTCAAAAGTTATGGCAGAGAAAAGTATTCTAGGGGGCGCTGTTGAGCCGTTAGGCCACGCCCATTAATGCAAACCATGAAATATCAAATGTATCTCCAGGCCTGGCTTGCATGCAAAATTTGGTGACTTTTGGGGAACTATCAAATATGGACCAATCAGATGAAGGGGGGGCGCGTTTTGGCGTCTGGCGTCGCCACAGTAACACTTTTGAAAGAGAAAAGCAGGATGGAGACGCATATTTTGATGTATAACACACCTGGGTGCACGTTACGGTTTGGGCCGTATTAACTGTCGAAGGAATGGCATAAATTGCTCCAAAATTACGCGATCAATTCAGAATGTTCAAAATGGCCGACATCCTGTTCGGACTTTTCTTTAAGTTGTGACATGATACAGGTGTGTACCGATTTTCGTTCATGTACGTCAAACCGTATTGTGGGGCTTGAGGCACAAAGTTTTTCGGGGGGCGCTGTTGACCCATTTTGCCACGCCCAGTAATGCAAACCATTAAATATCACATTTTTCGCCAGGTCTGGCTTGCGTGCAAAATTTGGTGACTTTTTGGGCACGTTTAGGGGGAAAAAAGGCCCTCTTTTCGTCAGAAGAAAGAAAAAGAAAGAAAGAAAGAAAAATTCCTACAGATACAATAGGGCCTTCGCACTGTAAGTGCTCGGGCCCTAATAAGTAGATTATCTGCTATGTTTATACTCTTTACTACATTTAGATTTTAAAAGCTGACTTGTCAAAGATGTTCCCTGCCTTTCACCCAAAGAGAAATCAAATCCATCCGCCACACACGATGCAACACGGATGTGTGTGCAGCCAGAGGGTTTCCCCTCGGCTTCATACAAAAGCATTCTGCCTTTATTTCCGATAAGTCTCCCAGACAAGGTTTTAGGTTACGAGGGAAAGTCGGGCGGCCACGGCTCCGTGGATGTAGTTTGTTTTTGTTTTTTCGTCCCCGCCAGCACAGGAGGGAACATGTTTGGTCACAGCTCGGTTCAGCAGTGGATCTGCAGAAAGACTGAGGCTAAATATCAGCGCTGCTCCAACCGTAATAGATGTGAGCTTGAACTGTATGTGGTGAGTAAACGGGCCGTGTTGCTCTGGCAACCAGCGCGGGAACATTAGTCTAAACATTGTGGGATAGTGATTGTAGAGTCTCACATTTACGCCTCCTCTCTCATGGAGAGAAAGCAATAACCTTCACTGATTATCATGCCGAGCCAGCCTTGATTGCTGGCAACTCTGATGCCGTTTGGAGACGAAGGGGATTCAGAACTGGAGATGCATCAGAGAGCTGTCATCTTTTATTTTAACCTTTATTTATTGAGGTAAAATCTCATTGAGACCCAGCGTCTCAGGAATACGACGGAGTATTAGGGCCAAACTAAGACAAAAAAAAATTGGAAATTACAAGAATAAAGTCGTAAAATTACGAGAATAGACTTTATTCTCGTAATATTACGACTTTATTCTCGTAATATTACGACTTTATTCTCATAATATTACAACTTTATTCTCGCAACATTAGGCTATGACTTTATTCTCGTAATTTTACGACTTTATTCTCATAATATTACGATTTTATTCTCGTAATAATACGACTTTATTCTCGTAATATTTCGACTTTATTCTCATAATATTACGACTTTATTCTCATAATATTACGACTTTATTCTCATAATATTACAACTTTATTCTCGCAACATTAGGTTTTGACTTTATTCTCGTAATTTTACAACTTTATTCTCGTAATATTACGACTTTATTCTCGTAATATTACGACTTTATTCTCATAATATTACGACTTTATTCTCATAATATTACGACTTTATTCTCGTAATATTACGACTTTATTCTCATAATATTACGACTTTATTCTCATAATATTACAACTTTATTCTCGTAATTTCCAATTTTTTTTGTCTTAGTTTGGCCCTAATACTCCGTCATACAGGAACATAAGATAATTAATAATAATAAAATTAAGTGAAAAAGGAACTAGTTAAGTACAGTTGACGTACAAACCCCCCCTGACTGTCTCACCAGCCGTCCCACAACTAATTTGAAGTCCTGTAGCGAGATAAAACTGGAAAGCTTCAGCCTCTGTTGGAGCCTGTTCCAGGTTCAAGGTGCAGCAACCTTTTTGCTTCGGCTATGATCAGACTGTTTCCGTGTCAAGTATGTGGACTAATCGGATGGGACTAATCCAATGATGGATTTATAGACAGATAGATACCAGTGGGAGGTTCTGCACATGGAAAGTGAGGACCAGTCGGTGAGAGAGTACGATGTGCAGTGATGTGTGAGGGGTTTACAACCAGAATCTCAAAGATCCGTGATCTGCAGCATCCAGTAGATGTAGGGATTGAGCAGAGGATTTCATATAAACAACATTGCCATAATCCAGGAGTGGCAAGAAAGTGGCTGCAACAATACGTGTTCTTGCTTTAAAGGGGACCTATTATGAAAAACAGTTTTTCTCTTGCTTTAACATGTATAAAGTGGTCTCCCCTCAGCCTGCCAACTCAGAGAAGGAGGAGAATTCTGCAGCGGAGTTTCAGGTCATTCAGGCAGCCAATCAGCACAGAGCCTCATTATCATAGCCCCGCCCACTCAGAATCCCGCATAGATAATGAGGTTAGAGAATGGGAAGATAAAGACCTGGATCAGAGGCTGAATTTCTAATTTATTTAGCAAAAACAATCAAAAGCTTGTTTTTAAGACATTCAAGGCCTGTTTAAAATAGGTATTAGATGCCATAATAGGTCCCCTTTAAAAGAAAAACAGGCTCTATTTCTAAAGCTTTGATTTAAGTTTCTTCATCTAAAAGAAAGATTACCGTCCAATGTTATGCCAAGGTGTTTATAAGTGGCCACAGACTCGACATGAGAACCCTGAGCATACATAATACAGGGTAAAACAGCAGGCACCTTCTTTGTATTAGAAAATACTTAGTTTTACCTGCATTTAGAACTTGCCTGAGATGAGACAGTTCTGCCTGAATGGTGTCAAAAGCCGACTGCAGATCTTTGAAATCCTGGGCGACAGAAGATGCGCCACAATAGACAACAGTATCATCAGCATAAAGATGTACAGATGCATTTATATTTTGGTCTACCCCATTCAAATAAATAATGACAAGAGTGGGTCCTAAGACGGAACCTTGCGGCACACCATTATGGGGTTTAGGAACCCGGAGCTAAGACCATCATGGTTTGTGATGCTGTATATTTTCAGATTTTAATTTACTTCTGTCTTGAACGTGCACGGAAAGATCTGAGGTGTTGATGTCATTTCGTGTCTGATTGGAGTTCTTATTCTTTCCATGAAATACTGTCATCGGTTTAAGTATTCAATTCCAACTCAAAGGGGTGAACAGGCTCCAGTAACAGTGGATTACATAACTACTTCCTTTGTTACGCAGCTGGCATCATTCTGACTATCGGTAAATATGTGTTAAAGCCCGAGTTTATCCATGAAAATGGTGATAATGTTATGGAGACGACTAAAATAAATCCAGTTTTTGCTTAATTCATTTCGACTCCAGTACGTGACAGCTATATCTCTTAGTCATTAAATGTGCATTTTCAGTGTGGATGCCATAAGAAAAGCTTTTTAAAGATGAGGTTAGTGTGATATAGGAGTGTAGTTTGTTGTATATCAACAGCTTCAACAATAAACTTTCACCTTTATTGAAATAATAAAGGTGAAAGGCCAGAACGCAGCTCCCGAGGCTCCGGCCTGCAAACATGCACAAAAGAGAAAAAAGGGGGGCCGGCACAAGAAACTACAGGAACGATGGACAAAAACGATAGCTATGAGATATTTATAATAAATAAAAATGGAAATGGAGAAGAGAGGAAGTGAAGAGGAGAAGAGAAGAAGGGTGAGAGGCACAGCCCACCGGATCATGTCGGTGCCCCCTGCAGCATAAACCTATAGCAGCATATCTACCGCAAAGTTATATTTGAGACTAACTATTATAGTCTTGTTCTATAGCTGCAACTATGACTACTGACTCTAACACACTAGAGTTTACACTACCTAGAGATTTACCAACACCAGCTAGAGGTTTACTAAACACTAACTATAGGCTTTACTAAACAGAAAGGTTTTAAGTTTAGTTTTAAAGGTGGAGGTGGTGTCAGCCTCCTTAACCCAGATTGGAAGTTGGTTCCAAAGTAATGGTGCCTGATAGCAGAACGCCCGCCCTCCAAATCTACATTTAGATACTCTAGGAACTACGAGTAAACCTGCACTCTGAGAGCGGAGAGCTCTGACAGGAACATAAGGCACTATCAGGTCTTGTAAATACTGCGGAGCTAAGCCGTTTTGGGCTTTATATGCAAGTAATAAAATTTTTAATTGGATTCTGAATTTTAGTGTAATTTAGTATATTAATGAGCCAAAAATGTAATGATTTATGTGTTTATAAATGTTTTATTATCTAAAAATGATCATTTATAGGTGAGTGTAATGGTTTCATCTCTTCTTCTCAGGGAACATCATCGGCTCGGGGATCTTCATCTCCCCTAAGGGAGTGCTGGAACATGCCGGCTCCGTGGGATTGTCCCTCATCGTGTGGATGTGTGGGGGGGGAATCTGCGCCCTGGGCTCGCTCTGCTACGCCGAGCTGGGGGTCACCATCCCCAAGTCCGGGGGAGACTACTCCTACGTGACGGAGATATTCGGAGGGCTCGTCGGGTAAGTGCTGATATCTGAAGAATGAGCACCACTTGGCGTTAATCTCAGCAGCAGTTGGACCCGACCTGGAGTTTGAGCTGGTGTTTGTTACACCGGTCCGGAGACGGTCCAGCAGGGCTGCCTCCTGGAACCAGTCCCCTCCTGGAACCAGTCCCCTCCTGGAACCAGTCCCCTCCTGAAACCAGTCCTCTCCTGGATCCAGTCACCTCCTGGAACCAGTCTCCTCCTGGAACGAGTCCCCTCCTGGATCCAGTCCCCTCCTGGATCCAGTCTCCTCCTGGAACCGGTCCCCTCCTGGATCCAGTCTCCTCCTGGAACCAGTCCCGTCCTGGATCCAGTCTCCTCCTGGAACCAGTCTCCTCCGGTCCTGTTTCCCCTCTCATGTGCAGCTGCAGCATCAGCTGACCCGTCATATGATCACACGGAGCTTACTGTACATGTGCTGGATAAACAAGCCCAGGAGGGTTTACTGGCTTCGTCATGCTCGGTTATTTAAAGATCATCGCCTGTGAAGGATCAAATCAAAATAAAAAGTGTGTTACAAACACATGAACCCTTTTATTATTGTGTGCTTTGCTGTTGCCTCACGACTTGGGGTTAAACTTTATTTTTCAGAGATTGTGTAACTTGACCAACAGCTTTTACAGCTTTTGATAAAACCTTGAAAGTCGATTTAGAGTTTAAAAGTCACATCAGGTCAAGGTCTGAGCTACAAAAAGACATTTAAATATTGACTCTCAGCAGGTCATTGCACGTATGAACAGAATAAATACGCTACTAAGCATTCCTGTGTGTCAACGCCCCCCTGCATTCTTAGATATTACTAGACTGCTCTAGACCCTCGTGTAGCGAGGGGGGGGATGTGGGGGATGTGGGGGCTGCAACACTTGGTTGTGTAATGTCCTGCCTATCAAAGTGCAATGGGACAAATATACTCTGTCAGCTCTTGTTTTCTTTTAGCTCACACCCGTTACGTCTTCTCTGCCCAGCCGGTGTCTCAGCAGTGTTGCTTTTCTAGTATATCGTTTTAGTGCATTACTATTTATTACTATCGTTAACTGTTTATGTTTTAGATTAGATCAGATTAGATTCAACTTTATTGTTGAATTAGCACAGAATACACTTACTGAGACACCGACATGCAGTTACTAGGGGTGTAACGATACACTAATCTCACGATAACGATACGATATGATATTATAGTAGTATTTTTTAACAACCTTGAATGAGGAACATATGACTGGAAAAAATTGTCTTTTATTTGAAAGAGAAAATACAAAACAATACTGTGCGTTTTCCCTATTGTTACAGTTTGTAATGCTTTATAACTGTTTAAGTTTTAAAGAGCAAGCCAGGCCAACCATTTTCCACAAACTGAACTAAAACTGTTGAGCGGACATTAAAGTACACTGGAACTCAGCAGAAGTTGTCCCCGTGTTTATCCTACTCACGACCCGAAAAAGTTTAATTTAATAAGGTAAGGCTTAACTCTACACCAGCCTTACATAAGTAAAAGTTCAGAGCTCAAAACCCTGCAAGAGTCCCGTGATTGGGACGTAAAACGGTACTAGTTTCTTCTGAGCGGAGGAAGATTTTGGTCCGCGGGTCAAGGTGCGTTACTAGTCAACACAATAGATTAATATTAATAACCCAATATCGCGATACAGTTTGTCACCTCCACGACACGTATCGTGACGTTTTTGTATCGCGAAATTTCGTGGCACGATATATTGTTACACCCGTAACAGTTAGTATCTAACCAGAAGTGCAAAGAAGCAGAAAGTGCGGAATGTTCAGTCGTCTAAAATAATGAGGTACAGTTTCTGCAAAGTTAGCAGCGGTTTTGTAAACTGTGACAAACTATGAAAGGATATATACAGTATGAAAGATATGTACAATACAGTCAAGTAGTAAATTATGCTGAAACTCTAAAAATGAGAATATACAGTATAAAGAATATGTGCAGTCCCATTGGAGACAAATGTTACAGTGACAGTGAAGCTGTAATTACGCAGGTATTACTTTGGAAGCATGCTTTGAATTTGAAATTGTAGAGTCTTAATTCTCTGGAAAACTGAAACAGTTTTCTCAAGAATGCCCCTCTAGTTAATTTCCCAGGCTCTATCGATGGGGAGAACCACCACAACATGATGCTGCCACCGTCATAGTTGACTTTAATGAGAGAGAATAGCTCTGCATCACATGCTGGGGTTTCCATCGTGGCTAAAAAGTCTCCAAAACTCTTTGTTTCTCCTCTTTTCTGGCTATTATTTATTTCCCTAGAGCCTTACTGGTAGTGATTAATGCACTCCCATCTGTCAGTGACATCATGAAATGTGCAGCCATGTACTTTCTGAGCAACACTATGAAATACGGGCACTGATAACGCGGAGACGCCGTTCTGTTCATTGCCTGCCGTTCTCACACGCGGGTGTTTCTCCGTTCTCCCGCCTGAGCATCTGGTTCTCATTGCTGATAAGAGGTCCTTGACCGAGTATTCAACCTCAGCTGCAGCGCTGCAGAAGTTGTGCTGGCAGCTTTCAGCCAAGATGGATTTGGAAAAAACAGCAACTTCTGCACACAAGTTTCAGAAATGTTATGAAATGGCTGGACTGTTCTCATGCAAATCCCTGTTGTGTGTTTGTTCCTTAGCTTCCTGTTGTTATGGAGCGCCGTCCTCATCATGTATCCCACCACGCTGGCCGTCATTGCCCTCACCTTCTCTAATTACGTCCTGCAGCCGGCCTTTCAGAACTGCCTGCCTCCATTCATCGCCACCAGACTGCTGGCCACCATCTGTGTCTGTGAGTCACTCCAACGCTTCACCATTCACAGCCATTGATCTGGTATTAGTCACTATGTTCTTGGAACTATTACTTTACATGTAAGATTCTTCAGTTTTTACAACTTTATTCTGCATAATTACGGCTGCTTTATTCAACAGATATCTGATCTGTTGAATGACTGATCAGGTTTTAGCAGATCTCATCAGGCTGCTGTTAATCCTCTTATTTCTTAACTGCTGATCACAAACAGAAGACTAGAGTCACTGTGACTCGCTGAAGTTTGATACTGTGAGTGTTGAGACAAACCTTTGACAGGTAACGTCTCATTACTCAACTCCAAGAGGGATGTGCAATGTGAATTTTTCAGAATATAATTCAATATAAATGTCTTTTTCTGTCAGAAACTCTTAAAGCTTTTTATATTCTATCACTTTGTTTCGTTTCATTTCGTTTATTTCCAACATGTAAAAACCAACATCAAAACACATATTTCAAGTACGTGTTCGAAAAGGAGTGGGAGGAAGTATAAACTTATTTAATCCCACCCCCTTTCCACAACTAAACATAAATTATATGTCTGCATCGATCCAAAGTCGCTTTTATTGCAATAAAATGAGGAACTAACAAGTATAATATCTTCAAAAAAGGTATAAAGCTAGGCTTACCGGTATAGATAAAATGATCTAATACAGAGCTTCTTTGCCGGACAGCAGAGGTGTCTTCAGTATTCACATTCATTACTCAGGTAGAAGTATAGATACTAAAGTTTAAAAATACTCCTGTAGAAGTTGAAGTATCAACTCAAGTTTTTTACTCAAGTAAAAGTATAAAAGTACTGGTTTCAAAACTACTTAAAGTATAAAAGTAAAAGTAATGTAAGGGGGAAAAAAGTCATTAAGGACAAAAGCAATTGAAAATGAATGTATCTTAGTATAATGCAAATATATTAAAGAAGCATATATGTGTACTATTGAGCATTAACATGTGTTTCAGAGAGCAGGAGATATGATGACTAGTTGCCTATAAGTATTGTAATGGTGCAAAAAGTCAAACTTCAGAGGCATGTTATCATTTATCCTAACCTTTATTGGAATGTACATCCAAGTTTAGTTGCAGGAATCTGAGGGAACGGATGTAAGAACAAAACTGGACAAGAACATCTGAAACAACCACAACCAAATTCACTCTATCTGGATGGAGCAATTTAACTGGATAGTTTTTATTAAAGGCCAAAATGAAATAGAGTAACGGGGCTGTTTTTAAAATGTAAGGAGTAAAAAGTACAGATAATTGCGTGAAAATGTAAGGAGTAAAAGTAAAAAGTCGTCTGAAAAATAATTACTCCAGTGAAGTATAGATAACCAAAATTTCTACTTAAGTAAGGTAACAAAGTATTTGTACTTCGTTACTTGACACCTCTGCCCGACAGTAATAGCAAATATAATCAAAATAGTTCATGTCTTGATAAATCTGTCTTACAAACAACAAACATGTGTTTTAGCAATAACTTAGGGTGAAGTTCTGAACAAAAGTGATATAAACTAACTACAAAGGGTGAACCAAAGACGTCTCATGGCTCGAGGATACTATTATACTCCTATAGGATACTATATACCTTTTATACTCTCAAATATAATCCAAATAGTTCATGTCCTGATAAAATCTTTCCTACAACCAACAAACGTGTTTATGTTTAAAAACTTGGGATGCAGTTCTGACCAAAAGTGATATGAACTAACTCCAAAGGGTGAACCGGAGCCGTCTCGTGACTCCAGGATACTATTATCCCCTGACGGCTGTCGCTGCCGTGTGATTATCCCGTACGACACGCTGCGCCCCATTTCTGTCCCCTGATCCGACGGCTGCCTTGCTCGAAAGGCGGGAGTCAACCGGTCTATATTTAAACGTTGCAGCGGCCAAAACATGTCACAGCGATGCAGCCGGTCTGGTCCTGTCTGAACCGGATGGAGAAAGGGAAGCGGGGGGGATGGATGGAGGTGGATGGAGGTTATTTTAGGCAGCAGAATGTTTCCCCCGCGGCTGGCCCGGCCAGGTCTGAGGGAGGCGCGTGAGCGTTGCACCCTCCTCTCGTTTGGGGCGGTGCAGGGTGTGTGCCAGCGTCGGTGTCAGACTACATAATGGTGCCAGCCCTCGTGGACGCGGCTCACGAGGGTGCCACTCCTCTATTGTGCATTGTTTGGTGCTCCTGTCGCCGAGCCCCATGGAAACAGGAAACCATTGGATACCTTAGGCGTTTGGGGATCCCATTGGCCGGACGGTGCTGAGGTTTCATGTCGGATGATCCCATTGGCTGATTCGCACCACTCCCATCTTTCACTCTGGTCCCCGGCACCAAAATCCAGACTAGAGGTGCTTTCATCAATGAAAATTAGGACTAAATATCGTCGTCAACGAACCGTTATCACCTGAGGAAAACGAGACGTGATGAAAATACGGGTCATGTGATGATAACGATAATTAAATATACAGGACTGTCTCAGAAAATTAGAATATTGTGATTTTCTGTAATGCAACTACAAAAACAAAAATGTCATACATTCTGGATTCATTACAAATCAACTGAAATATTGCAAGCCTTTTATTATTTTAATATTGCTGATCATGGTTTACAGCTTAAGAAAACTAAAATATCCTATCTCAAAAAATTAGAATATTCTGGGAATCTTAAACTTAAACTGTAAGCCATAATCAGCAATATTAAAATAATAAAAGGCTTGCAATATTTCAGTTGATTTGTAATGAATCCAGAATGTATGACATTTTTGTTTTTTAATTGCATTACAGAAAATAAAGAACTTTATCACAATATTCTAATTTTCTGAGACAGTCCTGTATAATGGAATATCGTAGAGGAATAAAAACCAGACTAAAATGTAGATTACAAACTAAAAACTGTCTTCATTTTCGTTGACCAAAACGAGAGTAAATGTTCCACCAAAGATCCTTAATGTCCATGTTTTCAGTAGTTTCTCTGGTTTAATGTCCATGTTTTCAGTAGTTTCTCTGGTTTAATGTCCATGTTTTCAGTAGTTTCTCTGGTTTAATGTCCATGTTTTCAGTAGTTTCTCTGGTTTAATGTCCATGTTTTCAGTAGTTTCTCTGGTTTAATGTCCATGTTTTCAGTAGTTTCTCTGGTTTAATGTCCATGTTTTCAGTAGTTTCTCTGGTTTAATGTCCATGTTTTCAGTAGTTTCTCTGGTTTAATGTCCATGTTTTTCAGTAGTTTCTCTGGTTTAATGTCCATGTTTTCAGTAGTTTCTCTGGTTTAGTTCTGCTGGGTGACGTTAGTCCTCAATCCCAGTCGCTGCAGCAGGAATCAGATCCAGAAGATGCAGCTGCAGAGTTAGAGGCTGATGCCGTTAACGCAGAGCTCTAGTTAACGTCAATTAAAAACTAAGTTACAGAGAGAAACGCTGGGATCTGCTCTGGGGGGGAGAAGAAGAAGATCCATCTTTGGATACACTTTCCTACAAAGACGTGGAAAAGAAAACCCAATGTGTCGTTGAAAAAGAAAAAGATGGGGAGAAATGCGGAAAAAGAAATATGTTGTAAACTCAAATTAGAGTCTTCTGTATCTGGAATGAATGTATTCTTGAGTTTATAAGGCAAGGCAAGTTTATGTGTATAGCACAATTCAACACAAGGTAATTCAAAGTGCTTTACATCAACATTAAAAGCAGCAAGACACAATTAAACAGTAAATAACAAATAAAATGATATAAAATGATAAGAAA
Organism: Cololabis saira; assembly: GCF_033807715.1. Lineage (NCBI taxonomy): Eukaryota > Metazoa > Chordata > Actinopteri > Beloniformes > Belonidae > Cololabis > Cololabis saira. The sequence goes on along the minus strand of NC_084588.1, from coordinate 49,416,034 downwards.
AGCGGTAAAATAATAAAAAGCACAAGTTGTTAAAAAGTAAGGGCAGTAGAGTCCAGCAGGTACACATGTCATTCTTAAAATGGCAAGAATTACGCTTCTATACAGTCAAAATGTACAAAAACCTGGTCAAATACAGTATTACAAAAGTAATCTGTGCCGATTCGTGCAGTGAATCAAAGTCTATAAGGAAACAATAATATAATAATAATAATGAGATAACCTTGTTTGAATTGTAAAATGGGTTTGGCTAAATACAATCTTTGACTAAAACTAGACTAAAATGGTCCTGGACAATTCTGACTAAAATAAGACTAAAATCTCAGACTTTCAGTCGACTGAAACTTGACACGACTAAAAGGAGAATGAACGTGACCAAAACTAATAAAAACTAAAATGATAGCTGGAGCCAAAGACTAGACTAAAACTAAAATTGAAACAGGCTGACAGAAACAACACTAATCCAGACCCAACGTTGTTTATCGGTGATAAAGAGTTCTTTAAGGCTCATGTTTAACCCTGATTCCGGAGGCAGGATGAATGTTTTCCTGCAGAGTGAAGTCTGAGACGCTCCGAGGACGATCCACCTCCCAGCCCAGGGTTTATGAATGTAAGTCAGCCCAGATATGCACGAGAGCGGCGGGTCATCCATGAGCCGAGTGAAAACCAGACAGGTCCAGTCGTAGGCTGACGCTGGTCTAACAATAGGCACCTTGCAGCGGAGCCCAGTGCACCCTGGGAGACGCTCAGTCGGGCCATTTACTGTCTGTCCAGCACCAAAAACCTCAACATGGAGTCGGTTTACCGGTGTTGACCGGTGTTTACCAGTGTGTTTCCACCTGTCAGACGTTGTATTCACTCAGAGGTGCAGTGTGACCAGTACTCGAGTTGTAAAATAAAATCAGGGGCGATGGTGGATTTTATCATATGGGGACAGATAATTTGTGCTGATTACAAATAATATAATATATTACAAATAAGAGCACTGACCAAAACACCTGCAGAAATACTGCAGGAATGACATAGCAGCAGTTAAATGCAGCCTGTAAGCTTTAAATATCCACTGGGCTTACATCAAATACATCAAAACACAACAATAAAAAACACTTTTCTGAACTTATCAATATGACTCTGTCCTTCACAGGATAAGTAAAATGGATCACTGCAAAAACGCAAAATCTTAACAAGAATATTTGTCTTATTTCTAGTTAAAATGTCACATTTTAGTAAAAAAAATCTCATTACACTTAAAACAAGACTCATCACTGGAAAAACAACAATTTTCACCTGTTTCAAGGAGATTTTCACTTAAAATAAGTAGCAAAATCTGCCAGTGGAGCCAGATTTTTTTGCTTGTAATAAGAAGATAAATCTTGTCCCACTGGCAGATTTTTCTACTTATTTCAAGTGAAAATTTACTTGAAACAGGTGAAAATTGTCAAATAAGTTATTATTCTGGTGTTTTTTTTCTGGTGATGACTCTAAATGTTGAAATAGCAGTAAAACCACATTCATTGATGAAATGACATAAGGGATGGAAAGGAGGGATGGCAGTTTTACAGGGGGATGATTTTGACCGTTTTTATTTCAGGGGGGATGCCATCCCCCCTCATCCCCCCTCAACTCCAGTACTGAGTGTGACCTTCACATATTGCGTAAAACTCACCTTTGAAGTTTGATTTTCATGCATAGGAAGAAAAACAAGACTGGAATGTCAGTTTTTTTTAGTTTTCACTTGTTTCGACCAGTTTCACCCAAAACTAACTAGACCGTCACAATTTGTTGTTTGGAAAACATGCCTCTAAAGTCACAAATGAGTGACGAGCAGTTAACCGGCTCAGAGCAGATATGATCATTAACTGAATCACTGTCTGACCGGAGATCCGGTTCAGGTTTGGCAGGCTTCTCCAGATTCCCAGAACTTAGTAAACTTAATACTGAGCTTAATGTATTTAGTGTTTGACTGAGGGGCTGTTGTCCGTCACTGTTTTTGGTGGAAAACCAGGAACGGGAGATGTAGTTTGGTTTTAGACGAGGCCTCACAGAAACCACCATGAGCTCTCATATTTGTTCTGAACCTGAATTAAATTATCGTCTGTATGAATGCGAGTTAAGCTTTACATAATAAGTCATATCCACCTACATGAGCAAAATTCTTGTCTGTTTTAGCTTCCTCTCCAAGAACAATGGTTCTCTTTATGACATGAAATTATATCTTTCCTTTCCTCTGGCTCTGAAAAAAGAAAAGTTTAGATCAGGGGTCTTTAACCGGGGGTCCTGTAACTTAAGCTTAGCTTTAGGCTATATATATATATATATATATATATATATATATATATATATATATATATATATATATATATATATATATAGATAGATAGATAGATAGATAGATAGATAGATAGATAGATAGATAGATAGATAGATAGATAGATAGATAGATAGATAGATAGATAGATTTATTATAGTACCCTTGGGTAAATTTGGTTCACAGTGAGTGCCTCCTCATACAATCTAAAACCATACACTCAACAACACAGAATAATATAAAGTGACAACAGTGCTTTGGCTAAAAGAACAAAGAACAAGAAGGACGGCCCCAAGATAGGAATCAAAATAAGTTAAAACATCAGTAGAAAAAAAACACTAAAATATTAAAACCAAGCAAAAGGATAAAAAATGTGCCTTTTCATAAAAACAATATAAAGGAAACAATACAAAACATAAATACAAAGTTATGTTGCAGTTCCCTCACTTATTAATGGCACTGATGGCTGCTGGTACAAAGCTATTTTTGTAACGTTTCGTTTTGCAAGCAGGTACCCTGAACCTCCGACCTGATGGGAGCAGCTGAAACTCACATTTAAGAGGGTGGGAGTTGTCTTTTAAAATGGAGCCAGCTATCCTCTGTAACTGTTTAGAATACAGGGTTTCTGGATGAAGCTGAGACTCTCCAATCAGCTTGCTCGACCATTTCACAATTTGGTTTAAACAGTTTTTGTTTTTAAGGGACGCATTTCCAAACCATGAAGCAAGACAGAAAGATAAATATATATATATATATGATTGAGAAAACTCCATTAACAGGCGATAATAATCTACTTTTGACAATAACTATTTAGTCTACAACTCTGCATAAATGATTCCCATGACGTGAGTCATGTGACTAATGTCAACTTTAGAGCAGAAAAACGAGCTAGCTAGCTGTTTAAGAAAAAAACATTCGTTGCCAAATTGACTTCATATTTAACTAGTTAGACCTGATGGATAAATTAGTGACAATAACGAAGCCTAAATCTGGAGATTGTAACGTTACAGCTCGGCCTAACGTTACTCCTTCCACGTCTGACGAGGCCAAAGTTTCATCAACCGTAAACACATGTAGCTAATAACCCAGTCAGGAATTGGTTCATAAGGTGATATAAGCAGAATAAAACACATTTAAAAGTTATTAGAAGCCAGGCTTAAAACTTGACACATTAAAAAAAAAGGATAGGAAAATAAAGGAAAATAAGAATTCCAAGCGGGGGTCCCTGCTCTGTTTTTCTCTCATCCCTGGGCTAAAAAAGGTTGAAGACTCCTGGTTTAGATCAGAATGGGGTTTGAGTTTTTCATCATTTCTTGACTCAGTCTCAGGGTTTGTGGCGTTAGATGGACGAGGATCAGTGGAGGTTTTTCCCGTCCAGCTCAGCGACTCCACATCCTGCACCGGTTGTTTCTGGGGTTCAAGTCCCCGATAAATCTGCCCTGAGTTTTGATCAGAACCCATTAGGGACTAAAAGCAGCAATTAGTTTAGTATTCTGGTGCTGAGACGGCCCTCAAAGCGGACACAGATTTACCTGCACTGGCACATTCAGAGCCCTGGCACCTCCTTCCTGTCAGGGGAACAGAGAGGAAACGGGGGGGGGGGTTCGTAGGAACACAAGAACGGAAACGCATGTAGCACCCCGACAGTAACGGCCCATAAAACACAGCCGTGCGGAGCAGGAAAGGCTGTGCCCAGCGCCGCCACAACTACTGCCAACTATTCACGTGTTTGTGTATTTATTTGTGCGTGAATGTGTGTGTGTGTGTGTGTGTGTGTGTGTGTGTGTGTGTGTGTGTGTGTGTGTGTGTGTGTGTGTGTGTGTGTGTGTGTGTGTGTGTGTGTGTGTGTGTGTGTCGCTGCCAGCGGAAGCACATTTCAGTAGTGGGAGGGAAACCTTCCTCTGGTGATGGATGACCCGCGACCCGCAGGCCTGAACACACGGCTGAGTGGCTCCTCAGGGCTGTTTACGTCCAAGTCTGAGCTCGGAGAGGAGAAAACAAGGAGTAAAGTTGTGAATGAACACACTAAAGTGTTGCAGAAACTCAAGCGACTATAAAAACACAGCGTCTTGGCCGTGTTACAGAAGCGTATCCGGTTGTCCTGGACCTGGGCCTGGGGTTTGAGGAGCTGCCGGACTGAAGGACTGAAGGGAGACGTCTGACGACGTCTGGGATGATAAACAAGGATATACGATGAATGCAAATGTACAACCAACAACCGAGGAACATTCAGCCGGTTTCCTCTGAGGAAGGTTGAAAAAGGCAGGCGAGACACATCAATCAATCAAAATGAAAATTGTACAAGTTAGGCTGCTTTCAGACCTGTGGCCCGTTTGTTTTGTTCCGATTCAGGGGCTAAATCGATACAGTTGCTCCATTTTTCGTTTGTGGTGTTTGTGTTCACAAGGCAACCGTCTGTAGCGGTTCAAAGCTGTTAACAAATGCCAAAAAAAACAAAAAAACAAATGCCATGAACCAACTGTTTCCTCTTCCGTTCCCCGGGAAAAACAAAAATTATTATACATAAAGTTATATAAAGTTATAAAGCCCCTTTAACAGAGATGTGCTACCGCAGCGCAAGAGCAGACCGCTATGCCGCAGAGATCGGCGGCGCGTGAGAGGGCGCCTGCCGCGGCGTTTGCACCGTGCCTGCCTGCTTGAATTGAACTTTTTTACTTTTTACTTTTTTAATTTCACCGCTGTGACGACATCTCGGCACGTCCAATAGGAGAGAAGGGAGAAGAGAGAAAGTTGTGTCCAATAGGAGAGAAGGTGGTGGAGGCTGCGCCGACTCTGCCCCCTACCCGGCGGTGTGCGTGGCGCAAACTGCGCTCTATGTGAAAGCAGCTTATGAGTGAGTTGTGTCGGTTGCTGTGTGGATTATGTTCTCACTGCAAACGAACCGCTCCAGGTCTGGACTGGTAGCGAGCCGAGACCCTAACACTAACCTCTCCTAGGAGATCTCGGCTCGTCTGTTTTGTGCCGCATCCGTTCGTGATTGCTGTGTTCACATAAACCAAACTAACCGATCTTTAGGGGGAAACGCTCCCTGTTTCGGAACAACTGCTCCAAACGGGACAGAGGTGAAAGCACCCTTAAAATATTAAAACAGGGCTAAACTCCCCCACATACACACAACATCATAAGTCAAAGTCAAAGTCATCTTTATTGTCAATTTTTTTGTCGATTCTCATATTAATTCCTAAAAATCGATTCCTATGTCTAAAGATCGATTTTTCATTATTAAATTTTTGTCCGGTGAACTTTAATCCAGGTCGTCACGTATCAAACAATGAACACAGCGTCTAAGAGCAGCGGCAGAGTTAACAAAGAGCCGGTTTTGAGAACTCCTGAAAGGTTTAAATCTCGTCTCTGGTTCCAGTTCGGGTTCAGAAACGACGGGGAGAGACTTGAGCTGGACAAAAGCAAAGAGATCTGCAAGACATGCCAAACGGAAGTGAAGTATTGCAGTAAAACAACCGAGATCTCCGGTCCAAGCCGTCAAAAAACATCTTTAATAATCGATATCGGATCGAATCAAATCGTGATTCTGAATCTTATGAATCGGAATGGAATCGATTCTTGACATTTTAATTGATCCCGGGGCCCTAGCAAAGATCAGACTTCTCCTTCATGCATAATCACAGCAGAAGTGGCTGACATGTAAGTTGAGCAGCCAGGACTTTCTTTTACGCTTCAAACTTCAGGAAAAGCGTGTAAATACATTCGTGTGGCGGGTCTTTTTTCTTCTTAGTCCAGCAGCTCCGCCGGGCGGTTCATGCTTTACTGAGAAGCGTTTGGATGGAGGACAGCTGTAGAGCCGCTTGGCCGAGCGCGTTGGAACCGGGCCAGGCCTTGTTATGATGGAATTCACCCGCACGCAGAACCCAGGGTCAACGCCAAGGTCAGCGCTGGCCACGGAGGGAGAGCAGCGTTGGTGAAGACTCGCACGCTCGTATATTCACAGAAATACACTGTATTCAGCTGGGAAATGGAAGCACCAAGCGTGAAGAAGCTCCATGTGTCGTGTGAATCTGCTGATAATCAAACATCAACACGACATGAAACTTTGAAGAAGAATCTGCAGTTTTTCTGCCTCATATTTGAGTGTAAAACATTGATGAGCCCGACCCAGCTGTGTGTTCTGACTTCATTAGATGATGTCTGTCGGCTTCACGGAGGCTAAACTGCACCGTCCGACGTGTTGCTCTTTCCTGCCTCGGATGCTTCATCGCTCTCGACTTCTGCCAGGGATTTGTTATGTAATCCTGACAACGGGCTTGTGACGGTTCTCATGAGATATTCAATTATTGTGAGTCAAAGTAGCAAGAAGTGTAGCAGCAGCAGTCGTGAGGAGGAGGAGGAGGAGGAAGAGGAGGAGGAGGAGGAGGAGGAGGAAGGAATGGCCAAACATGGGCGGACGCCAGCAACTCCAGTTGCCTCCGCTCAGTCGGCAGCAACATTTTTCTACATAAAAAGCTCCGTGCTGCAGGATTTCTCCTCGTGTCACTTGCAGACTTATGGCACTTTTCCACTAGAACCTACTCGACTCTCCTCCACTCGGTTTGGTTCCTTCCCACTAGGGGTCTAACGTGCCGTGTAGATACTTTTTCCGTATCTATTCTGCCAGACGTCTGAGTCAGGATGTGACATCAGAGAAAGAGCGACTCGCGGCTTCTTGTTCATTTTATTCCAGCAGCAACGGCAGCAGAAGTCTGTTTGGTGATCCAACTCTGAGCTGCAGATGTTCATAAACCTGGTGCTGAGGAGAGAATTAAAAAGATCTAGACGGAGATAAGGAACGACCAGATCTACCAGGAGCTCTGTCTCTTCATAGCTGCTCACGGCTCCAGCTGCAGCCGAGACAAACTAAAAACATTAAAAAGCTTCTCTCTCTCTCATTTTTTAACTTGGTATCAAACACAAGCCACAGACCCAGCAGCACATCTATCATCTCCTCCAGGTTCTACATCTTTAGTGTTGTCTTCTTTGTTTAGATACACAATCAAATACGTCACAGCAGCTTCTCCAACCTCCTACTTCTGCTCCAGGTGCTGATTGTAGTGGAAAAGAAACCAGGCTGAGTTCAGTAGAGCGGAGTAGGTGTTGGTGGAAAAGTGCCATTAGACCTTTGAGTTGCAAACACAGCGGTTTTCTACAGGTTGTGAATGAACTGCAGTGTTTACAACCACCTGAACCTCAGCGGACACAACGTTGACGTCCTGCAGACGTAGTCAGGACTTCAAGGAGCAGCTTTTCTTTCCGGGGCGGCTGACTCTGCTCTCGTTCATAATATCATCTATTCTTCCTGCAAAACCTCATATCCAACGTTTGAAAGTCTTAGTGACATAATATTTAATGGCCAAAGAGCAAAACAACACTGAACAGATATTCTCATCTTACTCTCATTGTTTCTAATTAGACTCTTATTAAGTATCCGAGTGTGAACACGTCTGCTTTCTGACAGCAGCTTCAATTTTTTTTCAATTCAATTTTATTTAAATAGCGTTTATTACAACAGAAGTTGTCTCCAGGATCTTTCCAGAGACCAGAACTATTACACTACTGCAACTACCAGCACTGCATATTCAATGGTCCAGCAGTGTGTTTATATTTATTTATTTATTTATTGCATTGTCGACTCTGTTTTTCTGTTTGTCTTCCTCTTTTTAAATGTCATAAGCTGTTTGACAACTGATTTTCCCCAAAGGGGACAATAAAGGTTTCAATCAATAGATTGAAATCAATCAGAACATAAACCCCCGAGCAATTATTACATAAACATGAACAGTGGCAGGTAAAAGCTCCCCTAGTGGGAGATAAACCTGAGCTTCAAGTCACGTGCTTTCTGATCTGTTCTTTATGAGCAAACTGGAAGAAAACTGATACCCTAGAAGTTACTTTGGGAGTTTAATACATCAATATTGACATGTTCATGGAAAGAAACTGGTGTTTGGGGATCGGTTGTAGCTGAAGGACCTGAGTGGGGCTCAGTAAAGGAGATCAGAGCCTCAGGTGTTAGTGGCAGGGAAGGTCCAGATCTTAACTGTTTACCAAGAAAATGCCAACAGTTCTGGGGGTTGAGGAGTTTAACTGGTGGATCAGACCTCAGACCAACTTCAACTTGATGCTCAACATGAAACCCGTATTTATACTCTGATTTAAATCATTCTGCATGTGTGCGTGTGTGCAGTGTTCCTGACGTGGGTGAACTGCTCCAGCGTGCGCTGGGCCACCAGGATCCAGGACATCTTCACCGTAGGGAAACTGCTGGCTCTGGCGCTCATCATCGTGGTGGGACTGTTCCAGATCATCCGAGGTAAACACTCGTCACAAACCGGGGAAGGAGAGGAAGAACGGAGATTAGAAACATGATAAAACCACAAAACCACACTGTTGAAGTACGGAAGAGTATCAGGGCCATGCAGGAGAACAAATATTTGAGAGGGGAAGATTGTTTTTTATTGTGCACTTTGAGAAAAAAGTCGAAATGTCGAGAAAAAAGTCGAAATGTTGAGATGAATGTTGAAATACAATTTCAAGAATAAGGTCGAAATTTCGTGAATAAAGTCAAAATTTCAAGAATAAAGTTGAAATAGCGACTGACAGCTCTGCAGCAGCAGCTGTAACTAACTAACTAACTTACATCCTTGGAACGTTAAGGGTACGATTCTGAACTTATGCAACTGCATTTGTGTGATATGTGTTTCAAATCAATATCGTAAAGCCAATTCTTGTATTCTGAACCAACATTTCCACTTTTCTCTCGACATTTCGACTTTTTTCTCGAAGTGCATAATGAAAAAAAAATCTTTTATATTTTTCTCCTGCCTGGCCCTGATACTCTTCCGTAGTTGAAGTAACAAACACTGGAATGTATGAAATACATTTCACAGATTAGAAGCTGAGGATACAAATGTGAGTCTTGGTGCAGAAAAAAGTAACCCATTCAGGTATTTTCTTTATTTTATCTCTCTTTTCTCTCCCATCACATGGTTACAGGAGGAGCCGCATTCCATTTCACTGTTACCAAATAGATCTAGCGACTTCTTACTTTTCAGACACTTTTAGTTACTTTATTACATTTGTGAGCCAACAGTATTTTTCTGTACCAAACAATGAGTCTCTGTAGCAGGGGTAGCAGGGGAGGGAACAAACCCTCTCTGGCTGAAGAGCAGCGGCGGCGCCGCTATTAAAGCGTGTCCCATGCGAGCGAGCTTCAGTGACAAAATCAATTCCATTGCTTCATTTTCTATTGGACTGTCCTAACTGGCCGCGAGTTTAACGGTTTCAGTGTGGACAGAGAGCGTCCGATGTCACGCAGCTCAACGTGATAGTCAGACGCTCTCATGCAGTTACACGGTGTACACGGATCTTAAAGCCTGATTTACGGTTCTGCGTTAAATCGACGCGTACCCTATGCTGTACGCCGCGGAACCATAAATCAGCCTTTAGTTCCCTGACCGGTCACCTCGTCTTCACACTAATTCACACAGGAAGATTTAATTGAATTCTAAACAGGTACACCACAGTTATTTACTCCGATTGCTAATCATTTCATTTCTTATGTGACAAGACAAATGAATCATGTTAACTGTAAAGAAATCACAACACTGAATGTTCACAAATGACAACTTTATTGTTTAAAAAATAAAAGAACATAAGTTGTATATAAATAACATTTATGCACTATTGCTGGCTCAAGGAAGGACCGTGCGTCTTCTGAAGGTGTTGTTGAAGCTTCAGGTGCTTGGAAGATCTGAAACCATAAACAGAAATAAATGTATTACGGTAGTAATAGAGCTCCGTAACACGGAGTAACACCGGAGCTAAGCTAAATACGTAGCTCATGCAAAGATCATACTTGTAGACAAATATAAATAACGTAAATTAACGTCACTTACCGCTGACTCGTGTGCAGTTGCCGGGTCCGTGCTGTTGGAACTGAGCCTTTTATGAGGGTAAGTGTTGATGCAAAACCTCATTTTTACTATCGCTCGTTGCTCAAACAGCCACACGATTCACCTCTTCTAAACAATGGCTGAAGCTCCAGCCGGCAGAGTTAGTTGTGGGCGTGGTTTCAGCAGCGGAGGCCGACCTATGGAAATCTGCTCCCGTCGTTACATAACGATTTGGTTGCTTTCCACCTTCTCTGTGTTGGCAGGCTGAGGGGAGACCACTTTATATATGTTAAAGCAAGAAAAAACCTGTTTTTCAGAATAGGTCCCCTTTAATGTGAATACAAACTTCCAAAGGCCCGTTCTCATGGTAGATTCCAGCTGGTGAGAGTTTGATCAGCCCTGCCTGTCTCCCCCTGTGTCCAGGTCACTACGAGGCCCTGGCGCCCAGCGCCGCCTTCGAGTTCCGCCAGGACCCGTCCGTGGGCCAGATCGCGCTGGCCTTCCTGCAGGCCTCCTTCGCCTACAGCGGCTGGAACTTCCTCAACTACGTCACGGAGGAGGTGGTGGAGCCACGCAAGTACGACGCTGAAGGAAACATCGTGTTCCTCACCATCAATCATCTACACTAACAGCTGAATCACTCCTGTATCTTTGTTTTCGTGGTTTCTCCTGGGATCAGGAACCTGCCGCGAGCCATCTACATCTCCATCCCTCTGGTGACGCTGGTCTACACCTTCACCAACATCGCTTATTTCTCCTCCATGACCCCCGAGGAGCTGCTGGCGTCTAACGCCGTGGCCGTGGTGAGCAGATCTCCGTCCTGGTGAACTTATGTCCCCTAATATCCTACTAATGATTCTACTAATGACAGCTGGAATCAAACTGTGAAGCTGGAGACACCGACACCAGCCGTGTGTAGCTGCAGTCTTGTTAAAAGTATGCAGTCTGTTTTAAATATACATATATATATATATATATATATATATATATATATATATATGTATATATATATATATATATATATATATATATATATATATATATATATATATATATACAGAGCTGTCTGGGAGATTTGCGAGGCCCTGTGCGAAATGGCCGGGGGGGGCCCCGAAATTTTTGGGTTTTTCGGGTCGGATCGGGTGTCTTTATGCGCAATTCTTCTCTCCAATTAACAAAATACTGGATACCTTCCCCTGCCTCATCATCATCATCTCTTGCCTCGACGCGGGGCCCCGCGGCTGCTTGAGACCCGGTCCGATCGGCGATTTTTGTAAAAAATTTATCAAACGAGCCTTTCAGAGAGGCATTAAACTCTTACATTTTCTTTAGTTTTTTTCTTTTTTCATCCCCTGATGGAAATTTCCTGAATCTGTCTCGTTCTCTCAACATTGTGTGACAGTTTGTTCCAACTCCACCGTCTGGATCAGAGCAGCTTGTGTCTGCGCTTGGTCTGATCATTTGTATTGAACAACAGACACGCGCATCATTGCACATATATTTATTGATATGCACAGACTAGAATACATTTAGGTCTGTAATGGAACGTGAGTGTTGATACTTATAAGGAAAAGAAGGAAAAAAAACGGAAAAAAATCCAAGGAAAAAAAAAAGGCCCATAACGCGAGGCCCTTGGGGCGCGAGACCCCGTGCGGTCGCACGGTTCGCACACCCCTTGCGGCGGCCCTGGATATATATACATATGTTTGTATTGTTAAATTCACCAAATAAATGAAAAGAAATTACAGAATCACTCATGTGTCCGTCCTGCGGTAGCCAGCTCTTCTTCTCTGAATCTCCGTTGCCGTGGTTACCACCTGGCAGTTGATCCAGCGCAATGACATTAAAGTTATCAGGCAATTTGACCAAACTTGTTTTTTAGGTGTAGGTTATAACTTTTAACCTACACAAGTATATACATGTGTGTATGTGTACGGTATGTGAAGTATATGAAGTCAGTAAAATGATCCATTGTTTGTTTCTGTGTTCAGACGTTCGGGGAGAAGCTGCTGGGGTGGTTTTCCTGGGTGATGCCGATCTCTGTGGCGCTGTCCACCTTCGGAGGGATTAATGGATATTTGTTCACTTCCTCCAGGTACGACCGCTGCATCCCGTATATCACACCTCCATTTAAATGTCCTGGTACCATTGACCAGCGATTCCTTACGTTTATTCGTAAGCCTTTAAATAAAATGTACTTTTGTGTGCAGGTTGTGTTTTTCGGGGGCCAGAGAAGGTCACCTGCCGTATCTGCTGGCCATGATCCACCTGAAGAACTGCACCCCCATCCCGGCCCTGCTGGTCTGTGTAAGTGTCAGTTCTAGATACGCCGTTACCAAGGAGACGAGAGCTGGATGCTGTTTACATCCCAGTTTGGTCCTGAACTCACCGTCCGTCCTGTCCGTCCCACAGTGCAGCGCCACGATATTCATCCTGTGTATCGGGGAGACTCACAACCTGATCAACTACGTGTCCTTCATCAACTACCTGTCGTACGGCGTGACCATCGCCGGCCTGCTCTACCTCCGGAAGACCAGGCCCAACCTGGTCCGACCCATCAAGGTACCGCCGCCGCTCTGACTCTGGTGGGTTTCCTTACAATACCTGAACATCTGCCCTTAAAACACGACTCCAGATGTGTTCCAGGGATCCAATGGCTCCATCATGCCAGTAGGGAGGGGCGGTATGGACTAAAAAATGTATCACGATCATTTCTGGCATTTATCCCGATAACGATAAAAATGACGATAAAAAAATACCAATTCAACTCCACCTTTTTAACTATAAATCTATCTCCACATTCAGTCTTTGGAGCCAAATCACTGCTCTAAAAGATACTAAATACTACTAAACTACAACAATTAAATTGAATTAATAAAAACCAATTAAATGAGTTACACCTGTACTGCAAAACTGGAATGACTCGGGACAGGAATTTATCCTTTTTTCTTTTTTTCTTTCAGGCTCATTTCTTTCTTTCTTTCTTTCTTTCTTTCTTTCTTTCTTTCTTTCTTTCTTTCTTTCTTTCTTTCTTTCTTTCTTTCTTTCTTACTTTCTTTCTTTCTTTCTTTCTTTCTTTCTTTCTTTCTTTCTTTCAGGCTCATTTCTTTCTTTCTTTCTTTCTTTCTTTCTGTCTTTCAGGCTCATTTCTTTCTTTCTTTCTTTCTTTCAGGCTCATTTCTTTCTTTCTTTCTTTCTTTCTTTCTTTCTTTCTGTCTTTCAGGCTCATTTCTTTCTTTCTTTCTTTCTTTCAGGCTCATTTCTTTCTTTCTTTCTTTCTTTCTTTCTTTCTTTCTTTCTTTCTGTCTTTCAGGCTCATTTCTTTCTTTCTTTCTTTCAGGCTCATTTCTTTCTTTCTTTCTTTCAGGCTCATTTCTTTCTTTCTTTCTTTCTTTCTTTCAGGCTCATTTCTTTCTTTCTTTCAGGCTCATTTCTTTCTTTCTTTCTTTCTTTCAGGCTCATTTCTTTCTTTCTTTCAGGCTCATTTCTTTCTTTCTTTCTTTCTTTCAGGCTCATTCCTTCCTTCCTCCCTTCCTTCCTTCCTTCCTTCCTTCCTTCCTTCCTTCCTTCCTTCCTTCCTTCCTTCCTTCCTTCCTTCCTTCCTTCCTTCACGTACGTTGTGCGTGGATTTAACGCAGAACCATAAATCCGCTTTACACAAAAACATTTATTGTTTTTACCGCGAGATGAATAATTCTTACCGTGGGGAATTTTTTGGACAGTTTATCGTGAACGGTAAAATATCGCCCATCCCTACATGCCAGTAGCACACGAAAAACTATTTAATGGAGTAAAACATAAACAATAAAAATGCAGAGGTGTATAATCCAGGTGCCATAAAGTAAAAGTCCTGTCCAGCAGTTGTTCCAACCCTCTGAAGAATCACGTGAAGACAAGGCTACAGCAATTTCTGCTGTTTGCAGAATGGGAATTGGTTGTTTTTTGCAGAGGTGTTTAATCCAGATGCCATAAAGTAAAAACCCTGCTGTGTTTCTGGATCAGCCTGTACATTTAGAACAGGTATTTTCACTAAAAACCTACCATTTACCTGCAGAGGAGCTGATTTAGTGACCGGTTGGAACAACTGCTGGACAGGATTTTTACTTTATGGCACCTGGATTATTATACACCTCTAAAAATCTTACAGACAACAATCGCACATAAAGTCAGAACTGACAAATCAGAGTTTAAAGGGAGGCTTTGGCCACCGTTGAACATTTAAACCAGTATATTGTTAATCTTTACATGAATTTTGTTCATTATTTACAATATATTTATTCCAGAAGTGAATCTTTATGGTCATTGTTTTCCTGGAGGCTCAGCGGGGGGTTGAGTCCCTGCCAGCTGTACGTATTAAATGTTAAGCTTATTAAATGTTAAGCGTATTAAAATGTTTGTTTTACTTGTCAGCAGGGTCGGCCTCAAAAATCAACACTTTTAATTTGAAAGCAGTGGAGGAAAAACACACCTCAGCTTCATCTAGGAGGAGGTCTGAGGTGTTTGAGCTTCAGCAAGCTGCTTCTTGCAGCGGCATGGAGGAGTATTTTAGGAGTATTTTAGGCCTCCGTCTAGTAAAACATTCTGTATGTAGAGCAACTGTGAAGCTTGATGAACATGATATGTTGTCCTCTTCACACCAGCAGGTGTCATCAGGTCGTTACCACATCAGCAATTCTAACTGTTTAATTTGTTAATTCCAGTTGTTTTAGAATTGATGTTTTGGCGCCCCCTACTGGTCTAACAATCAACTACATGTGAAGGTTTTCAGGAATACTAGATGGATGGATGGATGGATGGATGGATGGATGGATGGATGGATGGATGGATGGATGGATGGATGGATGGATGGATGGATGGATGGATGGATGGATGGATGGATGGATGGATGGATGGATGGATGGATGGATGGATGGATGGATGGATGGATGGATGGATGGATGGATGGATGGATGGAGGAATGTAGGGCATCCAGTAGCTGAAAAAAACAGACTTAACATTCAGACACGCAAACACAAATTACAAACATTTAGGAAGACACTTGTGGAACACACTGCCAACTGAGATAAAAACAACTCAAGATTTTAAGGTTTTTACTAAAAATGTCAAAGACTGGTTGAAGCAAAATCTGAAATGTACGCATTTTTAATCACCTGTAACCGCTAATAGGGTGCTCTCTTGCAAGCTGAGAATTGTAAATAGGATATAGCTTTGCATGTTGAAAATTGAATGTATTTTTGTATTCTTTTTCTCCTTTCTTTCGTTTTCTTTTACTAAAAGCCTAATTAGGGACAGGAGATGGAAACTAGCAATAGCTATACTCTCTGTATGCAGAACATCAGTCACATTGGCTCGTTTGTAATGAGTGAATGTGATCACATGTAAACCTGCATTGTCCCTATTAAATAAAATAAATTAAATTAAAACTTCAGGGGGAGGAGAGACAGTGTAGCTCGGGTGAATAGTGCAAATTACGAGAGATAAATAAATAAATAACAAATAAATGACAAAAAAGAGTGTGGGTGGATGATGGGGCAGGCTGATTTCTGATTTAGATTTGTCTAAAATCGTAACCCATTGATGTCTCAATGATAAATGTCCTGCATACAGAAGTAAAGTGGAGGTTTTTAAACCCAGATCTGTTCATTTCCAGTAAACGCAGCGAGTTCAGTCCAGAAACCGTTGTGTTTGTGCTGTGCAGGTGAGCGTGTGGTGCCCGTCACCTGCCTGCTGCTCTGGGCCGTGCTGGTCCAGGTTATAATAATGATAATAATTATAATAATAATAATAATAATAATAATAATAATAATAATAATAATGATAATAATAATAATAATAATAATAATAATAATAATGATAATAATAATAATAATAATAATTATAATTATAATAATAATAATAATAATAATAATAATAATAATAATGATGATAATTATAATAATGATAATAATAATAATAATAATAATAATAATAATAATAATAATAATAATAATAATAATAAATTAAATTTATAATGCACTTTCCATTCGGAGAATCTCAAAGTGCTACAAGAGAAGAGAAAAAAAAATCATTGATCATAGCTGGCGTATGATTTGCTAAAAAGGTGGGTTTTAAGCCCTCTCTTAAAAGACTCAATTGTCTGTGGTTCTCTCAGGTGGGCGGGGAGGGCGTTCCACAGTTTAGGGGCAACGGAGCAGAAGGCCCGGTCTCCCATTGTGACCAGTTTGGTCTTGGTGGGTTTGAGGAGGTTGTTCTTGTTTGTTGAACGGGTGCGGGTGGGGGGCTGAATATGGATCAGCTCCTTGAGGTAAGGGGGTGCGTTGCTGTGGACGCATTGGTAGGTGAGTAGGGAGATTTTGTATTCTGTCCATTAAGCGTTGTGTTTATGTGTGTGTTCTCCAGGTGAGCATGCTGGTTCCCATCACCTACCTGGTGCTCTGGGCGGTTCTGCTGGGCTTCAGCCTGTACTCCGAGCCGGTGGTGTGCGGCCTGGGCATGGTCATCATGCTGACCGGCGTCCCCGTCTACCTGGTGGGGGTGCAGTGGAAGCAGAAGCCCTCGTGGATCTACAGGCTAGTGGGTGAGTGGCTCCACACTGGGTTTTTTTATTGATCTTTTTAGAAAAAACAACATATAATGATAACATGGATACATATAATCAAAGATACACATTATACATTATACATTGTCCCTTTTTTTTCTTTTTGCTAACACACAAAACCTAACCAGGCCCTCACAAGGGAGGCCTAACTAAGGAACAGAGTCTCTGTACAGTTAAATAATAAATAAACACATGAGTAACAAATGATCAATGGAGAAAAGTAATGGATGAGCAAAAGTGGCATACAGAAAACAAAAACAGTGGTAAATGCAAATGCCTATCACTGATATCCCATTAAAGGGAAATAATGAATAAAAACATAAAATGCAACAAAAATAATAATAAATAAATAAATAAATAAATAAAAGAAAATTAAGGTAAGGGGGATCAGTCTGTGGGTAGAGTCTTCAACGAGTTAAAATAATCTATGAAGGAAGGCCATTTATTAACACATTTAGCTGAGTTGCCTTTTACTGAATATCTCAACTTTTCCAATTTGAAAAAAAACATAACATCACTAAGCCAAAGAGCAATAGACGGAGACTTGGGGGATTTCCATGAAAGTAGGATATGACGTCTTGTAGGGATGGGCGGTATGGACTAAAAAATGTATCACGATAATTTCTGGCATTTATCCCGATAACGATAAAAATGACGATACAAAAAATACCAATTCAACTCCATCTTTTTAAATATAAATCTATCACCACATTCAGTCTTTGGAGCCAAAACACTGCTCTAAAAGATACTAAATGCTACGACGGAGTATTAGGGCCAAACTAAGACAAAAAAAAAAGGAAATTACGAGAATAAAGTCATAATAACATGAGAATAAAGTCGTAAAATTACGAGAATAAAGTCATAATATAACGAGAATAAAGTCGTAATATTTTGAGAATCTTGATGGTGTGTTCTGTGTTGCAGAGAAAGTCACCTACTGGGGCCAGAAGTATTGCTACGTGGTGTTTCCTCAGGAAGACTCTCCGGAGGCCGAACCGCTCAGTGCCAAGGCCACGGACTGATTCAGCCGGGACTCCCTCGTTCCTGTCGCTCCCACACCTCCACTTCTAGGTTCTGTCTCCACGTTGCTTCTGTTGTAAATTGAGATGGATTCGTAAATATTCTTCTACACGTGCCACTGAAATGGAAAGAATTGTACAGTTATTGCTAAAAGCAGAATACGTTTTACAGTGAAGGCTATTGCTTTTATTTGTTGATTTTCTTTCTGTCTTTCCTGCAGATTTTCATATCACTTTGTTGCTAAAACAGAAAACCTGCACCTATTGATCACCTTTGTAACACTTTTTCTCTAAACTGTCATGCTGATGTGCCTTATGTCTGCACTTTTCTGCACTATTTCTGTTTCTCCTGCTGCCTTGACTCGGTTCCTTAACTCCTTTCTCTCAGTATTGTTGCAGAATCTGGGCCTTCTTTTTAATTCACACCCAGCGTTCGTTTCTTGTGTTTGTTGAGTTTAATTCAGCCGTTTCCTGAGAAACGCCACAGGTGCCTAGACGACGACGTCGTCCTTAATATTATTGTTATTATTAATGTTAGAGAAAGAAATGAGATGCGTGATATTCATCGGTGCCAGCGATGTTCAGCGCAGGAGAATCTCGATGAGCTTCATCGGTACGAGACACGAGGGCCGGCGGTTCCTCCGGGTTCTGAAGGTTCTTCCTGAACTCTCTCAAAGATGTTTGTTCAGTTCAGTCACTATTTTTCTCCTGGATCTGCTTGTGTTACGAGTATTTACCGTTAAGATGTCATCAGATGACATCAGCAGAATACTGACAGATGTGTGACGTCACTTACCGCCGGCTTCTCCTGGATCAGCTGACTGAGCCGCTGATGATGTCACGCCGTACTGATTCTGTTAATATGTGCAATAATAATTAGCCCCTAAAGTATAACGGCCAGACGTACGTCAGTACAGCCGCAGCGCTGCTACCTTTGAGAATAGATGAAGTAACGGTCCGAGTGATGATGTTGGTGACATTGTGTATTTTACTATGGCCGAGACCCGCCATTGCTGAAAATAAAGTAACGCTGCAAACAGAAACAAACGCCGCTGCAAATAAAATAAACGCTTAGCAAATAAAATAAACGCTGCAAACAAATAGAAACGCCGCTGCAAATAAAAGAAACGCTGAAAATATAAAGAAACCCCGCTGCAAATAAAATAAAAAACGACGCAAATAAAAAAGCCACAACGGAAGTGAATTACCGGGGACTGTTTTTGCCGATGCACCGTTGGTTTTATGTGAGAAGTGTTGTTGTTTTTGTTGTTTTTATCATTAATAATAATAATGCTAAGAATAATCTAAAGCGTGGGTAACAATAGTTATTTGGATGAATGTGAAGTTGAAACTGTGTGTGGTGGTCAGGGACTTCTCCTCTCACGTAAAAAACACAGGTGACGTGACATCAGCAAAAATAGTCCCCGGTAATTCACTTCCGTTGTGGCTTTTTTATTTGCGTCGTTTTTTTTATTTGCAGCGGTGTTTCTTTATATTTGCAGCGTTTCTTTTATTTGCAGCGTTTCTTTTTATTTGCAGTGTTTCCTTAATTTGCAGCGGCGTTTGTTTCTGTTTGCAGTGTTACTTTTATTTTCAGTAATGGCGGGTCTCGGCCACCGTAGTATTTGGTTTATTCTGGGAAAAAGAACAAAAGCACTAGTTTATTAGATATTTACGTTGTGAATAAAAGAGAAGATGAAGGTTTCTCAGATGTTTTATCAGCATATAAATGCTGGGAAGTTTGTGCACATTGAATTCACAACATATGACTCGTTGCCCTCCGTCCAGTTCGCTCTGCCACCTGTAAATACTGTGTAAAGAAAACCAACTGTTACAAATGTGCTGGGGACTCCTGCAGAGATCACATTCCTCAGATGTGTCGATACCTTTACATGCTGTATAATTGATGGGTGTGATTCCGTATTTTGTAAAAGACTGAAATTGTACAATAATAACAACATAATTGCACATTAAATATAGCAACTTCTAAGAATAAGGGTGTTTATGATGATTACTGATTACTGTCATTGAGGTCGAGTGTTATCTGTGTTCAGTACTCGAGTTGTAAAAAAAAAAAAATCAGGGGGGATGGTGGATTTTATCATATAAATATATATATATATATTTATCACCCGAGAGTCATCCAAGGTACTGTATTTTCCGCACCATAAGGCGCACCTAAAAGCCTTCAATTCTTTCAAAAGCTGACCATGCGCCTTATAATCCGGTGCGCCTTATATGTGGCTCAATATTGAGCAAAGGCTCTGTGTGTATTGTTGAAATGTCTTGCGACCTTTGACCGTTTATTGTTAGACAGTTTTTCCCCACAAATTAGGCATACTGGTAGGCCACTCTCATCAGAGTTAAATGCAAATTAATCTTCCAAGGCATCAGGCATCAATGTTCGATTTTCTTCAGATATTTTTCTTTTCTTACATTTCTCCATACTTGGCCTTGCTGGGGTTGAAAGTCGCAACGAATGGATGGTGTTTTGGCGGGTGTACCGGCTTTTGCGAGTATGACATTTATTTTGAGCGACGAAAAACAATAAAATATATTTATTCTAATATGTCAAGATCAAAATAATCTTCCAATTTAGAACTAAAATATTAAAGAACTAACACAAATAAAATACACTTCAATTAAATACTTCGTTTTTTGTTTTTTTTTGTAATTTATTTTCCCAAGCCACTCGTAGCCGCAGTATGAGGATGAAAGAGGATGAAAGAGCTCCGGAGCTCCGGAGCCGCAGGTTGAGACCCCTGGTCTAATGGATGCATAACTAACCCCAGCCTCTACTGTAGCACCTTATAATGTGGTGCGCCTTATATATGGAAAACGTTTTAAAATATGTCATTAATTGAAGGTGCACCTTATAGTGCGGAAAATACGGTACTCGAAACTCTTCCTGGTGGTGAGCTGTTTGCACAAGACATGGTGCACCTCTCGTAAGCAGATACATACGCCCCCATGTGGCCAAGAGGGGTATTGGTACATAAGGTGCCTTTAATTAATCACATTTAGGGGAAAAAAAGAGAGGAATTGAACATAAGTTTTGAGTTTATTCATCTCAGGCACCATAAAACGATGACTAACAAGCAGAAGGCCGGCAGGTTCTGTCCCCCCCAACAACACGTCAATGGCATTTTTCTTCCAGCAAAAATATACAAATCTAGTATTTCAAAAGCTGTTGTACATTATACAAATTCAGGTTTGCTTCCAAATCAAGCACAAGGAGGAGGAGGGGTGTTATGGGATGCCGTGCATCGTCAGGCTGTCATCGTGATGTCATCGTGATACTTGGTGTGTGTAGCACATAGTAAAGGACGTCTTTACTTTCACGTTCACCAAATGAGACACAGCTCCACTAATTTACGACAGAGTATTAGGGCCAAACTAAGACAAAAAAAATGGAAATTACGAGAATAAAGTCATAATAATATGAGAAAAAAGTTGTAAAATTACGAGAATAAAGTCATGATATTATGAGAATAAAGTCGTAATATTTTGAGAATAGAGTCGTAATATTACGAGAATAAAGTCGTAATATTTTGAGAATAAAGTCGTAATATTACGAGAATAAAGTCGTAATATTTTGAGAATAAAGTCGTAATATTTTGAGAATAAAGTCGTAATACTAAATATATTATAAATATATAAATATAACTTCACAAGATGTTCAATATTCCTCATTTTAACACAGAGACAAGATGCTCTTCCTGTTAGAGTTCTCATAAATTATATTCTAATATTACAACTTTATTCTCATATTATTACGACTTTATTCTCCATAAATTACGACTTTATTCTCGTAATATTACAACTTTATTCTCGTAATATTACTTTATTCTATTACGACTTTATTCTCATAATATTACGACTTTATTCTCGTAATATTACGACTTTATTCTCATAATATTACGACTTTATTCTCGTAATTTCCAATTTTATTTTTTTTGTCTTAGTTTGGCCCTAATACATCGTCGTACTAATCGACTCTCCTCCCCAGAAACAAATATTTACACTTGAATAAGAAAAAGAAAAAGTACATTTCATTTTCCCCTCGTACTCCCTGTCACAATAATCCCAGAGACAAGATTCCTGATGCAGCAGTGAAACCCGGAGGAGCCGGCAGACGGATCTAGATCCCTTTCAGTCCCGTGAAACCACAGCGTTGATCCGAGAAGCAGCCGGGACCCCCACAGCAGCCAGGAAACATCACACACAGCAG
This sequence comes from Cololabis saira, assembly GCF_033807715.1. Lineage (NCBI taxonomy): Eukaryota > Metazoa > Chordata > Actinopteri > Beloniformes > Belonidae > Cololabis > Cololabis saira. The sequence goes on along the minus strand of NC_084588.1, from coordinate 49,393,980 downwards.
CAGAACTATTCAACTCAACATCACATGGAAACAGATATGCTTTAAAGTGCACATGAATAGGTCAAGAAAATGAATCTCAAATGGCACGTCGCACGTGGCAGCAGCTTATTACAGAGCTCGAGGAATGAAGCGCGGGAGGATGGCGATGCAAGATGCAAGCTTTCTCTTCACTGTTCATCAATTTGAGAAAAATAGAGGCTATTCATTGTCCCATCATGAAAACGTCCACAGCATCAGTCTTTCTCTTTTCCTGTCCAAACGAGCCCGAGCCGACACAGATTCAGTCCGGATTATTTAAGTCAGAGGACCGTTTGGGTCCAGGATGCAGGAGGATGGAGTTCTGGGCAGATTTACAGGCAACGTGTTTTGGATTCACGACCTCATTGTTCATCCAAGTTTGGCTTTTTAATTGTTTGTGGTGATAAAACATGAAAAAAGGCCAAAGTAAAAATGAGTGCGTGTATGAAAACTTTGTGAAAAAGCTCTTAATCCTTGTTAAGACGTGTCAAGTATCACAGTAGGATGAATATTCAGAACAACTGGATGAAAGGATGCCACTGCCGCCCCGGGGACAAGAATTAGAGCTCATTCATTAATCCATCAGGACCCGTGGTGTCATACCGCCTTTAAATGTCCTGGAAGGTGCTGAAGGTTCCTATTGCTCCCTATTTCCTCTGTAAGTAAATGGGTCTGAGATCTTAGGGGTTAAAGACGGATCGGGATGGAGTGAAGAATAAAAGGGAGGAAGAAGAAAGCCGTTTCTATTTCTGGTTCTTGAAATACGAGCGTGTCAGTTTCGGGTCTGCAGCAGTGAAACGCTGTGATGTGTTCAGGGGTGTTCCCCCTTGAACCTGAACCGCTACTTGGATGTTAGCTCTTAACAAACGTAGAAAACGGGTGACGTCACGGGTTCATAGAGCAGGTATACGACAGAAGAACCAACCAGCACCGGCTGTAACGTTGCTTCAGTCCTATCTGTATATATGTATATATATACAGTACAGACCAAAAGTTTGGGACACACTTCCCCATTTTTTTGAATGAGAAGGTGTGTCCAAACTTTTGGTCTGTACTGTACATAAGCAATACATCACGACAGGCTGTGGTATACGCTCATTATATCACAGCTGAGGGGCGTTCTTCGGCCCGACGCGGAGCGGAGGGACGTATATGTATATGTCTATAAAGTTATATGTATTGTGAGATTAATCAAACTTCTGAACTAGTTTCTGTCCTTATGAGCCGTCACATGCGTTTGATATACTCAGGGGGTTGACTGGCCTGGTGACTTCCGGGTTTGTCAATGTCCATTGTCCTTTGGACGCATCTGTTCAAAACCCCCACAAAGTTCCTGTTTTTAGTCAGGAAGCCATTTGACCCCTTGACCTTTGTGTTTTTTAAAGATGTCTGTTGCTCTGACATTCTAGATTAGTTCCTCTTGAACTGAAAAGTCACATGTGTGTCTTTGTAACCCCAACGTCTGTACATTGTCTGTCTATTTAACTGCTGACTATCCTTATATGGCCATTTCCTGTCACAGTTTTCTCAATAAAAGCGTCATGCAGAGGGGGAGCCAGCAAGCATTTCGTCGAGAGCCATAGAGAGCCATGTTGCTCTGCAAGGCTCCGACTTTGCTTCCCTTTCTGCAGAAACCACCTTAAAAATCATTCTGACAGTCTCTTGTGTCTTTCCTGGTTATGAATTTATTATGTTGATTAGGGAGCCAACAGTATAATGTCGATAAAGTTTAGACACACTTCCCCATTTGTTTGAATGAGAAGGTGTGTCCAAACCTTTGGTTTGTACTGTATATATACATGTGTATAGATGTGTGTCCAAATTTATAGACATTATACATATAACTTTATAGAGATATACATATACGTCCCTCAGCTGTGATATAATGAGCGTATACCACAGCCTGTTGTGATGTATTGCTTCAGTATATATGTATATACATGTGTACATATACAGTACAGACCAAAAGTTTTGGACACTTCCCCATTTAAGTGAATGAGAAGGTGTGTCCAAACTTTTGGTCTGTACTGTATATGTACATATACATACATGTATATACATGTATATACACAGACATGTATCTGTGTATATACACACATATATATATATATATATATATATATATATATATATATATATATATATATATATATATATATATATATATATATATATATATATATATATATATATATATATATATATATACACACACATACACACACACACATATAATTAAAGCAGACTGGATGACTGATACATTTATCCATAATTACCACCGACAGTCGTCCCTCCTGGTGTACTACTGGTGCCACACATATTGATCTGCCGCCGTTACACAGGTTAGTAATTAAAACACCTTAAGACACGGCAATCGCCTTATTGATTTCCCTTTTTCCCGTTAATGGTTGACAATATCAAAAATACAAAATATCTCCACCTTCTTTCTCAGATGCAGCTATAATATATTAAAAACATCCGTCAATTAGAAACATAAACTCATACAACAGAGTGAGGAAGGGAGATCTCTCCACAGGCTTCGGCGGCTCACAGTAAACAGCGGCGTGTAATGGCTCTGGGCAATGGTGCAAAAGCTGGGGGGGGGCTGTTTTTATTTTTAGTACTGGCCAAAAAGATGTTCAATTATACGGGACAGTTTATATCTCCTGGTATTTGGCTCCTAAACGAGAGATTTAGAACAAAGATACGAGGAATGCTGGTTTTATCAACCTTCTGAAAAGACTGCATATGATCATTTAGTGCAACCAGAACATCAACGGTCCGATATTCTCCCCGGTCCGATATTTTCGTGGATACGATATTCTCCCGGGTCCGATATTCTGGGTTCGATGTTTTCCTGGGTCCCATATTCTCCCGGGTCCGATATTCTGGGTCCGATGTTCTCCTGGGTACGATATTCTCCCGGGTACGATATTCTCCTGGATCCGATATTCTCCTGGGTCCGATATTTTCCCAGATACGATGTTCTCCTGGGTCCGATATTATCCTGGGTCCGATATTCTCCTGGGTACGATATTCTCCCGAGTACGATATTCTGCTGGGTCCGATATTCTCCTAGGTCCGATATCTTACGTCCAGAACATCAACGGCCCGATATTCGCCCAGGTACGATATTTTACCGGATACGATATTCACCCAGGTACGATATTTTACCGGATACGATATTCGCCCGGGTACGATATTCTCCTGGGTCCATTATTCTCCCGGGTCCGATATTCTCCCGGTTACGATATTTTACCGGTTACAATATTTTCCCAGGTACGATATTCTCCCGGGTCCGATATCCTGCGTGTGGAGGGGAACCAGACCCGATACCACCTCTGAATTCAGTGCGGCTCCAGGGCGCTTGATCAGAGCAGACGCCGGGTCTCGGATTAGCGTCGTCCCCGGCTCGTCACCATGCCGCCCCCGTCCCCGGGCCACCCCCCTCCTCGCTGGGGGCCCGGCCCAGCCGGCCCAGTCTGCTTTTCCTCTTCCTCTTCCTCCCATCCCGGCTCCGGGCCTCCCTGCTGGGCATGCTAAGAGCGAAGCGGCCGTCGGCGCCCGCCGTCGTGGGCTCGGAGGGGGACGTAACCTCTGACGCCTGGGGGGTGGGTTGGTTTGATTGTGTTTGGGGGCTGGTGGGAAACACGGGGGGGGACAGGGGGGACAAGGGCCCCAAGGGGGAGTAACGTCTCAAGGAAACCCCCTTCAAGTTCACCGCCAGCTCCAGGACCAGTTTCCTGGACTGCCGGTAGTGGCAGGGGGGCGCCGAGGCCAGCGGGGGGGTGGGGAGAAGTCTGTCCCCCGAGGAGTCACTCTGAAAAGGTGTGGGGGGCCCCGAGTGTGGCCCCCCGGTGTCCTCGCTGCCCACGGGCGACGGCTCGTCCGGACTGTCCCCCGAGTGCGGGGACAGAGGGGTCCCGGGGCTCTCGGGGGTGCAGGGCTGCAGGCCCCCCCCGGGGGAGTAGCAGGACCCCGGTGGACCCCCGTCGGCCCCCGTGTCCCACCCGAGCCCGGCTCCTGTTGCGGCCCCGCCCTCAGGCCCCCGCTCCTCCACGGTCCGGTAGCTGTGCAGCCCCAGCGTGATCTGACCCGGGGAGTCTGTCGACGAGGCGCGGCCCCGGCCGCGGGGCCCCCCCTGAAACAGGCGGCTCCACAGGCGCCCGAGACGCCGGCGGGCGGAGGAGAAGGTGGAGCGCCGCGTCGAGTGGCGTCGGATCTGTCTGCGCATCGCCAGCCGGAGGTTCTGCAGCACGGAGGCCTGAACGAGGGACGACATAATCAATCAATCAATCAATCAATCAATCAATCAATCAATCATCTCCTGCCACCCCCCCGCTGAGGACGTCACCAGGATGAGACCGTTACCTGAGTGGGGTTGTACACCGGGAAATCCTCCACCGGAGGAATGAGGCCCTGGGCGATCAGCTGACCATACGAGGGAGGAGCTTCCCTCTGGACAAACTCCGCCTCCATCCGGGTCATCTGGGTCTCAAAGGCTCTGAAACCAGATCATGTGACCAGAAATGATGAAGGAGGACGGAGACGGAGGGAAACAGCTAAACCCCCCCACCACGATCTCATCTCAACGATCAACAGATCATCAGATCAATGCGTTCAAACCTACGAGGATCTTGAGTGGTTTTGTTTTAATTGTACAGCGATTTCTCCGAAGATGGGAAGGAGATCCCATCTTCGGTCTCTGTTACACCTTTTCCACCAAACTGGTTCCAGCGCTGGTTCTGGGCCATTTGGAACTGGGCTTTTTGTTTCCACTGACAAAGAACTGGCTCCGGGCCAGAAAGACTGGTTCCAAGGTAGCACCAACTCTTTGCTGGGCCAGAGGAAAGAACCGCTTACGTCAGCGGAGGGGGGGGAGTTGTTAAGACCAACGGCAACAGCAAGACTGGGAGACAGAGTCATTTTCAACAAAGAATGAATCTGGATGCAGCAAAGCATCATGGGTCTGAGGAGGAGACAACCTGTCTTTTAGAGATGTGTCCAGAACCAGCACTGGAACCGGTTTGGTGGAAAAGGGGTATATATGATCGGAGCAGGAGTTTGGTTCCCATAGCCAGGGAGTAAGTCAGACTTGTTCCCAGTGCATGTTGAGCTGCCCTTTGTCACCCGTTCTGGATTTCTAGGCGTAGCCCGGGGCCCGGGGGGAACCGGTTTGGGAACCACAGGAATTCATCTCCGCTTTTTGCAGATGATGTTGTCCTAGTAGCTTCATCGGACCGGGACCTTCAGCATGTGCTGGGGCGGCGGGGATTGAGAATCAGCACCTCCAAAACTGAGGCCATGGTTCTCCACCGGGAAAGAGTTCAAGTATCTCGGGGTCTTGTTCACGAGTGAAGGAAAGATGGAGGGTGAGATTGACAGACGGATTTCGATGTACCGGACCGTCGTGGTGAAGAATGAGCAGAGTCGAAAAGCTCTCGATTTACCGGTCGATCTACGCACCTACCCTCACCTATGGTCATGAACTTTGGGTAGTGACCGAAAGGACAAGATCGGATGAATGGATGGATGATGGATGGATGGATTGGTGGATAGACGGATGGATGGATGGATGGTTGGATGGATGGATGGATGGATGGATGGATGGATGGATGGATGGATGGATGGATGGATGGATGGATGGATGATGGATGGACGGATGGATGGATGGATGGATGGATGGATGGATGGATGGATGGATGGATGGATGGATGGATGGATGGATGGATGGATGGACGGTCGGACGGACGGATGGATGGATGATGGATGGATGGTTGGATGGATGGATGATGGATGGATGGATGGATGGATGGATGGATGGATGGTTGGATGGATGGATGGTTGGATGATGGATGGATGGATGGATGGATGGTTGGTTGGATGATGGATGGATGGATGGATGGATGGATGGTTGGATGATGGATGGATGGATGGATGATGGATGGATGGATGGATGGATGGATGGAGGATGGATGGATGGATGGTTGGATGATGGATGGATGGATGATGGATGGATGGATGGATGGATGGATGGATGGATGGATGTTTGGATGGATGGATGGATGGACGGATGGATGGATGGATGGATGGATGGATGGATGGATGGATGGATGTTTGGATGGATGGACGGATGGACGGTTGGATGGTTGGATGGATGGATGGATGGATGGATGGATGGATGGATGGATGGATGGATGGTTGGATGGATGGATGGATGGATGGATGGATGGATGGATGGTTGGATGGATGGATGGATGTATGGATGGATGGCTACCTCACCTGTACTCCCGGCTCCGCAGCGAGTGCAGCTTGAGGGCGCAGCCCAGCGCGATGACCAGCAGCAGGCTGCAGACCAGGCTGCCGATCAGCGCCGCCGTGATCACCTTGCGCGGCACGGCGGCCAGGCAGTCGCGCTCGTCGCTGCCGTCCAGACAGTCCTCCTGGCCGTCGCAGCGCCACGTCTCGAAGATGCACAGGTTGGTGCCGCAGTGGAAGTTCCCGGGCTGGCAGTCGTAGCAGTTCTTCTCGTCCGAGCCGTCGGGGCACTTCTTCTGGTTGTTGCAGCGCTCCGCCGCCGCGTAGCACAGGTCGCTGCCGCCCTCGCAGGGGAACTCGCCGTCGGGGCACGCCGCGCACGCCTCCTCGTCGCGCCCGGAGGGGCAATGCCAGTAGCCGTCGCAGCGCTGGCGCTCCGAGTAGCAGCCCTGGTCGCTGCCGCAGGGCCGCTCGCCGGGGAAGCAGTAACCTTTGACCTGCGGGGAGGAAGGAGGAGGACGATGACGGACACCTGCGGTGCATCCGAAATGCCATAATAAACGGTATATACTCTAAGTTCGGCACACTTTTGAGTAAATATCAGTAGTACGCATTAATTTGGACGTACTACTCAGAGCCACACGGCACTTCCTGCCGTTGGGAGGGGGAGTTGTTACCATGGTAACAACTCCTGTCACAGCAGCAGTAGCAGCACTGCTCCGCTCTTTCCCATTTATCCTGGCCGAAACAAGATGACATTTCACGTTACGCCATAAAACAATAACATTAGCACTAGCTATCATTGGCTGCCTGTAGCTAGCTCATTCGTAAACTTTGCAAATACATCTACCCACACAATAATGTGATAAATGATTAACTCATCTGGTTAATATCTAATGGAAACCAAAGCGAAATCACACCTAATTACTCACATTTGAATTGTAGCGTGATGGTGCTGCTGCTGAAGCTTTGCTCGGTACCGCTAACGTTATCCTCCATTTTTGTTGGTTGCTAAGTATCTGCGCAGCACTTGGCAACCAAACACCGCTGCATTGCATTGTGGGAAGTTTCTGCCCTACTGTCCATCAATCCATACTAATACATTTCTCCGGAATGAGTATGGATAGTGCATACTATACATACATACCGGAAGCAAAACAAACTTAGCCGCTACAACTTTGAAAAGCTCACAACTTGTATGTTTCCTGCCATCTGTTCTTTTAATTATTTCCAGGTCCTCCAAGCTATTTATTAAATAAATCGTCTCTGCTCTGGACCACCGTTTACTGCCATCTTGAAACTTTCAAGATGATAGTAAACGAAAACAACTACTTCCGAAAACAAGCCCAGCGCGGAATATAAGCGTCATGGCGACAGACGGGCGAGGGAATGAGCAGCGCATAAAGACTGGAATTAATTTAAAGAGGAATGAGTGTGTACATGATCGCAGAATTATTCTATTCGGATTTGAAATCGGAATAAACCAGCCACTTACTTCGGAATTAAGTTTAAATCCAGAATGGCCATTCTAATTTGGAATTAGGTGTTTACATGGTAATTTTTAATCATTTTATATCGGATTTAATTTGAATTCTGAATTAGAGAGGAATTAAACTTCCCATGTAAAAGCACCCATTGACTGCATGTAAATGTAGTCAATGATACATTCGGGATGGGGAGAGGTGTGAGGGCATGCGGGCCTCCAAATAACTTATCGCTTAGGGCCCCAATTCGATCTGCGGACACATGGGTTCAGGTGAGGTGCAGGTGCAGGTGTAGGTGCAGGTGCAGGTGCAGGTTGCGAGGCGGTACCTGGTAGGTGGCGTTGAAGCCGTGTCCGGGGCTGCGCGGCTGCGCCGTGTACAGCAGGCTCATCTGGCCGCGGCTGGATTCCAGCAGCGCCGGCCGCCGGTTGTTGTGGTGCGACAGCACCTGCAGCAGGTGCTCGCCGCTCTGCACCGGCCCGTCGTACACGTGCAGCGCGTCGCCGGGCCCCAGCTGCAGGTCCAGCTGCAGCACGATGGGCTTGGGGTCCTGCGTGTCCAGCAGCCAAGAGCAGCGCAGCTCCGAGCCGCCGCCCCGCTCGGCCCGGAAGAAGTCTGGCGAGGCGAAGGAGCCGTAGAAGTTGCCCAGGCGCCGGCCGCAGGCCGTGTCGGGGCAGCCCAACTCGTCCGACCCGTCGCCGCAGTCCCGGGCGCCGTTGCAGCGCAGGCCGGCGGGCAGGCAGCGGGTGGTCTGGGCCTCGGTGCAGGGCAGCGACCCGGGGGGGCAGACGCCGGGCTGGAAGTCGGTGGGGGGCGGCGAGCAGCCGCGCTCGTCCGCCGCGTCGCCGCACTCATCCTGGCCGTTGCACCTCCAGATGCGCGGGACGCACTTCCCGTTGCCGCACAGGAACTCATCCGGCTGGCAGCTGCTCTGGCCCAGGTGACCTGCAGGGACAGAATTAGTTTAGTTTAGTTTATTGGTCCTTTCAAATTCCACAACACAAATAACCCAAAGTACAGGTGTATATCTACGGAAGCGTATTGCATTTACTTGATAAAAAAAAATCTGCTCTGTTTTTCTGAATTAACGAGATAATTATCTCAGAATTCCGAGAAAAGTTTTAATGGAAAAAAAAATCTGCTCTGTTTTTCTGAATTTTCTCAATCTGAATTTTAACTAAAAACCAAGGACCAAAAGGTGTAGACTGAAGCCTAAGCATGTGACGCCTACCCTTTTCACAAGAAAAAAAAAGAAAATGTTAGCTTTTATAAACTAGTGCACATAGACACATATACATACACATGTCCATAAGTACATGCCAACCGTATGTGTATTATACCTTTGTTGTATTAATCATTTTGTATTTATAGGTGCTTTTGAATTGTAATAACGTGCTCCACATTTTCATTTCTGTATCTAAACTGTTCCACAGATTAACTCCTGTCAGTGAAATCATCGTTATTTAACGTTGGTTCTTGCCTTTGTTTTCCTGAACATAAATGTTCCCGTTAGTTCATATTGGCTAACTCTGTTTTGGAAGAGCTTCTGAATGCTGTCAGGAAGTGTTTTATTGTTGATTTTAAACATAAATTGCGCTGTTTTAAGGTCCACTAAATCTCTGAATTTAAGCACATTTTAAATGTATGAATAATCTATTTGTTGGTTCTCGATAATCAGCTTTGTTTATAACACTAATGGCTCTTTTTTGTAAGATAAACATCGGGTCTGTGATTGTTTTGTATGTATTTCCCCAGATTTCCATGCAATAAGTGATGAATGGGACAATGGCCACGGTTACATGATGTTTTTTAATTAAAAAAAGAATTAAATAATTCGGAATTAAACTATTTTCCTTCGAGTTTACATGGAAATAGTAATTCTGAATTGAGGTTTACATGGAAAACACGTTTGATCGGCTTTCTCCAATTCCTCTACAGGTCTGGGGGTTGGGAAGGTTCTGATTGGATAGGGGGGGGACCGGAAGTTAAACTACCGGAAGAAAAACAAACTTAGCCGCTACAACTTTGAAAAACTCACAATTTTTATGTTTCCTGTTTCCGTCTCTTCTTTTAATTATTTCCAGGTCCTCCAAACTATTTATTAAATAAATGGTCTCTGCTCTTGACCAGCGTTTACTGCGTGCTGCCATCTTGAAACTTTGTTTGGAAAACAAGCCCAGCGTGGAATATAAGTGTCATGGAGACAGACGGGGGAGGGAACGAGCAGAAAGAAAGACCGTAATTAATTTAAAGCGGAATGAGTGTAAACATGATCTGGAATTATTCTATTCGTTTAATTCGGAATGACCATTTTCATTCAGAATTAGGTGTTTACATTGTAATTTTTAATCATTTTAAATCGGATTTAATTTTAATTCTGAATTAAAGAGGAATTAAACTTCCCATGTAAACGCACTGAATAAAGCAACTGTCTGACATGTTCAGAGGAGGCGTCGTACCTCGGATGTAGGCGAGGCGGAAGCCCTGCGCCTGGCCGGAGCTGTTCAGCTGGGCGTGGAAGTAGAGCCAGACGCGCCCCCTGCTGGAGATGAAGGGCGGCGGCGTGGCAGAGCCGCACAGCCGGGCCTCGGACCGCCAGGCCGGACTCAGCAGCAGAGAGTCCCCGGAGCAGCGGCCCGACTCAGCCACGTCAAAGTTACGGAAGCTGCAGGACGGAGGGACGGGTCAGGTTATCTGTCCATCATCCATTCATCCATCTGTTCATCCATCTGTTCATCCATCTGTTCATCCATCCATCCATCATCCATCATCCCTCCATCATTACCTGATGGTGATGACGTCTCCCTGGTTTCCCTGGATCCTCCAGCTACAGTTTACCCCGGGGGGGTAGTTCAGGGGCCAGGAGGGGCTGTAGATGACGCCCCTCCGCTCCGTGTGCACCTCCACCTGCTCGCTGCAGCCTGCACACACGGGGGGGGGGGGGGCAGTTAGTGGTAGCCACGGCAACAGTTCCTCCAGGGGGGGGCAGTTAGAGGTAACCACGGCAACAGCTTCTCCAGGACCATGACGCAGGATATTCAAAGTGCTTTACAGTAAAACCTTTTTATTTTTAAGGCATTAAAAATAGCAGAATTACAGACAGACATTTGTTACAGAAGAATAAAACTAATGAGATGCAAGAGTTCCATCCTGGGAGTTTGTTCCACAGGTGAGGAGCATGAAAGCTGAACTCCGCCTCACGATGTGGGTACAGGAAGTGGGCGTGGCCCTGGCGACCTGAGGGTTCTGGTTGGTCCATCGTGGACCAGGAGGTCAGAGATGTGTTTGGACTCTAGACCAATCAGAGATCAGAACCTGAAGTAAAGGTTGTTGCTGTTGTGTGTGACGTCATCATCTTTACAGCGTTGGTTCTAGAAGGTTCTGATTGTTGGTCCCGGTCCAAAACCAAGACGGACAGATTGATTGAGCCTCAACTGCTGGTTGGTCAGCTCATTGATCTCTGTGATCAATGATGACTGTCCAGGGGAAACCTGGTACTGGCCCTTTGACAGCTGGGACGGGTGGGCGGACAGTAGGGGTGAAACAATATATCGTGCCACGAAACTTCGCGATACAAAAACGTCACGATACGTGTTGTGGAGGTGACAAACTGTAGCTGATACTGGGTTATTAATATGAATATACTGGGTTTACTAGTAACATCCTATTGGTGCAGAGGGATCACGTGACGACCTCGACCCGCGGACCAAAATCTGACTACGCTCAGAAGAAACTACAGTAGTACCGTTTTGAGGTCCCGATCACGGGACTCTTGGGGGGTTTTGAGCTCCGAACTTTTACTTCGGTGGATGGATGGAATAAATTAGATAGGGATCTGAAATTATGTAGAACCTTAACCTTATTTAAAAAAACATTGAAAAGAAGGATGAAGTCTTTATATCAAATTAATGAGTGGTGATGATTGCTATGTTGAGTTGGGTATTTATTTAATTAGTGATTTGATTTGATTTTTTAAGGATCAAGGTAACATGTAACTGCACCTTTATTTTAAATTTTTTGTATTTCTTGAGGAATTTTTGTTATCCCCATGGAGGCAATTTGTTTTACTGTCAGTCTTTTCTCTTACTTCTTGCTTTCATTTCATTACTTTAATTAATCTTTTTGAGGGTAGGCAAATAATAAGCTTTGCTTCAGCCTACACCTTTTTCGGTCTAGATGGTATTTGTATATTGGAAATTTTTTGTAATGTTTTCTTTGAACAGTGTATTTGTTTTCTTGTTGTCATTTTTATTCTTTTTTTTGTGATGTCATGACCGAAATAAACTAAAAACTAAAGTAAACTAAAACTAAACTAAACTAAACTTCTAAGGTGAGCATGAATCAATCTTTTTTATGATGTAAAGATTGTGTCGTCCCCGACGGTGTGAGGATGAAACGATAACGGGGTTCACCTTACGGCCTCAGGCTGGAGCAGGTGAAGCTCTGAGCTCTGGCACAAGATAAATAAATAAGTCATGTTGCATTCTGAGTTTGGGACTTTTCATTTTTTATTTATGTTATTTTAGTTGTTACATTTCTGGAAAAGAAAAAAAGTCAAATCATACATGAGAGAAACTATTCAGTTTGTGGCAAAATATTTGTACTTGTATGAAACTGAAGATGCATAATGCAAACCTGACATTTACTTTTAGTTCAGTTTGTGGAAAATGGTTGGCCTGGCTTTCTCTTTAAAACTTAAACAGTTATAAAGCGTTACAAACTGTAACAATAGAGCAAACGCACAGCATTGTTTTGTATTTTGTGTCTTTAAAATAAAAGACCATTTTTTCCAGTCATATGTTCCTCATTCAAGGTTGTTAAAAAAATACTGCTATAATATCGTATCGTTATCGTTATCGTGACCTCAATATCGTGTATTGTACCGTATCGTGAGATTGGTGTATCGTTACACCCCTAGTGGACAGGTGAGAAGACAGGTGGGCGGATGGAGATGGAGGTCGACACAGTCTGAGATGTAGCAGTTGAGTGTTTTGTTGTTTTGTTTTGGTTTTTAACTTCTTGTCTGACTCTGTTTGTCCTCGTCAACTCCTGCAAGACTTTTCCATCCGTCTTTCTCACACGAGAATTAATAACTAAATATTGTTTAGAAGTAAATGGTCCCGAACTGATGAGCAGAAACAGTCTGTTCTTTAAGATCATTGCTGACATCTTTCCTCACTGGCGTTGTGTTAGTCACACTTAAACACTGCAGATCAGTGAACTGAAAACAACAACAACAAAAACTACAACTGTAACTGACCCTTTTAATGTCTGTGAAGGCAGTCGGGGTGGACGTAGTTTTCCACAGTGTTTTTGAATTTTAACTCAGTTCCTGTTAAATAAAAAGTAAAATGGTGCAATTTCTACTTTCTTTTATCATACTTTTTAAAATAAATGTGTATAAACGGCATTAAATTGTATTTTTGTGGCAGAAACACAACACACTCAACTGTTAAACTATGATTATTCACTCTGACACACACGTTCAGTCTGTTCTGCTGAGTGTGTGTGTGTGTGTGTGTGTGTGTGTGTGTGTGTGCGTGTGTGTGTGTGTGTGTGTGTGTGTGTGTGTGTGTGTGTGTGTGTGTGTGTGTGTGTGTGTGTGTGTGTGTGTGTGTGTGTGTGAAGGTTCATTAAAGCTTGGTGATGGATATCGACGTCCAGAAAGTTCCCCGGACGAAGCGGTTTTCTGTTCGGAGCAGCGATTCAGACACTTTCATCACTATTTGTTTATTATAGGAACAGCTTTGTCCCTGCTGCTCTCTCTCTTTTAAACAAATCTTAACGCATTGTATTTATTACTGAGGTCTATCCTGCTTTTGACTTATTTATTTCTATTTATTAGAAACCCTGAGCTTGGTTTTTACCTCTATTTATTGTTCTTTGCCTTGTGGGCAACATCTACTTTTATCCTGTTCAGTGAGCGTCGTGATTCCTGCCACGTCTGTCTTGTGCTGCCGTAAACCTGTTGTCTGTGTCAAATTAATGTCTGTAAAGATTGTGTGTGAGATGCCTTCTCCTATCTACTGCAAAAAAAATCAGATATTAATAAAGTCAACTTTAACTTGAACTCGAACTTACTACATTTATAAAATCTAAGATCACAGTTCAGTTCAGGTAAATCTAACTTCCTTCTTTCAAAACTGCAAGCAAAATCTTCTAATAATTGAATTAGTAAACTAATTCATTGGTTTTCTAAAATTCACAATCAACGACAACTGGAAGGAAAAAGAAAAAAAGGACATTTGTGTTGCTTAACTGGTTTCAGGTCGTCTCACCTGGAGTTTGCTGACCTTTCAATTTGCAGCAGAAGTTACTGAGCTCAGTTCAATAGTTCAAGTTCACACTTTTCTAAAATTAATAACATTATTTTGAATCTTTATTTAAACAAACCTGAATGCAAGCAAAGTATTTTCTTTATCTACCTACCAACTCTTAAAAATATAAACAAATCTAGAATTTGATGTCAGGAAAGAGTCACATTTAGCAATGCATTACATCACCGTTACTTTTAAACAGCGACATAAAGCTGCTCAAACAACTTAACAAGATGCAGATTTATAGTTTTTGGTGCCATTTCAGAAATTCAACGACACTTTAACGGGGTAATGTGCATAGTTGTGGACGAGCTATAATACAGATCTCATTAAAATGTCCATTAAGACAACGTTACAGGTGCTGTGATCTAAACATCACCTAAAGTTCTTCTATTCTATTTTATTTTTTACTATTTTATTACTATTTTTATTTTATTTCTACTATTTTATTTTATACTTATTCTACTTTTTTTACTTACAATTTTGAAGGAAAACACCCCTCAGAGCTGCTTTAATTTCACTGTAAGCCTCGTACAATGACAATAAAAGTCTGAAGTCAGAAGTCTGAAGTAAAGTAGTTTCCCATCATCATCACACAGAAACGTGAGGCTACTTTTTTACTTTGCAGGAGATTCTGCATCACGTGGCGGCAATAATAACTAAAACCTAACTGGTGATGACAGGTGTCAGAGCAGCGGAGGGAAGAGGAACATCTCCTGCTGAGATGCAGCTCCGCTGGGATGGAAAGTGAACTAAGTAGAGAAGGAGGACTGAATAAATGTTGCAGTATTAAGCCCCTCGGTTTAACATTTATAAGCTCAAAACCAAAATTAAATCATATTATGAAAGTCCTGATGAAACCAGACGGTTATAAAGCTATAGGTTCACCGTAAAATCAGTTTTCTGACTCCTGGGTTGTAAATAAATGGTCAAATTGGTCTGATTCACTGCAGGAATTGTTACAGATTACTTTTGTAATACTGTATTTGACCCGGTCTTTGTACATTTTGACCGTATAGAAACGTAATTCTCGTCAGTTGTGTGAATTAAGACCTGGAAAAAGGCATTGTGGCATAGAATTGTCAAATTGGTTTAATTCACTGTACGAATTGTTACAGATTACTTTTTTAATTCTGTATTTGACCCGGTCTTTGTACGTTTTGACCGTATAGAAATGTCATTCTTGCCATTGTAAGCATGAGATGAATTAATTAATGAATAGCCTTTATTTCGGTCTTGAGCCTTGTACAAGTTAAGCCATTTTTACGAAACAAAAAATTAAAAAGTAAAATAAACATTGCTTTTGCTAAAAAGGTGTAGGCTGAAGCCGTAGTTTATACCCTTTTTATCTTGTGATCAACTTAAATCTGAAACATTAGCATTAATCCGTGAAAACAAACAATGCATAAAGAAGACAAAAAAATAAATAAGACAAAATATAAAATTGACGTTTCAAATTCTAGAAGGTTCTTGAAAATATACTTTATAGTTATAGTATTTTATATTTATTTACAATATTTTCTTTAAACATTTCCATAAACTTGTATATAGAACTGCACATTTTTAGGTTGTTATTACAACTATTCCATATTTCTCTAGCCTTAATTGATGTCCATCTCTTTTTAATATTAGTTCTTGCTGTCGTCGTCTCAAACATGAGTTTTCCCCTCAGGTCGTAGCGGTTTCTTTTATCTGGAACAAATCCTGAATGCAGTTTTGAAGCAGTTTCTGCTGGGCTTTAAAGGCAAATAAAACAGTTTTCTGCTCTACTATGTCATGGAATTTTGGAGTATTATATTTAATAAAGAGATTATTTGTTGGTTCATAATAGTCAGATCTATTAATAATCCTTAACGAGATGTGTACCTGCTGGACTCTACTGCCTTTACTTTTTAACAACTTGTGCTTTTTATTATTTTACCTCTTTTCCTATCATTTTATTAGTTATTTACTGTTTAATTGTGTCTTGCCGCTTTTAATGTTGATGTAAAGCACTTTGAATTACCTTGTGTTGAATTGTGCAATACAAATAAACTTGCCTAAATCTGTCCAGATGTTTGCAGTTGCATCTTGATTGGTGTTAATGTGAGCAGGTTCAGACCTGGGAATCGCTCCTCTCTTCATCAGACACATCCAGACCTCTAACTAACTGGGTTTCTGCTGCAGCTTCTGCTTTGTGCTCGAGCCATTAAGGTGCAATGCATGATAACAGAGGGAGCTGAGGAGGAGGAGGAGGAGGAGGAGGAGGAGGAAGAGGGGGGATGGCTGGCTGCAGAGAGGCAGTGATGTAATGCTGATAGCAGCATCACATTTGTGAAAGAGCATCCATGTTTCCACACTGACCCTGATCGCTTTCCCACCACAGATCGATGGATCTGGGTCTCTGCAGGCTGATCACAACTAGAGACAGATCTATAAACTTATCATCTTCCATAATAAGCACTTTATCAGGGACAATAACACACCAATCTGCAGTCATGTGATCATTTCTAAATGAAAATGATCACCCAGATGGAGGTGTGTTAGTGTCTGTCAGCTGTAGCTGAGGCTGCATGTGTTTGTGTATATATGAGCAGAAACAGAGATGCAGATCAGGCTTTGTGTCTCACCTGCACACAGAGCAGAGCGGAGCCCCATCAGTCCCAGCAGAATCAGGACCAGGACCAGGACCAGGACCGGGACCTGCAGCCCCCTCACACCCATGACCTCTTCCTGGGGTTCGGGTTCCAGCTCCTCATGAGGGGTCCGGATCATCTGCTGTCAGCTCCGGCTCACCCACGGATCCGGGTTTCGGTGCATCGTGTCCTTCTGCAGGTTCAGCTGGATCAGCTGGTCAAGCAGCAGCAGAGAGGCGGGCAGCTTCCGCTGGCCCTTCACAATAAAAGCAGCGTTAAATTGATTTGATTTGATTTATTTTATTTTTGTACATGTAAAAAAAAAACAACACTTCATGAGAAGTTTAAGAAAACAAAACAACAAAACAAAGAATTTCATCATTTAAAACTTGATATCTTGATTTACATGTGCCAAAAAAGGAGTAGGAAGAAGTGTAAACTTATTTAGTCCTACCCCCATTTACTGATAATTTAACCTGTATTTATAAATATTCACACACTGTACTCACACTGCTAAATAACAGTATTATTATTATTATTATTATTATTATTATTATTATTATTATTATTATTATTATTATTATTATTATTATTATTATATACTGTAATTATACTCACACACATACTTATACATGCATTCATACATACACATAGTTGAATATTTCTGTATATATTTCTGTATATGTATATGTTTACTTTTTTTATTTTATTTAATTCCTTTGTACATGTAAAACACAACAATTAAAGAGAAGATACGAAAACAAAGCAGACAAAAAAAACAAAACAAAGAATTTCATCCTTTAATACTTAATATCTTAATTTACATGTGCAAAAAGGAGTAGGGAGAAGTGTAAACTTATTTAATCTTACCCCCATTCACTGATCATTTATTAACAAGTATTTATAATAACTAACTATACTATAATTATACTCACACACTTACCTATACATACATACACATAGTTGAATATTTCTATATATTTGTACACACATGCCCATATAAATATTTATATAAATATACTTATTTACACTATACTGTATCTGCTCTATATCTATGTATATATCTACTTACACACATAATCACACCACACATATATTTATATATACCCATACATACCTACATCCTACATATATATATATATACACACATGCATACATACACATACAATTTGCTGCCCATTTCTGTACATAAATATACACAAATCTCAAGGATCTCAAAGATTTGATTTATTTCATTTTTGTACATGTAAAAAACAACACTTCAAGAGAAGTTTAAGAAAACAGGACAACAAAACAAAGAATGTCATCCTTTAACACTTGATATCTTAATTTACACGTGCAAAAAAGGAGTAGGAAGAAGTGTAAACTTATTTAATCCTACCCCCATTAATCACAATTTCGTCTTTAAAATGAAAAAAAAAAAACATGACTAAAAGGCTTGAGTGATTAAATGGTTTATATTTATGTGAAAAGAGGAAGGGGTTTGACGGCCTTTAGGGGCTGCATGTAAACACTATTGGGTGAATGGGTGGATTTCAGTCCAAAACCAACAGACTGAAAAACAGCTTTTTCAGTCTGTTTATGTGATTATGAACATTTTGTTCATAATCGCCCTGAACAAAATGTGAATGTCTTTGATTACAGTTTTTACCGTGCACTACTTTTTCCCGGCCTATCTGTGCAATATTCCACCACATGTGTAGTTATATGTTATTATCTGTAGATAGGATCTCAGGATGTGTGTGTGTGTGTATGTGTATGTGTGTGTGTGAAAACGTGTGTAGGTAGATATATAAACATATAGAGCAGATGGAGTTAATATAGAGATAGGTGTAAATAAGTATATTTATATAAATATTAATTTATATTTATATGGGCATGTGTGTACAAATATATAGAAATACTCAACTATGTATATGTATGTATAAGTAACTGTGTGAGTACAGTTTTTGAGTATAATTATAGTATAGTTAGTCATTATAAATAGTTGTTAATAAATTATTAGTGAATGGGGGTAGAATTAAATAAATTTACACTTCTTCCTACTCTTTTCTGCACATGTAATTAAGATATTAAGTGTTAAAGTATTAAATTCTTTGTTTTGTTTTTTTTTGTTTGCTTTGTTTTCTTATCTTCTTTAATTGTTGTCTTTTACATGTACAAAATGAATCAAATAAAATAAAAAAAAGTAAACAATCATTGAGACCACTTAGCTATTCAACAGCTTTTGACAAATATTCCTCATTACTCACGTTGTCCACTAACACCATGCAAATAATTATATTGCCTATGAAAATTTAAAATTATTTTCGTTTGTTTATTTTAAATCAGTTATAAATATTTCGCCATTAAAAAATGTAGACATTAGGCGAAGGACACTTACTTTGAAGGATAGAAACGTCCAACTTCCGCTTCAGCCGCTTCCACTGTCTGTGCTGGAGTCAATATCCGCTCCCAAACGTAATCAAATAAATAAATACAAATAAGTAATAAATAAATAAATAAGTTTGTCTGTGTAGCTTTTAAATTATATCGTTAAAAGTGAAAAAAAAATATCGTAAATTATCTCAACAGCAGTAGTTTGGTTGTTGAAATGTTCTTTAAATGTAACATAGCATTAAATATAATCCTACATGAGTTTGTCTTAATTGTTTTACTCCGTGTGTTTGTTCCCAGAGCTGCTTGGCTCTGTGTGAGAGAATAATGATGTCTGAGCAGAAACCAAGTGGGTGAACAAAGGAACGCAAAAGGCACCGCTGGGATTCGAACCCAGGATCTCCTGTTTACTAGACAGGCGCTTTAACCATCTAAGCCACGGCGCCGGTGTCGTCGTTCCGCGGAGGATTCGTTTACAAAGATGGAAAAACAGAAGTGTAACGGCTGAACGAAGGTTCTTACTCTGTATAAACACTTTCACACAACTTTATCTTTATTCATATGCCTTATTTCTTTTGTAATAATTATATACTCTCGCAGGGGAGACCATGAACAGTTAAAACCATGGTTGCGACATCCTTCTCCTCCAATCAGGAACGTGCTAGAGTTAAGACCGTGGTGGCCACGCCCCCTACAGGGAAACCAAAACAATCAGCTACAGGTTAAGAAAAACACCTCGTTTTGAAGGTATAAAGTATATTTTACAATAAATACTTGACTTTTTCCACAAATCAATATACATTTAATTAAGTTGCTTACTGATGTTATGTTGACTTTTCACCCACTCCCAAACTAGGTTTAGTCATGGATGTTATATTTTTAACATGATGCAACTGTCCCTGGAGGTCAGTTGCATCATTTAGCATATAAATAATGTAACTGTTGTATCATGCGATCTAAACAGTCTCTGAATAATTAAAAGAAATGCAAAAGGTGTTTTTCATGGGATCAAATATCCATTTAAAAGTCTTTAATGTATTACTTCTTAAATGTGCTCCTGTTTTTCCCTTTGTGTCCAAGTTATTTTTCTCTTGATACAAATACAACACATATTTAAGGTTAATTAACGTATGTTTCACCTTATTGGATTGAGTTGTGCAACACACCTAACAGGTTTTACTAGTTTCCTTTACAAGTGTAAGAGTTACCCAACATTATTTGCAGTTAGAGGGCAAGCAGTTAAACCGCCAAATACTGATACTGATTGATGTTGAAACTAGGCCTGTGTTGAAAAGATTGATTCTCCGATTTTAAATCGATTCTCATATGAATTCCTAAAAATCGATTCATATGTCTAAATATCTATTTTAAAAAAAAATATATATTTTTTTTTTTCATCATTACATTACAACTTTTGGTACTTTTTGTTTATGCCCAAAAAAGGAATATTTTGTTGGACACGAGAATAACTGGTGCCATATTTTTGCCTTTAAATATGTTTAAAAGGTATGAAAACATTAAAGTTTTCAGTTATAATTGCATAAATTGTCTATATTTCTTTGCTTTTTATACTGTCTTGGGGTTACATTTGCATAAATGTTAAAAACCAAATTCTCATAAATGGGGAAAAAATAAAAGCGATTTCTTTCATCCTCCGTTTCCTCCCTGGATCTGTTTGATAATTCTGACCATCACGATGTTTCTGAAAGCAGTTCTATCAGCATTCTGGGAGCTGATTGGTCCTTACAGCATCATTAGCTGCAATACTTGCTGTTGAATCTCAATATAATACTAGTAGTAATATGTTGCATAACTAGTCATATAATTCATGCAACAGCTGAAAAAACAGTTTTATTAACCCAAATCAATATCGGATCGAATCAAAGTGTGATAATCGATTCTGAATCTTAAGAAGCGGAATCGAATCGATTCTTGATATTTGAATCGATCCCCAGCCCTAGTTGAAACCATATACGCAGTAGAAAAAAAAAAACAAACCACACAAATGTTGCGTTGTGTCCCGTCACATCACCATGGACGGGTGACATCTCTGATTGATGGACCTGGAATGTCTTTATTGGATTCAGAAGTGAATAAACCACATCATCCAGGATGCGAGTCACAGAAAACAAGATGCAGCATCACCCGGACCGATCAGCGAGATATCAGCTGTTTCTGAACAGATATGGTCACCCGTCATCAACATTTCTCTTCCCCACAGAGTCTGGTCATCACGAGTTCATGAGAGGAAAAAAAACCTTAATTTTTTACATTTTAATTATGAAATATCAAAAACAAAAAGGCACCAAACGGATGAAATTTCAACAATTTATTTCAACAACTTCATAGACATTTCTTAAGAAGAGTGCTGTTTCACTGTGAGTTTAGTAAGTGCAGGAACCAAAGCTTTTTACATGCACATGGTCTCAGCACAGATACGGACTATTTTTTTTTTCCTCTTCGTCGGTTCACTAAAGATTTTTTCTTTAAAAAAAAAAAAAAAAAAAGATCACAACTCAAGAATATAGCGGCTGATGAAGTTTGCCAGCAACCACTGTAATAATATACACAACCAATTTTCTTCAATTAAATGCAAAGAAGGAAAAAACAACAGCAAAAAAAAAAAAGAAATGCTACAAAGTAAATGTGTAAAAATCAGAAACGAGTCCTATAAATGGTGCCCAGTGGGTGAGTCCGTGGAGAAACGAGTCGAGAGGATCCGCGCGTCGCTCGGCTGTATGGTCGCTGTATCGGTTAGTCTTAAATTAATGTAAATACTATGAAAACAAAATGCCAGTCACACACTCAGCAAACAAGAAACAATCAATTCTCTGTCTGACCTGGAGCTCCTTCGGAGCGGAGGATCGGACTCAAACAGGGGGAACCGAGGAAGAGGCGGGTGGAGCTGAAGGGCGGGGCTTATCTCGGACGCCAGACCGCAGTCCGGCGCGGCCCGCTGCTTTTCATACATCATAAATACTTTACATGACGTTTACTCCAAGTCCCACGTGTCTAAATGTGATCGAGTCCCTCAGACAAGGATCAGAATGATTCAAGCACTTAAAAACTAATGACATCAAATCAACAATTTCCGGTTGCGCGAGTCAAAGCGGCTCGTTCTGGATCCGTGTCTGCGGAGCTGCCAGGCCCCTCTTAGCTCAACCTTCCTCCTTGTTTACTCTGCAACTTAAAAACATTTTCTCCCCATGTAGAACGCAGGTCATATGCATGAATACATATAGGACATATATGTATGCGAGAGAAGAGAAGAGATTACTGGTGGGCACACTGGACGCCGGGCCCGTGGTGGCCGCTCTCCTCGTCCGAGCTGTCGTTGTACGCCTCCCTGCGGCCGCCGGAGCTGGAGCTCTGGCTCACGTCGTAGTCCTGCAGATCCACCTCCTCCGTGTCGCCGCTGATGACGGGCGGCTCCGACCGCGACGGCAGCATGTCCTCCAGCTCCTGCACAGAAGACGGCAGGAAAGACTCGTCACATTCAGACCTATCAAGTCTCCCGTTTTGGCTGGGAAACTACTGTATTTTACCTCTGTCCTCCCGTATTAGTAATTTCCCATACATTTCCAGTTTTATAATAAAATAATTTCTAAAAAGCATTATTGTGCCTCTCCAAACTGAATTGCCACCAACTTTGCAAGAACTGCCACCTGCTGTAGCCTGAGTTCTCGCAAGGTTAGTGGTGACACCGGGAGCAAACTTGGAACAACTAATCAGAGATGGATGGATGGAACCAGAGAATCAGAATCATGTTTATTTGTCCAGGTCAGGTCAGACAAGACATGGAATTTGATTTGGTTATTTTTGCTCACTGTACAGTAAATAATAGACAAGTGACAGCTCTTATTAACATATATACCATTTTTAAAAAGTGAAAGGTGCAGCAGTTTGAGGTAGACAAGATTATTTGAAGGTTCATTGTCACAACATATGATTGTATTATAATTACTGTTATTATTGTCATTATTATATGGCGACTGATTACTCTGAGACTCTTATTGGCGCTTTCAGAGTAGTACCTACTCAGCGCAACTCGACACGCCCCCGTTTTGTGCTTTTACACTACGGGTGGAGGCGTGCTGAGTAGATACTTTTCTGTAACTATTCTGCCAAGGTTCTAAGCGGCTGAGTCGGGCTGTGATGTCATCACACTACAGGCCACCGATTGGTCAGGGGGGTTGGAGTCAGACGTTTGAGTCACGAAGCGGGAATAAGCGCAAGAGCGACTCAGACGGCGGCTTCTGGCAGCGCAAACGTCTGTTGCATGATCCAACTCTG
Organism: Cololabis saira; assembly: GCF_033807715.1. Lineage (NCBI taxonomy): Eukaryota > Metazoa > Chordata > Actinopteri > Beloniformes > Belonidae > Cololabis > Cololabis saira. Next base: position 49,370,619 of record NC_084588.1, on the reverse strand, counting down.
AGGTGCAGATGTTCATAAACCTGGTGCTGAGGAGAGAATTAAAAAGGATCTAGACGGGCGATAAGGAACGACCAGATCTACCAGGAGCTCTGTCACTTCATAGCTGCTCAGATACCAACGCACTTTTCAGCAGTAGAGACAAACTAAAAAAAATTAAAAAGCGTTGCCGCTTGAAGCTTCTCTAACTCTCATTTTTTAACTTGATATGGAACACAAGCCACAGACCCAAATACGTCACAGCAGCTTCTCCAACCTCCTACTTCTGATCTGGGTATTGAAAAGAAACGAGGGCGAGTCGAGTCAGGCTGAGTAGGTACTGGTGTAAAAGCGCCATTTGTGTAAATCTCTAAAAATGGGATATTAAATTTACTTTCCTAAAGGAGGAGCAGGATGGGGCTCAGATACCCGTTCTGAAAGATTTGTAACTGTGTTTTTAGTGTCTCTCACAGGGGAAGAAAGGTATCTGTCAGCAGCACCAGAGCCACATGAGTGAAAATGGAAATGTTTCACTTGAAGACAATCAATGTTTATATAAACTGAAAATATTTAAAATAAATGTGCTTTAATTCACTTTTGTGTTTTCATTTAGACCATTATAAGAATTACATACACAGGAATGTCCACAGCATTTCAGTGTCAACAAAAGGTAGAACTAGCAGATTCTGAGCACATAATGTAGTTTTTAAGTGATTGACAGGTAGTTATTTTATATTTCTCGTAAATCTGTCTCAAAATGTAAGATACTGGACCTCGACTAGTGGAGGAAAATGTCCCTTAGATTTCATTGGATTTTAGTTATTTGGAGACACGGATGGTTTGGTAAACTTCTTAGCATGTTATTTATGCTATAGTTATCTGAGTAACTCTTAATATGTTATGTTAACATACCAGGCACGTTCTCAGTTAACCGTACAATTATTCAGCCTGTTGTTGCCTCTATTCTAGTTTTATTTTAAATTACCTTTCAAGATGACGTGTCTGTTCTTGGTGGTGGATTTTATAAAATAAACGCCCCCCAAAAATGCGACATATATGTTTTTTCCTTCTTTATTATGCATTTTATGGCCGGTGCGACTTGTACTCCGGAGCGACTTATAGTCCAGAAAATACGTTACACTCTTTGAGATGTAAATTATCAGTTTCCAACCAGATGACAACACGAAACATCCCGTCTGGTTTGCAGCACCAGACACGAGCGCTGCGTCGGGCTGCAGCCCAACCTGCCAGCGATGGAGCCCGCGGGGGTTTAATGATACAGATAAAACCACTAACGCATGACTTTATAACTGCAGAAACACGACGGCTGGAGTGATTGTAGTGCAGCATAAAGGCTCGTTAAACATTCTGGATGACAACCTGAAGCCTTAACGCCGGCCGAGAGCTTTTAGATCCCGTCACCGTCGCAGAGAGTCCTCTGATGAAGATGAGGTCACACAAGTCGCCATGACGCAATCTACGCCATCGCTTTCTCAGAACCTAAACCACAAACTGCTCAGGTTTTCTAACCGACGCTCACGTGACTTTTGACACAGTTATGGCTTGTGGGGACGGTGACACGGCCAGGTCGTCACAGACGGAGAAAGTGAACTTTGAGCTGCTTTTCAGGCCGATAGTAAACAAATGCACATAAGCGTTTGAGAACTAAGTGTAAGAGTGAACTCTGGGATCTTTTCAGAAGCTTTACCTACAAAGTAATCCAGGTAATCTAAAAATAAACACATCCGCACCACGGGTGTTTTGGGGATTAGAAAAGAAAAAAAAGAAAGCACTCCTTCATTAATTGCATTTCAATAACACTTTTTCACAAAAGAAAGTGCATTTTGAGTGCAACTTTCTGTATCACGTCCTGCAAGATTTCTCTCCTAAACAATGAAAATTAACACCTTGATAACAAAAACGTCTCTAGTTTTTTTCAAATTATTGCGACCGCAACTACTGTTGTTGCAAAAACAGTCAGAGGATGATTCAATTGTTCAGAGGCAACGTCCAGATTAAACGCAGTAATGCATAATGATAACGTGTAATAGCACAATCACTTCCTGTTAATGAGGCCACAACCAGCTGGAAACTAGTTTTGATGACTTTAGATCGACTGACGTCATATCCAGATGCCCAAATGTGCAAAAAGTGTTTCCATCTCACTTTCGTGATAAGCTGGATCGTCATCGTCTGGAAAAACCACCATAAAAAGGTTGTTTGCAATGTTTGGCTGTTTTTTTCCAATTAGAGGCCATTTCTATTCCAGGTGTTTCGCAAATGTAGGATTAATGGAAACTAAAGACCTGCTACTTGCACAAAAAAGCTTTATAAAGCACTTAAAAAGGTGAAAAGCTCTAAAACACTAATAAAAATGAACCCTATATGCCCTCTTTAATGCCAGTAAAACAATCTGATAGGAAACGCGGCGTCTAGACAACAGCGTCCATGAAGATTAAACTAACCGTAAGTTTCTCGGGGCTGATCCAGTTGTTGTCGGGAAACTGGACGTCAAACTTGACGAACATGTCTCCCTTCTCAAAGGGGTTACGGTACTGTGGCATGCCCTCTCCCCGCACCACCCGGACGGAGCCTGAAGGAGAGAGAAAAGTTTAGAAAAACATGCATTTTTCACCACATAGTTTTCTGGAAATATCTGGCGATGTCTATAGCAGAGTACTGCTATAGACTAGTAACTCCAAACATCCAGAGCTAATGATGCTGATCATTTATCTCCTCGTCCCGTTGGCCTTATACCTTACAAGCCAATCTAGTACAATACTTTATTAATGGGTGAAACATTGTTAGGAATTCCGAGGAAGTAAGCAGGACTAGGCCTGTGTTGAAAAAAATCGATTTTCCAATTCTAAATCGATTTGTATGTCTAAAGATCGATTTTTTTCCCCCCATCATTACATCTTTTGGTATTTTTTTTGTTTATGCCCAAAAAAGAAATGTTTTGTTGGACACAAGCATAACTAGTGCCATGTTTTTGCATTTAAATATGTTTAAAAGTATGAAAACATTAAAGGGATTGTGACATGAAAAACACATTTTTCTTGATTTTTTGTGTTTTGTTGGGTGTCTTGACATCAATTACACCCAAAAAACAAGGAACTTTTAACATTCAGTGTATTGTGTGCTTTCTGGGATTTTCCGCATAACTGTGCAAAAACGGCGCATGTGGTTTGGTGGCGGATCGTTACGTAACGATCCGCTAAATCACCGCCCCCTCCACCCAGCTCCCTGCCTCCTCTCCTCTCCAGCGCACCATAAAGGCCGATTTATGGTTCCGCGTTACACCGACGCAGACCCTACGGCATAGGGTTACGCGGCGACGCGCACCGTACGCTGAACCCTACGGCGTAGGCTCTGCGTCGATTTAACGCGGAACCATAAATGAGGCTTAACACGGAGCTGTTTAGAGCCTCTTTTGTTCTAATCACCGGAGGAAAACTGCTAAGAAGACCCGCGGCCACTGACTGGACTTAAGATAAGGGGACAGTGCTGCTTGCATGCCTTTATTTTTATGATTGTTTGCTGTGGTTCGCCGTGCTGCTTTTCCGTGCATGCTTCGCCTGTCGCTCCCGGCTCCGACGCCGCTGTGAGCGTATGGCTGGAGGAGGAGGAGGTTTGGAGGAGGAGCGGAGCAATGATTGACAGGAAAGGGGGGAAAGGAAGCATTTTTCACGGCGCAAAAAAACACTAATAAAAAGCCAGGAATGGAGTACTAGAGTGAAGTTTTTCTTGTTACACTCTTTTAGACACATTTGAGGGATGTTGGCCAAGACTTTTAATAGTGTTAAAAGCATGTTAAAAATGATGTCACAATACCTTTAAAGTTTCCAGTTATAATTGCATAAATTGCCTATATTTCTTTGCTTTATATACCATCTTTGGGTTACCTTTGCATAAAATGCTAAAAACCAAATTCTCAAAAATGGGAAAAAATAAAAAACGATTTCATAGTTCCTCTGTCTGCTGCCCTGGATCTGTTTGGTAATTCTGCTGAAAGCAGTTCCATCAGCATTCTGGGAGGTGATTGGTCCTTACAGCATCATTAGCTGCCAATACTTGCTGTTGAATCTCAATATAATACTAGTATTAATATGTTGCAGAACTACAGTCATAATTCATGCAACAGCTGAAAAAACTGTTTTAATAACACTAACCCAAATCGATATCGGATCGGATATAAGCGTGATAATCGATTCTGAATCTTAAGAATCGAAACGATTCTTGACATTTGAATGGATCCCCAGCCCTAAGCAGGACGCTCACCTGGTTCAATGACTTTTCCAGCAGGATATTTCACAACTATCTGTCGTCCGTCCAGGTGCTTGAGCATGAACTGGAAGCCGCACAGCGCCTCCACCAGGCCGATCTTGTGGTTCATGAAGATGTCGTTGCCGTCTCGCTTGAACGTCTGAAAATTCAGAGACACGATTATCAGAAATGTTCAGCAAAAAATAATTCTATTGGGATGGGCAGGGGATAGTTTCCATACTTTTTCAACAATGTGTATGTGTATTTTGACAATTGTAGAAGTGTAACTGCGATGTAAATCTTAGTCTAACGTCCACTTGAAGAATAAAAGTTAATATAACATAACTCGGTTGTGAGAAACTGAGGTTTGCGTTATTGTTTTTTGGTTAATGTTCAACTACAGTGTACAGGGTAATTTAATGCCACGGTGACGATAAAGAAGTCAGTACATCATTCAGCTCAGATTATAAAACAAAAATAACTTCATCAGTACATAAGGAAACATATTGCAGTTCAGCATAAAGGACAAGAGAACTAATTAAACCTTCTTGGAAATATTTGCAGAATAAAAACATGTTTCTTGTTAATAAGAAGATGCCTCCGAGGGAGAGAAGCGCTTTACTACCAAAGAAAATAAGGTAGCTCCACAGCAGCCCGAGCTTATTCACTTTTTCCTCCTAAAAGGCAACATTTCTTTCAACTAAATATGTTTGGATTTACATTAGAAAAGATAACGTACATTATTAAACGGAAACATTTTTTTGATGACATGGAGACCTTTTATAAGGTTTTTGAGATGATGTTAATGTTGGCTCTGGGGGAGAAGGATGTGTGATATGATATAATGTAAATAACTGAGAAATGCCCTTGAAACTCTTCATATAACTGTTAGAAATATCTGTGTACTCTTGTTTATGCAATTCATTTATTATTTTTTTCTTCCATTTTGCTTTATTTTCATCTTATCTTTTTTGTTTTAATGTTTTTTTCCCCACAATATCTTTAGTTTTTTTAGCAGCACAAGATAATCACAGTACCAGCAATCATGACATGTATAGTCTAGCCATGGCTGTATGTCATTTCTTATAGATTAGCTGCCAAATATAGGAAAACGCAGCTTAAAACAAAATCACAACAGAAACGCAGAATGAACAATATGCTTATGTTATTAGACAGATTATGAACACAATGTCATGTGTTGTGAAATAGTAATGATAAGCTACGGGCTTAAAAGTAACAGGAAAAAAAATATATATATATATATATATATATATATTAGGGCTGCACGATTAATCGTTAAAAAAATCGCGATCTCGATTCATGCTTGAACGCGATCTCATTTCCAAATGACGACGATTTAAAAAAACCACGATTTAAAAAAAAAAAAAAAAAAAAAAAAAATTATTATTTTATTTTATTTATTTTTTTTTAAAGATGGCTGCATAAAAAAAGGACTAGGCCTATGTTCTAGGTTGTTGTAGTCCTGTCATGGTCAACTATCATGTTGTCATGTTTGTTATATTTTGTTAATGATTGTGGATTACATTTGGAGAAACATCTACCTTTCTCATCACCTGACACATATTGCACATAAATATTGTTAAAATTATTTAAAGACAAGAGAGATGTTTATTGTTTTTATGTTCAATGTCAGCTGTTACAGCAAAAAGCAGCCAGAGGAATAATTTGTTGCCTCAGAACTACAGGATCTGTTACAAGTCCCCTTTCTGAAAGGGTGTTCAACTCAGGGAGGAACAAATATTGTTCAAAATTGTTATTATTGTTTAAATTATTCAAAGGTTTGTGTAAAGAAGACAAGAGATGTTTATTGTTATTATATTTTTGTTCAGCTGTTGCAAAGTTAAAGTAATAAGTGCAATAAATTTTATATTGGAAAAAAATCGTGAGAGAATCGTGATCTCAATTCTAAGCAAAAAAATCGTGATTCTCATTTTGTCCAGAATCGTGCAGCCCTAATATATATATATATATATATATATATATATATATATATATAAGTATAATAATAATAATAACTAATAGCGAAAAAAGACATTAACATTCACAATTTTGGAAATTGCCAATCCCTCAGTTAGTCATCAGTTTGGTTTTCTGTTAAGTCTGAGTTCTTGACATATTCAATAAAAAGCTTCCTTATACCTTCAAATACATGCTGTTTGGCTTTCAGAATATAAGTAATTCTTTCCAACGGTTGGCTTGAAAACATTTGTTTTAACCATTGACTGGTGCTTGGTTGATGGGTTCTTCTCCATAATAGTGCAATACATTTTTTGGCATTTAACAAGCTTAGATCTATAAGTTCTTTTTCATACTTACTGAAGTTATGTTTCTCTGGATAAAATGTTTTAATGTTTTACTTATTTAGCGAGGGGAAGGGAGGGAGAATAAGGTGAACACGTTTGCTCTGTTGTCTTGCCTGTAAGAACGTCCCGTTTGATTTGCTGCAAATTGCAAACAAAAAACTAATAAAACACATATTTAAAAAAAATATGTTGGGCTTTGAGAATTAACTCTCAACCCCCTCTTTGGTAGTTAGTTGTTCCCGTGAGATTTCAGCTGCACCAGTAAAGCCAATGTCGACAATAATCCCCTGGAGCTCTAAAGTCTTCCCTAAACAACATGTCACCAGAGTAGAAGTGGGCGACTTCTCTTTCCATTACAAGCCTCTTTTCTCTTTTCTGTGCAGCAGAACCTTCCGGCCGCATGTGCTAATCCATCCCTTCATTTCTCCTTCCTTCATGTTCTGTAATAACTGCAGCACAAACAGCGTATGCTGCAGTTCTCTCGCCTCAGGCCCTTTTCTGATAACCTCTTTTCTTCCCGGGATGTGGTAATGCCTTTGTTCCTGCGTGTTTTCGTTAGATAACCATTGTTTGGAGACCTGCTGTACGGCCGAGTCACCGTAAGATCATAAAATGTGCAAAGTCAGACTTGAACTGCAAATTGCCGCAAGCACAACGGCTGCGCCTCAATAAAAACCCGACTCGCCTCAACACCAGCAGCAGCAGCATCCAATTTCATCAGAAACTACACCCCGAGCTGAAGAGAAGGAGCTATTGAAGAAGAAAAGAAACACAAAGGGCTGGAGGCGCAGAGGCGGTGGAAGTGTCAACTGCAGGCGGCTGTAATCTAAGGCCCGGCTCCCAGAGAGAGGCCATGTGACCAATATACAGCCTGTCAAAACTATTTTAAGCCACCCAATTGTTTCCGAAAGCACGCGGGATGTCAAATGGTTCCACGGCATCTAAGTCGTTTACTGGGTCAGGAAATGTCGCTGCGCATTTTCTCAGATCCAGGTGCTCAAGTACGTACGAGTAAGATATTTTAAAAGGAGAGGAAAATGCCACAAACACAAAATACCAGCAACAAAAACATGTGTGTTAAGATCTCAGTAAACTGGGTAAAAGATGTAACAACTACTGAGCTACATGGTATTGAGACATTTTATATATATATATATATATATATATATATAGAGCTGTTCCTTTTGGTTTAAAATCAAAAGCTTTCTAAGCTGCATTTCAGCCTCTGATTGTTTATTTCATACGAGAAGAAATACCAAACATCTCCAGTCCAATCAATCACACGGAACATTCCCCCCAACCGCACTCTCAAGTCGTCTTAATTCTTTTAAATGTGTCATATATATATATATATATATATATATATATATATATATATATATACACATATATATATATACATACATACAGTTTTTGTATAACTTCTTTAACACACCAGCAGCCTTCACAACTCCAACCTCATTTAAAAACATAAAAATTAAGACTTTCATTGTCCGTTACTCATTTTTATTTTTGCAAAATTATGTTTGAAGAAATGTTATTTGATCAATAAAAAATAAATAAAGCCTATCCAGTTTAGAGCCTAAGTGTAAAGTGAACACCTCTGCAGATATTCCTGTTTGCAGAACAGCCACAAAAACCTACGAGTTGATGAAATCCACAAACATATGATGCGCACATGATATAATTTCCAAATTGAGAACGCGGCCAGAATGCTGCAATCTAAAAAAAAACTAAAGAAAAACAACAGAAAGTTGCGTCCAGGAATGGGAAGTTGAAAATTAAAGTCACCTTTTTAAAAGGCTAAACAAGAATAGTAAAAGACACGTTAACAAAATTACCCGACGTGCCGCGGTCACACAGACGTGATTAGAGGAACATGACGGTGGCACCGAGACGCTGCTTCACTCACCTCGTGTTCTTTTTCCTGCAGCACCAGAACTATGTCCCCCGGCTCAACGCCGGGCGCCTGGTCGGCTTCTCCCCCGAACGTGATTTTCTGGCCGTGCTTCATGCCTTTGTCCACGTGCACCTCCAGGATCTTCACCTCCTTCACCACTTTCTTGCCCTCACATTTTTTACAACGGTCTTTCTCGCTGATGACCTCGCCTGGAATCGTTCAGAAAGTGAAAAACACGATGAAGATCTCAAAATAAAAAAATAACGTCAGAACCAAAACTGTTGAAGTGCGAGACATCGGCTCATGATAGAGATCTATGATCCGTACCTTCTCCGTTACAATCGGTGCAGACGGACTGCATCTGCTGGACCATCCCCGGAGCCAGCTGTCTGATCATGATGCGCATGCCTCGCCCCCGACACGCGGTGCATTTCTGTACAGCGCCCGTCTTGCCTCCCTGCCTGGATTATGCAGAAGTAAACATTTTGTTATGAAATCTTTCTTATCAAACAGTCCAACAGACAGCGTGAACGGTAACAATGTTACACAACTTACCCATTACAAGCACTACACAGTACATTCTTGCTAAGTTGTAGTTTGGTCGTTTTTCCATTGTAAAGGTCCTCCAATGAAACCCTAGAGAGAAAAGAATAGTGGTATTTATTTATTTTAAGAGAAGGGGTGTATAGAGGGAATGCGCATGACGTCACAGATGTGACTTCACAGTGGGTAACGCCAACTGAGTGGCAGCGTAAACTTTCAGTTTGAGCAACTGGAAAACATCTAAAATGGGAAAGAGCTGTTGTGCGATCGACTGTACTCATAGATTTAGCAAGAAATCGGAGTTATTGTTTTACAGACTGCCGAAAAATAAGCTTAAGAGAGACAAATGGATCGCTGCAATTCACAGAAACAACTGGATTCCAGGCACCGAAACGTGGATTTGCGGTTCCCATTTTGTATCAGGTAATGTTGGATTTTTGGGTAGCTAACGTTAAACGGTCAAATCATAAAGTTCCGTGTCCTCATCACTTTAATTTCTACAACAAATCCTGCCTTGAAGTCGGACCAAGCGTCAAGGCTTTTGTAAGCCTTCAAGCTTTGCTTCGTGTATTTCCCCGGCGTAGAAATTAAGTTCATATAAATATCAGGAAACTGGATTCGTGGCCAAATATTAATGTCCATGGACCACTGGTTCTTGGTAACTGTACCAAATATTAATGTCCATGGACCACTGGTTCTTGGTAACTGTACCAAATATTAATGTCCATGGACCACTGGTTCTTGGGGTAACTGTACGGGTCACTGTCAAGTCCAACTGACGCTAATTTAAGCCCATAATCTGCTGTTATTCCGTCTTCTCCACTAGTTGCAGCTGTTTTTGCTGATGTTTTGCCACTCAGTGCAGTAAGAGGGCTGGTACAGTGGGGAAGTGACATCAATGCAGACCCTCTATAGATTTCTCAGAGTATAACAATGGCTTTACCATCAAGAAGCTACATGTGAGTGAACAAGCTCGGTCTTACTTGAGTGGATGCACCATGTCCTCGCCTCTCCTTCGGCCCCCGTTTCTGGCGCGGCCTCCTTGTCCCCCCATGAAACCAAAGAGTCCGCCGCCAAAGATGTGGGAGAAGATGTCGTCCATGCCGGGGCCGCCCCCGCCTCCTTCCCGCAAGCCTTGCTCTCCATAGCGGTCGTAAAGTTCCTTCTTTTCGGGGTTGGTTAGTACTTCGTAGGCAAAGCTGATTTCCTTGAACTATATTCAAAATCAGGAAAGAAACAACAAATTAAAATCCAAAGTAAGGCACACGAAGCACAATGTTTCAAGTTTCAACCGACCCAGCCGTGGCCTGATGATGATGCAGGTTTTTCCGACAAAAGGTTGCATTGTATTCGTTTATGGTGTGAAAACACTGCCCAGATTTAATTATTTGCCGTAGTTCTCCCCATTCAAAAGCATAATTTCATGACACTTGTCTCCAACATACATTATATCACAAATAGACTGTGTTATCACAGTACGCCTCCACATTTCTAAGTGATCACTTATGATTCAAGGCCTGAATGTAAATTAACATGCAGCTTACGTCATGTAAGCTGCGTTGGTGGATGACAAACAGGACATCACTAATGATTCAGAAAAATCACCAACCTCATTTAACGGAAGTATATTAAAATAGATTCAGAATGAGAACATTTTGTATTTGAGGCACAAAAACGACTCCGTCATCTAATAATGTAATTTCCTAAAAGGCTCGTACACTCAGAAACTGCTTGTGATGGCAGCACACCTCAGGTGGAGGCTGACGTACTCAACGTTGGGAACAATTGGTCTTAGAGATGCAGTGGAAGGGAGAGCCAAAACGAGAGTGACAGATTGGTGACGCTGCAAAAGTCAGTCCGCTCATTTGTGCTGACTAATGACAAGAAAACGGAGGCTTTTAAATCCTAAAGGAGGAACTTGCAGATAAGCTGGAAAACGGTGGTCATATGATAAAAATGTAATAATAATAAAGTGTACACCTCGCTGACAGAGGGGTTCAACAAAGTACGCGCTTCGTATTTTCTTAATTAAAATATGTTCAAGTTCTACAGGCAGAAACTGCATTTTGTTGCTACAAACAAAATGGCCCTCGTCCGTACGGAGAGATGACCAGGTTGACTATTTGCAATAATAGTCAACAAATACTACATTTAGGAGCCAATAAAATTATCTAAAGCTGCGAAAGGTTTGTGAGAGTAATTATGTTGTGTTATTTTTCCTTTAAAAGATTATGAGCAGCATGAGCAATAACCACTCTTAAAAAAAAAAAACAGGAGCTAATGTGCAATAACAAAAAATGATTGTATGTTGATGAAAGTTCTTGTAATGTCCGTGTGTTGATGTATGTGTGGAGGGGTGAATGTGTCTAGATATACATTTATTTTGTTTCATTTTTTATATGATGTGCTGACTGGAGAGCACTTAATTTCGTTGTACCTGGTGATAATGACAATAAAGATCTATCTTTTACAACAATGTCACTTCTCCAGACGACTCCTCCAAACCTTATGGCATAGTTTTATAGTATCTAAAGACAAAAAAAAGTAATTTTGTCCTAATAAGAGCCGACCTAAATTTCCAAGAAGAGACCTCTTTTTCAGTAATTTACAACAAGGAACTAGTTTCATACAAGGCCATCATCACAACTATTATAATGTTATCACTTTGTTTCAGTTTGTTCAGGACTGATAATGAGACAACACATTTATGACATCATTCGACCTATGAACCACGTGACGTCTTGGTCTCACCTTGTCTCCAGCGTTGGGGTTCTTGTCAGGGTGGTACTCCTTTGCCAGTTTCCGGTACGCCTGAGGAGCACAAAGCAGACGAGGGTTATATCAGCTGGTTTGGGCAGCTAAAATCCTTTATTTTTTTTTCATTTCTTTATTTAAATCTTGAAATACAATGAAAGATTAAGATCAAAGGCAAAATACAAATACAGATAGATTCCAGCACAAAATTGAAAAGAAATAAACAAAAAAACATATAAAAAGGACAAGACAGTTGAATGTAAATTAAAAAGATAAATTAATAAAAATAAAAACAGCATAATGTGCGAGAGTAAGTTTCATGATAACAAATTCAGCTATTTACAGATGCCGATGGTCTTTTGTGCCTTTGTGTTTTTCGATGAGTAAATCGTCCTCATATATTGTTCAAGTTCTTTTTTGAGTATAAAGAGTTCAGGCTTTCGTGGATGAATTTGCACTTACATATGTGAAACTTCGCTAAAAATAAAGACAGATTTATAAAAAAGAAATCGTCACTATCTTTGTGATTAAAATTATGAAAACCAAAAATAACATTCTTATAATAAAGATGAAAATCAGAAAAGACAGAGTCAGCAACATACTTGTCAAGGCCCCTCCGGAATTTATAAGTGAATTCACATGACCAGAATATAAGTGAGAATATGTTTCAGGATGCCTTTGGGCAAAAAGAACAATTAACATCTATATCATTCTTAAATGTTGATAAATATTGTTTTGCAGGGTAATTTGTGTATCAATTTAATAAAAGAGTTCTCTTTGACTTTATTTGTGAGAAAGAATCTTTGTGGTAACGACCAAACTTTTGTCCACTCAATATCTGTCAGTTGAAATCCGTTAATCTGCTTGTTTTCCGGGAAAAAGCGTCACTGAGACACGTGAAGAGAAAGCTTTTCCTGCAGCAGCAGAAACACGTGCCCTCAGCGCCACAGCCGGCTCCGCACTACGCATGCGCGAGCCTCCCAACAACTCAGGCTCCTTTATGGGTCGATTAACTGTCTATTTAATGATCACTAACTTATATCTGTGTTATTAAACCTGCAAAATAAATAAACTAATGACAGAATATAACATTATATTATAGATTCCGATGTTTTGAGGACAGATATGTTAGAAAACATACATGGATGGTGAAAACTACCAGGAAATTAATGCAATTATATTAAGAATCACTATGTTAAGATTATATATAAAAGTTATGATCTTCCCTGTTAAGAATATTAACCCCACTTGAACATAAACACTAATTAGTAACATAATTAATCATTAATATCATGTGTTTGCATCTTTAACCAGCTCTGGTCACAGCATAGGTCGATTAACTTGTCTCTTTAATGATCATTAAGTTATATCTGTGTTATTAAACCTGCAAAATAAATAAACTAATGACAGAATATGACATAATATCATAAAGTCCGATGTTTTTAGGGCTGATAAGCTCTGATTATGTTAGAAAACATACATGGATGGTGAAAACTACCAGGAAATTAACGTAATTATTAGGAATGGGCGATATTTGACCGTTCACGATAAACCGTCAAAAAAAATTCCCCACGGTAAGAATTTGTCATCTCACGGTAAAAACGATAAATTGAGGAAAGAAAGAAATGGGCAAGAAAGAAAGAAATGAGCAAGAAAGAAAGAAAGAAATGAGCAAGAAAGAGAGAAAGAAAGAAAGAAATGAGCAAGAAAGAGAGAAAGAAAGAAAGAAATGAGCAAGAAAGAGAGAAAGAAAGAAAGAAATGAGCAAGAAAGAGAGAAAGAAAGAAAGAAATGAGCAAGAAAGAGAGAAAGAAAGAAAGAAATGAGCAAGAAGAGAAAAAGAAAGAAATGAGCAAGAGAAAGAAAGAAAGAAATGAGCAAGAAAGAGAGAAAGAAAGAAAGAAATGAGCAAGAAATGAGCAAGAAAGAAAAGAAAGAGAAAGAAATGAGCAAGAAAGAGAGGAAGAAAGAAAGAAATGAGCAAGAAATGAGCAAGAAAGAAAAGAAAGAGAAAGAAATGAGCAAGAAAGAAAGAAATGAGCAAGAAAGAAAGAAAGAAAGAAGCAAGAAAGAAAAGAAAGAAAGAAGCAAGAAAGAAAAGAAAGAAAGAAGCAAGAAAGAAAAGAAAGAAAGAAGCAAGAAAGAAAAGAAAGAAAGAAGCAAGAAAGAAAAGAAAGAGAAAGAAAGAGTAAGAAATGAGCAAGAAAGAAATGAGCAAGAAAGAAAGAAAGAAATTAGCAAGAAAGAAAGAGAGAAGCCTAAAAGAAAAAAGAAAGAAAGAAAGAAAGAAGGATACATTTCCGTTGATGACGTTTTTGTATTTTTTTTATCATGATCAGGATAAATGCCAGAAATTATCGTGATACATTTTTTAGTCCATACCGCCCATCCCTGTTAATTATATTAAGAATCACTATTTTAAGATTGTATATAAAATGAATAGAAAGAATATTAACCCCATTTGAACATAAACACTAATTAATAACATAATTAATCATTAATATCATGTGGCTGCGTCTTTAATCACAGAACTTAGTCGTTTTCCTGCCATTATTTAAATATCCTCCCGCTCCAGACCACACCAGCTTTATACCTGAGCCTTTTGAGCACTAAAGTGTAATTTAATTACATAAACTAATCCTAAAGAGGCCGGCGTGACGTCACCAGAGGGAAAAATTCAGGGCATTAGCCGAGCTAGCGGCTAACGTTAGCGCAGCTATTTCCTGGTTCTGCTTCTTCACGTTTCAAAGTCCTTCAATTAAAACACGACCAGATTCGCAGTTGTTTTTTTGTTTCCCGGGTAAATTACCTTCTTGAGCTCGTTCTCGGAGGAGGACGGGGACACTCCGAGGATGTCGTACAGCTTGGTGTCTACGGGGTTGGCCATGTTGCTGCTGCTGCGGGACAAAGACGCTGCAGGCGAGGACGACGCTCTCACTCGCTGCAGCTTCCGGGGGAGATAACGGCGCTGGGGGGCGCCGCCGCCCCCTGGTGGTTGGTGAGGGGAACTACACCCCGGCGGACCACAAGACCAGACCATGGCCGACATAGACATAAACACTTTAATGTCTATGATGGCCGAGACCAAAAACAAATCTAGTTATTTCCTGATCCTACGTGAGTTGTAGAACCAGTACTCGAGTTGAGGGGAATGAGGGGGAATGAGGGGGGATGAGGGGGGATGGCATACCCCCCTGAAATAAAAACGGTCAAAATCATCCCCCCCTGTAAAACTGCCATCCCCCCTTTCCATCCCTTATGTCATTTCATCAATGAATGTGGTTTTACTGCAGTGGCGTCAATTCAGTCTCAGCTAAGGTATGGCAAGGTTACGAGTCACAGAACTTAACTAGAGTATCAATCAACACGTCCAGCAAATACTCATCACAGAAGTTTATGTAGCTGATCTGTGTGGTCAAGAAAATTGGAACTTTTTCAAATGCAGTCTCGCTCACTGCAAAAACTCAAAATCTTACTAGGAATATTTGTCTTATTTCTAGTTAAAATGTCTCATTTTTAGTAAAAAAATCTCATTACACTTAAAATAAGAGTCATCACCAGAAAAATAACTTGTTATTTGACCATTTTCACCTGTTTCAAGTAAATTTTCACTTGAAATAAGTAGAAAAATCTGCCAGTGGAACAAGATTTATCTTCTCATTACAAGCAAAAAAATCTTGTTCCACTGGCAGATTTTTCTACTTATTTCAAGTGAGAATCTACTTGAAACAGGTGAAAATTGTTGTTTTTTCCAGTGATGAGTCTTGTTTTAACTGTAATGAGATTCTTTTACTAAAATGAGACATTTTAACTAGAAATAAGACAAATATTCTTGTTAAGATTTTGAGTTTTTGCAGTGATCCATGTTACTTATCCTGTGAAGGACAGAGTCATATTGATAAGTTCAGAAAACAGTTTTTTATTGTTGTGTTTTGATGTATTTGATGTAAGCCCAGTGGATATTTAAAGCTTACAGAAGGCTGCATTTAACTGCTGCTATGTCATTCCTGCAGTATTTCTGCAGGTGTTTTGGTCACTGATATTATTTGTAATATATTATATTATTTGTAATCAGCACAAATTATCTGTCCCCATATGATCAAATCCACCATCCCCCTGATTTTTTTTTTACAACTCGAGTACTGCTACCAAGACCAGAATATCAAGACCAAGACCAAAAACAAACCTAGTTATTTCCTGATCCTGCTTGACTAGTTTCCATATGAGGTTGTATTCAACTGCTCGCACTGCTTATAATGACAATAAAGGAATTGAATTGAACTGCAGCTCAATAACACAGAGAAGTGGATGATGATGTTGAACTCACTATAAAAGTTTCCATCCGTCAGAATCAGAATCAGTTTAATTGGCCAAGTTTGAACATTGCCCGACAAGGAATTGACTCTGGTTATTTCGCTCACTGTACCCAGATTTAAAAAGTAGCAACAGTAACTAAACAAATGTACAGTAAATAAACAAATGTGTTACTTATTAACATATATACAATTAAAGAAGTGAAAGGTGCAGCAGTACTGAGGTAGATATGATTAGATTATTGGGAGGTGCATTGTTACAGCATATTGCACAGTGATTGATTCTCTGAGACTCTGAGTGATGAGATTCATCAGAGCAACAGTTTGGGGGAAGAATCTGTCTCTGAGTCTGGAGGTTTTAGCGTACAGTTCTCTGTAGCACCGTCCAGAGGGGAGGAGTTCAAACAGACTGTGTCCTGGCTGTGAGGGGTCTGCAGAGATGCTACCTGCCCGTTTCCTGGTTTCCTGAAGTATCCATCAGCTGAGATCAGATATGTGTGGCGACTGCACTACCGCTATTTCTACACTATTGGAGGATTGACTCCAGTGCTTTTAAGGATTGACACGACTACTAACTAGTCCCAAAGTCCTCTAGCAGAATAACCAGCTCCAACACCCCCCTCCACCTCAGAACAGGAATGAATAGTAAATGTTACTGATTTAAATTGGACTGGATTTGGAGATGAAACCTGAATTTTAAATATTAAAGATACAATTATCAACTTGAAATTACATTATTTACCATTGTAGTAATCAGATTACACCGTATATCAGCATCACTGAAATGGACCTGATGCTTAATCAATCACAACGATATGCAAATATTATTCATATATTTATTCAAACAAGGCCGTTATAAACACAAAACTGTAATTAAATACAGACACATGCAGATCAAAAACATTAAGTCAGATGCAAAATACAAATAGTTTACAAAACTGTACATTAACAAGAGGAAGAACTGCTGATCACCAGATTCTGTCACCTTGGTGCAACGGATCTCAATGATCCGAGTCCGAGACCTGGAGAGACTCAGAGACCCGAAACCAAGATAAGACCAAGACCACAAAAAAGTGAAACTAAGACGGGTCTCGAGAACTACAAGTCTTCATCTCATTTTTTTTCCCACATTTGTGAACAAGACATGAAGGTACTTAAACTTCTCAACTTCCAACCCAAAGAAACCAATCGAGGTTCCAGATCATTTGGAGTTTCTGATTTTCTATCCATGTTGCTTCAAACTCAGTTCAATAATGCCAATAGTACCAAAATCATCTGCAGAGCTGGGACCCTGAAGTCATCAAAGTGGACCTTATCCACCCCTTTGCTGCAACCTACAGTGCTCCAACTGGATCTAAGGTTCAATACTTGACTGGACTCGGGAGGCCAGGGCGTGTGATTCCCCTGCAGTTGGAGCAGATTGAGATTTGAGATGATCTCAGATCTTCTCTGCCCCGGTGATGGGTGACTCCATCCCACAGTACACAGACTCAACCTGCTCTGCAGAAAAAAAAGCTTAGTTTGATTGAAAAGAGCCTTAAAGTTTCACCATCCTATGAAATCCCCCACTGAGGAACCAATTGAAAGTAACTATTCACTGAACTCTCACCCACATCTTTAACCTTTGACCAACCAAGGGTGCAGTTTTACGTGGCCTGCCAGTGGATGTCTGATTCTTTCTGAATCCTATTACTTAATCTTGACATCTGCTCACAGTAGTTAACGGACAATAACATGCGCAATAACGTATAATAACATGTGCAATATCTGTGCAATATCTGTCTACCTCACACGCATCCTACCTGCTTTTTTTGCACTGTTTTTGTTCTTTCCCGTACTGCACTACTTTTTTTTCATTCCAATGTATATACCGTTTATATTTCGTAATTATATTACATTTTTTACTTTTTTACCCCTCCCCTGCATGTGTGTGTTAAGTGTACTGTTGCTGCACAAAGTTAGTTTCCAGGGAACAGGGAAGAGAGACGATCTACTGGTCGAAACCCCAAAGTACTTCTTTTTATTTTTCAAACCAGATTTTTATAAAACATCAGTCTCAGTGATGTTATTCAAAATCAGGATGTCATTAATTATTCCATAAATTCAGTTCCAAGGCAGTGTAGCGGCAGTAAAACGAAGCCTGGCAGCCACCGGCCTTGGAAGAGTTTATCCTGTTTGTCATCGGGACAGAAATAGATGCGAGCAGTCGTCCTGCTGGTGGCGCTGCAGCTCTTCTGCAGAGTCTCTGGCTGATGCTCCGGTGCCTGACGTCTGAACAGACCCTTGTGGAGGTAAAAGCACACGAGTAATGCTGTTATTCTCTTTAGATATACAGAACTGTGTCTCAGATGTACCGTCCAGATGATCATGCATATTAAACATGAGTGATTCCTGTGTAATGCTCATTCATGTTTCCTTTAATAGTTATTTCAATTGTTGTAGAATACCGGCTTTAACAAGTAAAACCATCTGCTCCTCTGAGTACCGTCCAAGCTTGTCACTGAGCTTTTTATGACACATTTATACTTCTTTTATTTGGACTCTACGGCCGTGTGGCACCGTGATGCCCAGAGTCTGACAAACAAGGCCTTATCTGAAGGTCAGATGTTTCTGAAAAGCTGCCCGAAGCCTCGGCCGGGACAAATGCATCCTGACAGCGGAGGCAAGAGTGAGGGGGATACGAGCACGACTACAGCGAGAGACTGACAAGGTGGAAAAACGCTGTAAAGATTCACTCAGATGCGCCGCAGTCGGGGAGGTTCTGAAATGCGTTTAACTGCGACGTGGTGCTCCAATTCATCATCCGAGTCCTGTGTTCAACAAGGTTTGTATCATTAAATGAAGAAATGATGCCCGAGGCGTCTTTTTTCCGCGTTATCGTGTGTGACAGCAGAGCGGAGCTGTGCATAGGTTCCCCTGCACGTCAGCGTGTGCAGCCTCCGCCGAAGTGACATCTGCAGAGAGAGTGGGCCGCAGTGTGTTTACGGCGGACAGAAAAGCCTCAGACAGGGATGGAAGTTTTCATTTAATTCAACAGAATAAAATGATACAACTAGTGGTTCAAATCCAAAATGGGTTCAATAATACAGTTTACATGTCTGTCACTCGGGGTGACAGGCTTGTGCTTGAGAATGGCCTCTGCTGCTGCCGCGGTTCAGTCCAGGTACCAAACACTTCACATTCAATACTCCATCACTCGTAGCCTGAATCCACAACTCACAGCAGAAATAGTCTGATTGTTTTCTTCTTTGCTGCATTTTTACCAAAATAAGATGCTCTCTTCATGAATCTGACGAGTCCTCTGATCGTGAGGTAACCATGAACATGACACACTGACATGTTTCATACTAATATAATGTCATCATCGTTGTCTTCGTTTACCATGACGACGTGTCTTTGTTTGACCTCTTTGTAAAATCATGTGAACAACATGTGGAAAAAGATTAAAGAGTGTAAAGCCGAGCATCACCATGAAGCTGGACACATCCTGGTTGTAACGGTACGGCACAGCGATGAAAGTAAAGACCCAAATAAATGATTCAGAAGACGCAACTACAGGTCATATATCACATATTTGATTATGGTGGTGGATAAATGTAAAAACTCCGTCTGTGATGCGTCTCGGCGGGTCGTCCTCCGATGGAGAGAATACGGAAGAGTATTAGGGCCAGGCAGGAGGAAAATAAAAATAATATTTTAGAGGAGGAAGATTTTTTTTTCATTATGCACTTTGAGGAAAAAGTCGAAATGTCGAGAAAAAAGTTGAAATGTCGAGAAAAAAGTTGAAATGTCGGAAAAAGTCGAAATGTCGAGATTAATGTTGAAGTACAATTTCGAGAAAAAAGTCGAAATGTTGAGAATAAAGTTGAAATTTCGTGAATAAAGTCAAAATTTCGAGAAAAAAGTCAAAATGTTGAGAAAAAAGTTGAAATGTTGAGAAAAAAGTCGAAATGTTGAGATTAAAGTTGAAATTTCATGAATAAAGTCAAAATTTCGAGAATAAAGTTGAAATACATTTTGACTTTTTTCTCGAAATTGTATTTCAACATTAATCTCAACATTTCGACTTTATTCACGAAATTTCAACTTTATTCTCTACATTTCGACTTTTTTCTCGAAATTTTTGACTTTATTCACGACATTTCAACTTTATTCACGAAATTGTACTTCAACATCAATCTTGACATTTCGACTTTATTCACGAAACTTTGACTTTATTCTTGAAATTTCGACTTTATTCACGAAAATATATTTCAACACTATTGTCGACATTTCGACTTTTTTCTTGAAATTCTACTTCAACATTAATCTCGACATTTCGACTTTTTTCTCAACATTTCGACATTTTTCTCAAAGTGCACAATAAAAAAAAATCTTCCCTTCTCAAATATTTTTTCTCCTTCATGGCCCTGATACTCTTCCATAATAGAGACTAAACAGACCGTCCCAGAGACACGTGTTCGCATGTTTCAGTCTCTCTCCGTCCTTCCGTGTCACGACGGTGATAATCAGTCTCAGTTTTCCTCCTCGAGACCTTCGGGGTCAACAGGAAGTAGTTCTTGAACAGGAAGTAGTTCTTAAACATCAGCAGCGTTGATATAGAAACATCGTCCTCCTGCTGTCTGTCATTTAAAGAGTTGAAATGCAGAGTTCTGGGTTTAAAAGTCCATGGACATGGAGCGCTGCTGCGGGTCAACGATGGTGGTGCTGTTGCGAGAGCTGTTGCCACGGATACCGAGGGTTCCACAGGCCCCGGGCATCCCGGCGCCGCCGATGCCCCCGGCGATGCCGCTGGGCCCGGCCATGCTCATGGCCCCGCCCATGGCCACGCCCCCGCCCATGGCCACGCCCCCGGTGATGCCCACCGCCCCCCCGAGGGTTCCCCCGGCGATGCCCGAGGCCCCGCCCCCGCCGCCCGAGGCCCCGCCCACGGCGACGGCGCCGCGGCCGTACAGCTCGCAGGGGATCTCCTCGGTGACGCGGTCCTCGATCACCTGCTGGTCGCACTCGTGCTGGTGCTGCTTGTAGCCGTAGCAGCTCTTCTTGTAGCTGGACGTGGAGTTGAAGGTCTTCATGGGCGGCGGCTTGGAGAAGTCGTTGTGGTAGGACAGCTCCATGGAGCTGAGCGTGGTGCGGCTGTGCTTCATGCTGCCGGTGCCGGCCGTGCAGCTGGCCGTGGCCACCGAGCCCTGCGAGCCCTGCGAGCCGCAGTGGTGCTCGTGGACGCAGCGCGACATGGTGGACGAGCGCCGCAGCTTGTGGAAGCTGTCCAGCTCCTCCGTCAGGTCGGCCAGCTCCGACGAGATCTCCTTGTCCCGGAGGGAGAACAGCTCGTAGTGCGGCGGGTCGAACACCTCCTGGAACCCGGCCTTGTTGAAAACCCCCGGCCGCCGAGCCACCACCTGGAAAAGAGACGATCAGACCTTAAGCTGGGCATACACTGTGCAATATTTTAAATCATTTGATTCAGCCCCATCTCACACTGCACGACTAGATCGCTGAGTTCAAAAGTTCACAGCCCACGATTTATGGCCTCACACTGTACGACCCGATGCGCTGATGCTCCGTCTGCTCACACTATACGTTCATAATCCTCTCGTCGGACTTCTGTTACTGAAACTGCAACATCAAAAAGAAGTGGAAGAGGAGGAACCCCGAAGTGGGAGACCCCGAAGATGCTCAGCAAAAACAAACGCGCTGCCTTAAGCCTGAATTATGGTTCCGCGTTACCGCGACGCCGTAGGCTCTGCGTTGGTGTAACGCGGAACCATAAATCAGCCTTTAGCAATTTGTGCCATTCTGTGTGCCGATAAATGAAAAAAGATAAGACAACGTTGTGATTGGACAAGGAATTGGCTGGGCAGACGTGGGAAATGCAGTCTATTAAAACATGATTTGTAATGTGAATTTGCAACACTTGAAACTACAAATAATAGTTATTGACGTGACATCAGAGATTGCGCATGCTCTCTGCGAGATGAGGCCAATCGGGTCGTAACTGCTTCAACTGTGCGATTCCTTCACGAGGAGCGACCACGATTTCAAACACGCTTGATTTTCTTGCGAGCACACGATTCGTGATCGGGAGCTCGTCGTGAGGTGTTAATCTCTTGTTGTTACCCCACGTTTACTGCACGAAGCATGACCAACGATTGGGCCGAAATCCGGCCCGATCCAAAAAATAGTCGCACGACTGGAAAATCGTCTCAAAACGAGCCGATAATCGTACAGTGTCTGCCCGGCTTTAGTGAGCAGCACGTCCCAACCCCGTCTCACTAAAGTTGCTTTCCTCAACGAAAATATCGTCATCAACGAACCTTTATCACCTGAGGAAACGGAGACGAGACGCAACAAAAATGTTGGTCATGTCACGATAACGATAATTATGGGCATGCCAAGTAGTGGTATGACCATATTGCAATTGTCCAAAACGGCCCAAAGGGCAATGTTGCTAGCATTTTGCTAGAAAGCTAAAGTCGCAAAAATCCCCCTACGCAGCCGCGGGTGAACAGTATGACCCCGCTCTGATATGGAAGAAAAATACCTCCAAAAATAGAACACGCCCGAAAAAACCAGGAAAATGCAGGCGATTAAAAAAGTGGGTTACAGCCCACGCGTTTCGGCCACAGCCTTCCTCAGGGTGTACCCGAAACGCGTGGGCTGTAACCCACTTTTTTAATCTTTCCATATGAAATAGCCAATTTAAATAAAGGCTTTTTATATTTGAAGAAGAGTGCCTTGGATTTTTCTTCCTTTTTGACATCCTTTTTCCCACCAAAGAGCACCTTCGTCATACGACTTAGATCAACCTTCTGAGCACTCTGGACTTTCTTTTTTGTCCCGTGTCTTTGTGTTTGAGCTCTGGTTTGACTTTCATGTTTCCCATCGGCCCTGATTGTCTGCACCTGTGTCTCGTTAACTCTTGTGTATATCTGGTCTTGTCTTTCCTCTGCTCCCTGCTGGTCAGTACTGTTTCCTCCATCCGTGTTTTCCACATCAGGTTTTGGTAGTTTTATTTTGTCACGTTCATGTTCTGGTTTTTATATCCTGCTCTGCAGCACTTTTGTTTTGGACGACTAAATCACTACTTTTTGGAACTCCTGCCTTCTGGTCTTCTGCATCTGGGTCCTACTCCAACCGCAACCTGACACTTTGACTAAAACTAGACTAAAATGGTCCTGGACATTTCTGACTAAAATAAGACTAAAATGCTCAGACTTTTAGTCGACTGAAACTTGACACGACTAAAAGGAGAATGAATGTCACTAAAACTAATAAAAACTAAAATGATAGCTGGACCCAAAGACTAGGCTGACAGGAACAAGACTAGTCTTTCTGAACTCACCTTTTTCCTGGGCTGCTTCATCTGGACCAGGATGGAGATGATGAGGAGGACGAGGACGATGCCGGACGAGACGCCGATCACGGTGCCGTGGGTCCTGGTGATCTGGTGGAAAAGGCCCTGGGATCTCGTCTCTGGAGGAGGAAGAACATGGATGTAAATACACCTGCAGCAGCAGAGTGAACAGATCCAGGTACCAGACATGAAGGGGGGTTCGGTCACCTTTGCAGTGGTTCTCATCCCAGGGATAGACGCAGTTCTGCACGCCGTTGCACACCAGCGTGTTGTTGATGCACATGTTGCTGTGGCAGAAGAACGTGTTGGCCGTGCATGGAGCTGCAGGCGAGAGGCAGGATTCAGAAAAATCTACTAATGTGTGAAACATGACCAGACGGGAGAAGAGAACCTGGAGATATTTGGATGATGACAATAAAACAATGACGGCAGATATACTTCTACTGCTGAAATCTGTGGAGGCCGTTAATGAAAGAGGAAAGCGGTTTTCACATAGAGGGCGCACAGCACAACTATCTATCATCTCCTCCAGGTTCTACATCTTTAGTGTTGTTGTCTTCTTCGTTTAGATACACAATCAAATACGTCACAGCAGCTTCTCCAACCTCCTACTTCTGATCTCGAGTCGAGTTGGGCTGAGTAGGTGCTAGTAGAAAAGCGCCATAAGTGTATAAGACGGAGGAGACTGATAGAGGCTGCTGGGGTCAGGAGGACGAGCAGCGAGGCTGACGGAGGCTGAGGGAGGCTGACGGAGGACACTGTTCCCCCAGTGTTCAAGGCTGCAGCTAAAGTGGGTTTCTCTCCCAGCCAGAGCTAAAAATGTGGGACCTTTTTATTTTCGGCCTTCAAGCCGGAGGAGAAGTGTTGCTGGTCGTAATAATCCTCATGTTATGCTGCTGTTTCAATGTTTTGCAGGAACAGAGACACAAGGCAACATGATGCAATTGCCAGTAAGTGTTTACTTTCCACTCCAGAAAGAGAGTCCTCTTTCCCAGGAACGGTCCCCGACAAGTTTTTCCACATTTCCATCAGACGAAGGTCAAGAACTCCGACCTGGTCATTCTCGAGGATGAACTTCACTGTTTACCTGTTTGATTGCAGTGTTTTTTTTTCTCATTTAAACCAGAACGTTATATCTTGAACACAAAACATTGTTCCACTCGCCCTCCTACTTTTTTAGGATCTTTTTTTCACACTTTTGGGACCATTACTGGTGATTTTCCAGATTATCGTCACTTTAACTGAAAACATCAGGTTTAAATTATGCTATAAACTTTTAATTTAAGAGGTTGACCACCTGCTGTCCACTCAGATGCTCATTAATCATCAGCGTGTCCTGCTCCTCTAACGACCGATGCTGAACTCGTTTTCAGCGGGACCAGAGCAGAGTTACATACATTAATTTGTTCATGCTTTTTGTTTCCTTTTTCCTTTTAATTTGCTTTTTAATTTGGTCTGTTTCCTGCCAGTCAAGAGCCCGGAAACACTCCCCATATTGACTTGAATGAGAAAGTGGGTCCAAATTCCCGACCGGCACTTCACATATTCTCACATTTTCCCGGCACAGTACATCCAAGTGAGGGCCGCGGCTTCGTGGCGCTCGAAACCCGGAGACTTTTGAGGGGGGCTGATAAGAGGGGGGAGCCGAGGAAGGCGTTGAGTTGAGGGAGGTGTGGTTATCAGTAAGTTTATGTGTAGCGATGAGTCCGTGAAATTCGCTCAGAGCTGCTCTCAGCCAAATGTCCTTGATGTTATCAGGCGGCTCGGTACAGTTCTGAAAACAGGTCCACAGATGTTCGTGGGAGAGGGGAGGGTTAGTGGGGGCAGAGTCACCTTGTTTACATTCCACCAGAAAGATTGTGACCAGAGCGATCGGCCAAAACTGCCCTGTCAAGGCCAGATTATAGAATCAACAATTATATTGCAAAAACAGGCAGACTCAGTAATTTTCCGTCGGCCTTCAGTCTCTGGTTCATCAATGGCGACTCCAATCAGACGAATTTGTGATCAATTTCCGCCAAGTCGAGCTTCCAACTTCTCCAAGGTGTTATCCATCTTGCCAATGAGCTCAAAGACCGCCGCCAGCCTGCGATTCTGTTCGAGAATCGCATCCAGCTTACGGCTTTGCTCCCCCAACGTTAAAGTCTGAGCGTTGATCGCCTTGCTTGACCCTTCAGCCACGTCCGGCAGCTCTGAAAGAGCCAGAACAGCTGTCGACGACTTACGCGTTTGTCGATATACTAGGATGATCAAGAGAAATCCTGCTATCATGAATCCAATTATGAAGGCATCTTCAACGTCCTCGACCGACAGAATCGCCAAGCACAAAGGTTTCCAGTATTTGTAGGAATCCATTGTGTATCCAGCAAAAAATGTCCCATCGGGGCAAGAGGGCTCCCTTCCCTTGGTTTCTTGTCGCAAAAATTTGGTCAATTATGCTGAGAGACCAGTTAATCAATTCCATGATTGTAGAATTTCGGAGGAGTGAAAAGAAGAGACTCTGAAGACGAGACAAACAAAATCAGTAGCAGGGCAGATAGATAAGGGAGAGGAGCAGAAAAAGCGTCCGCCTTCGTCGAGAGCCGGAAGAAGAAAAAGCAGGTCACTTAAGGTTTTTCTCCCAATAGGGGAGTTTTTACCTGCCAGTGTTTATGTTTATGTAATAATTGCTTGGGGGTCAGTTTCTGGGTCTCTGGAAAGATCCTAGAGAAAACCTCTGTTGTAATAGACGCTTTATAAATAAAATTGAATTGAAAAAAAACCCATCCAGGCAGGACCTACAAAACCAGACTGACACTCTGGTGGTGATGAACCAACTGACTCCAGAATAAAGGAGCATTTAAAGGAAGGAAAATGAAAAGCTGCAGAAACTCCAAGACTTGAAGGAAGAGGCAGTAAAAGACATGAAAGGTGAAGGCAACCCTGGTGCCGGTGGTTGTTTCTGCACGCAGCTCTGTTTATGTGTTTCATGGCGTGTTTGCTGCTCTGAACAGGACCTTCCCTTGAGAGGAGAGGAAGTGCTTCACCATCCGACACACGCAGGCTGAGCAGCGAGTCGTTATCACGGCCGAACCGGGCCGAGGTTTACTCCTCACTCCTGCTCCGAGGTCGTCTGTGATGAGGCCTCCGAGCATCCTGGTCCCTCGGGCGGCGTGACTCCACCGACTCCACAGACTCCACCGCCTTCGTCAGCCTCCACAGCCTCCGCTGCCTCGGGGTTAAACGGCGTTGGCACGGCGATGAGAGCATGTGTGGGCATCCTGCTGATCCTGCAGACACGGCTGCTCCCCCGACACCTCCATCACTCAGCTCCAGCTGTCAAATGGCGCTTTTCCACTAGAACCTACTCAGCCCGACTCGACTCGCCTCGGTTTTGCGCTTTTCCACTAGGGGTCTAACATGCCGAGTAGATACTTTTCTGTAACTACTCTGCCGAGGTTCGAATGGCGCTTTTAAACTAGCACCTTCTTTTACACTAGAACCTTCTTGTTCATTTGATTCCAGCAGCAACGGCAGCAGAAGTTGGTGATCCAACTCTGAGGTGCAGATATTCATAAACCTGGTGCTGAGGAGAGAATTAAAAAGGGATCTAGACGGAGATAAGGAACGACCAGATCTACCAGGAGCTCTGTCTCTTCATAGCTGCTCACGGCTCCAGCTGACTTTTCAGCAGCGCCGAGACAAACTAAAAACATGACTAAAAAGCGTTGCCGCTTGAAGCTTCTCTCACTCTCATTTTTTAACTTGATATCAAACACAAGCCACAGATCCAGCAGCATCTATCATCTCCTCCAGGTTCTACATCTTTAGTGTTGTTGTTTTCTTCGTTTAGATACACAATCAAATACATCACAGCAGCTTCTCCAACCTCCTACTTCTGATCTGGGTATTGAAAACAAACGAAGGCAAGGCCAGTCGAGTCAAGACGAGTAGGTACTAGTGTAAAAGTGCCAGAAAGTGTGCGCTCTCTACCTTACCCCAGAAAAATTACACTCATTCAAATCTGACCGGTCAGAGATTTGCTTCAGATGTGACACTGAAGTTGGTTCCTTTCTGCTCTGCACCAAAGTGAGGCCTTTCTGGCCTGATATCTGCTCCACTTTCACCAGGATCACAGGAGTTAGTTTCCACTGGACCCTGAACTGTGTTTATTCGGGAACTTTACATGTACAGTATTCGTGGTTCTCTAAACAGTGCACAACTCAAATTCATGGAAGTTGTTGTGGCCAAGAAGTGCATTGCAGTGTCATGGAAATCTGATTCCCCTCTATTTATTGACAGATGGTCTTTTGAGATGAATAATTGCATCCCCCTGGAAAAAATCACATATTTTCTCAGAAAACGATATAACACCTTTTTGAAAATTTGGTTCTTCCTTGATAAGGTAAGGAAGTTTATCCTTTATGCCTTACATTATATTATGTATATACTAGGGCTGTCAGTTTAGCGTGTTAATTAGATTAATTAATAACACTGCTAATTAACGCGTTATAAAAATTAACACAATTAATTATGAGTGGCAAAATGCGCGAGTATTTCAAATTTGGCCCATTGAGGGACCCGTAAATCACTACTTCCTCCTGCTGCTGGTCAAACTAACAAAGCAGTGACAGACCTGGACGACTCAGGGGAGCGACTCAGCAAATCTTTGCTGGGGCCTTTGAACGGCAAGTTTATGTATAAAAAGAAAGAAGACGGGACTATCAACAAGAACGCAGTGATTTGTACATTTGGTAAAAAAGAATGTTCCTATCAGCGGAGCTGCTCCAGCCTGAATTATCATTTAAACGTAAACATGTCCGGACAAGTTCCACTGTAAACGTTACAGCTACTAGTGCTTGAATTGCTGTATTGAGTCAGCTTTAGTTTTAATTTTTAAGTGCCTATTTGAGACTCAGCCTTATTTTATTTCTGAATTTTATTTATTTAACTGTAATTGCATTGCATTTTTGAATAATGCACCTGGCCTAATTGGTTTGCTGATGTGCTTGAGCTTTTTCTTTTGAATTTCATTTATGAAACACACTTCACCAATAAAAATGTGGATTTCAAATCAATTGATTAGTCATTCACTGTAATTTTATAATGTCCTAGAATTCAAATTCTTTATTTGGGGACCTTTAGCAGATATGAGATTAAAATGTGATTAATTAGATTAATTAATTAAAAATCCTGTAATTAATTAGATTAATTTTTTAATCACCTGAGAGCACTATACTGTTGGTATATTGATATCGGCGGTGCCCCCCCCTGCCCTCACCCGGCCTCAACCCCCCAACACTAGAACACAAACACACTCACATCTGGATCTGGAGCCGAGCGTCTACGTCTAATCAAGCCTCTACACGACTCACTTACATCTCACAGTGACAGAGATTAACGACTCGCTCTGACCTCCAAACAATTTTCCTCCAGTTGCTGACTAACAACATAAAGTTCGGGAGTTATTCCTGATTCCCCGGAGTCCTCCGAGACAAACAGTGTGATGAGAATTAATGAGGATCCCAACGGTCTCGAGATGCTCGGAGAGGAAAGAGGCCAAAAAAAGCTGATTTAAAAGCCATTACGTTGTGACTGCGATGGTTTGCTGATGAAAAGCACATTAGCATTCACCCCGGGTTGGGAAGTACGCATGTGGCAATTAATATCTCAGTCTATTCAGGCATTTAATGGAAATATTACAGGGCGCCAACGCGGCCCTGCATGGTAATTCCTGCCACTTTACGTGCAACCTTAAGCAACATTAAAAAGCTCCTCGTCACTCAGAGATGAAGAAGTTTGATGCATAATTTCCTCCAAGGTTTTTCTTTTCACATAAAAACAGAGAAATAAACGTCTATTTCCCGGCTGTAACAGAAACAGTGTGACATGCATGTCAAGGAAATTATTTGAAGCTTACAATTTAAATAAAACAAAACAACCGACGACGGCGGAGTAAATAATTGCTTTGCTCATATCGGGGCCCTGAACACGGCTCGGAGTAATTAGCTTCCTCGGCTGAAACGAGAATCGCTGTCTGTGGGTGAGCGCTGATGCAAGCAGGGAGCAGGAACCGTAAATTAACTGTTTCTGTGGAAGTAACGACCCATGATGCTTCACTTTATCCTTTTTATACAAATGCAATGTTATAAAAGGGAAACTGACGTTTGTGCAGGACTTATGTCAAGATCCGGGACCAGACTGCAACAAGGAGATTATGTTATTTTTCCTTTTTAGATTTGTTCACTTTAAAGGTAGGGTCCCTGATTTTGGAGAGCTAGCAAGATTTGAAAGTGGCGCCTCCTCTAAGCCCCGCCCCCTCCTCCCCCTCCCGTCAGCGCTCCGTCCAAAGCCACGGCCCCACAAACTTTGGGGAACGCGCTTTTGCAGGAGTCCAGTTTTCCAGGACATTTTGGACAGCACATTTTCAACAAAACTACCCCATGTCTCATTCACCTGTAAGCGAGGACAGTTTTAGGGGGGGGCAGGGGTGGGGTGTGCCCACCCAAACGTGCGTCCTGTCCACCCAATCAAAGTTATGGGGATCCTTTATTTTTTTATAATTTATTTTTTTATAAATATAAAAAAATACCACAGAATATCCGTTTCTGATTGGGTGGGCACTGCGCATCATTTTTAGACACAACAATGAACAGCGGAGGGACCCGGAGGGACCCAAAGTCGCAGCAAAATGAGCACAACAGAGAAGTTCAGAACAGAACACACTGGAGGCTGATTTATGGTTCCGCGTTACACCAACGCAGAATGGTGTGCGTCGCCGCGTACCCTACGCCATACCCTACGCCGTACCCTACGCCGTACCCTGTGGCGTAGCCGTGCCACCAGAGCCTGCAGGGGACCGCAGCACCACAGCCACCGCCACCCGCACCGGCACACCGGTGTTCCGCTACGGGGGGTCTTTGGCTTTCTTTTTTTAGCCTTTTTAGCAGGGCGAGCCGTTACATTCGACGTGACCGCCCGACCGCGAGCCAGCAGTGAAGCCAGGAGCGGCGGGGGCCCTCCGATGTCAGGCCGCGGTTGCCAGTCGGTCTGGAGTAGCGGGGGGTGGGGGTGGGTTGCACTTGGACAGTCTGAACCAAGGAAGACCCGTGGGAAGCGGACACGGGGGCTGGAGGCTGCAGGAAGCAGAGAGACGTGACGAGAGCGCGCATGGGACAGAGGGGGGCGTGGGCGGGACTTAAAATGAAGGCGCACCGGTTCTTTCCCCCCTGCCAATCCTCTGGTCCTCCGACCAATCCGTTTCATTCGGTGCGCAAAAACAGATTGGTTAGAGTTTTTACAGGATTAAAGCTGTCAGAGAGGTTGGATTTTTTTCTTTCCTTTTCCAGAGAAAGCTCCAATTGGTCAATGTTTATTTTGTCACAGCAATTAGCAGCTCTTCCTGTCACTGGACATGACCAACAAAACACCAGTTGGACTTCTATTTGTTATTTATGTGGACACTCTAGGCAGATGTGTTCCAAATGCCAAATTTCATTATTATGCTGACAACACAGTGATATACCGCTGTGTATCTGCTCTTGCTGATGCCCTTGACAAACTACAGACTGCTTTTAATCTTGTGGAACGTCAGGTCATTGAGCTAAAACTTGTTTTAAATGCTGTCAAAACTAAACAGATCATTTTCTTTAATGGCAGAAAAGTATCTGAGCACCCTCCCAGCATTTTATCCATACAAGGTTGCAAGATTGAATTTGTGCACTGTTTTATTTGATGATTGGCTCTCTTTTAAACCCCACATAGAAAACCTGAGAAAAACATTAGGGTTGAAACTGGGATTCTTCTTTCGTCACAGAATTCTGCCAATTTTCTCCCTATGCTTGATTACGGCGACCTTGTATAGATGAATGCCTCAGCAAATTGTTTGCAGAGTCTGGATTCAGTGAACCGTGGTGCCTTCAGGTTCATGGTGCCTTCAGGGCCATCCCTGGTTGCAGAGCCCTCACTCACCACTGCACCATATATGACAGAGTTGAATGGCCATCTTTGACGACGCGCTGTCTCACCCACTGGTACAGTTTTATCTATAAAGCAATCCTTTGTTTACTCCCACATTATTTATGCAACTACATTTCCAGGACCCACAGCAATTACTGCTTACGTTCCAATGATTTATATCTGCTAAAGTTCTCTGCACCTTCTGCCTGGAACTCCCTACAGAAGACACTAAATCTGAAGGATCTCATCACTGTTGGACATTTTAAAAGCCGTATGAAGGATCTTGCAGCAGCTACTTTTCCCACTTGTTGTTGTTTTAATGTAAATTCCTAATCTGGTGTTTTAACCTAGAACACATTTTTATTGATCTTATTGAGTGTTGAGTATTTTATTTAATTATTTTATGTTGAGTGAGTCGGTGGTGTCTGTTAATTGTTGCACTTTTAATGTTTCTCTGGCTGCTGTCTCGGCCAGGCTTCCCTTGAAAAAGAGGTCATTGTATCTCAACGGGTACGGAAGAGTATTAGCGCCAGGCAGGAGAAAAAATATTTGAGAGGGGAAGATTTTTTTTTAATTGTGTGTGCAGATTAGTGTTGGAGTCTCGACATTTCGACTTTTTTCTCGAAGTGCACAATAAAAAAAAATCTTCCCCTCTCAAATATTTTTTCTCCTGCATGGCCCTAATACTCTTCCGTACAACGGGACCAACCTGGTTAAATAAAAGTTAAATAAAGTAAATAAAGTTGGAGCAAAAAAAAAAGTAAAATTAAAATTTTTTAAATAATAAAATAAAATAATAATCATAAAAATAATATAATATATTATTATATTATATTAATATATTATAGGCTATAATATTCATATATTATTAATATTAATAATTGTAATATTAATAAATAATCAAACAAAACAAACAGGAGTGGTTCATCCATTTTCAGGGTGTTTTCATACTATTTCTCTGTGTAAATGGGTCTCATGTTAGCCCTTTTTTCTCTCACCCCAGTGCACTTGACTCCCCACTTAATGAGCATGTGAACGGCGCATGCGCGTGCAATTCCCCACTCTACCACCAGGGGGTACCGCCAGAACACAGAATAAAACCTTTACATTTCCCCAAACTTAAATACAAATAAGATTAAAAAAAGACAGCTACATTTACACTTTCATAAGTCATTTATCGTTGCGTAACACCTAAAGTATCAGAGGGGCATGAAGGCGTTGCTATGGCAATGGGGGGACAAGATGATGCTCAACACAAGGAAGAGGGCGTCACTCACGGTCCACGTAGGAGGTGAAGAGCATGCGGAAGCGGCTGAGCCGGCTCTTCTCGTCGGCCCACATGCGCACCACGCCCACGCCGTGGTCCAGCATCAGGTCGTTGGCCACCGTGCTGCAGAACTTGGCCTTCAGGTTCTCGATGGCGCTGCTGCCGTCGTACACGGCCACAAAGTTCTTCTTGCACTCGTTGGAGTGCTCCATCTGGTAGTCGATGAAGCGCAGGTAGATCTGGGGACGAAGGAGAGTCGAGTCAGCAGGAGAACAGCTGATCACGGTAGTTCACAGGAGACCTGTAGGTCTCCAGACCACTTTGTTGTGGTCCTGGTCTCGTCTTGGTCTCGTCTTGGTCTCGTCTCGGTCTCACCAGACGTCTCCATCACTGGTTTCAACTCATCTACAAATCCATACTTGGCTAAACTTCTTCCCTTTTGCACATCTCTCACTCTGTTTTCAACCTACAATCTAGCAGATTTGTGAAATTTTCTGTCCCCAAAGTCCGGACCAGCTTCGGCCGATGATTGGAACGATCTACAAAACTCTCTCAAAGTCACTGTCTTCACCTCTTTCACTGATTTCAAACTGAATGTATGAGACATAATAGTCGACTCCAACTTGCTATGCCTCATTGTTTAATGTTTTATTGTATTTACTTTGAATTGTCGTGTTGTAACACACACACACACCTTTTTAAATTGCTTGCCTGATGAAATAAAGGATTAATAAATAAAAATAATAATAATATCGGTGGTAGTCAGCCGGAAAGGACATTATATCTTATTGATGCTGCCTGCAGCCTCCGTCACATACTCTCCTCATCTCCTCACCTCTTCACCTCTTCATCTCCTCGTCTCCTCATCCCATAAGAAACAGGTGATGAGACGGGTTGAGACGTGACTAGTGAGAATATCACAGAGATGCTGCACACAGCGCCCTCCTTGACCATATCCTGACAGCTCTGTTCACAGCAGCGGTTCCTGAGCGGCTCCAACGGTCAGCTGCCCTTTTCACACAGCAGTAGTTGTCATATTGGTACAAACAGGAGGCTCGTTAAAGTGCTGCTGTTCCCCTTTGGACGTTCACACGAGAAGTGATGCTCGGTGATGCATCAGTGACCGCAGCATCCTGACTTTGCAGAATCGCCTGAGCGACAGGATCTTTGCACACAGAGCTCGCCTCTCTTACTATCGCTTAAGAAGAAAACACAGGTGCAAAAATGCAAAAAAAACTGTTAAAACTTTGTGCTACCGAGTCCGACTTCTAGGGAGCAGCAACCGCTGCACGGTGTGTGTTCGGGGGCGTTAAAGATGGAGGAGGCCAGATGATCGTATTCTGAGCTGCAAAAAATGAACGGCTTGCTGGCTGCACATTCTCAACCTCAGGCTGTCCAAAACTATGTGATAGATAGAGTTTGTTATATTAGACCCCTGCACTCCCCAAAGAAAAGAAAGTGAAGTAAAATGCAAGTCATGAAACACAAGTGTGAGCTGTTACATTTATGAGGCACATTTAAAACCAGCCCTTAAATACGGAAGAGTATTAGGACCAGGCAGGAGAAAAATAAAAATAATATTTCAGAGGAGGAAGATTTTTTTTTGTTATGAACTTCGAGAAAAAAGTTGAAATGTCGAGAAAAAAGTCGAAATGTTGAGAAAAAAGTAAAAATGGCGAGAAAAAAGTCGAAATGTTGAGAAAAAAGTCGAAATGTCGAGAAAAAAATCGAAATGTCAAGAATAATTTTGAAGTACAATTTTGAGAAAAAAGTTGAAAAGTTGAGAAAAAAGTCAAAATTTCGTGAATAAAGTTGAAATGTTCTTGAAATTGTATTTCAACATTAATCTTGACATTTTAACTTTTTTCTCGAAATTGTATTTCAACATTAATCTCGACATTTCGACTTTTTTCTCAACATTTCGACTATTTTTCGAATATTTTTTCTCCTGCATGGCCCTAATAATCTTCCGTACTTTCTGTTTCTGTTCTCTCAAATGTTCAAATAATTTCAAAGGTGTTAATAAATGTCTGAAATGTCAAAATACTAGAAGGATTCAGCACAAAAGCCCCTTTTGAATACTTTTTTTTCGACTTCTGTTCACTTTTTAATGTCCCCCTCCCTCCATACGCCGTGTGATGGTGACATTAGCGCCTGCAGATGCACGTTGACATTATTCCGTAATTACACCTGCTCCCTGCTTTAACAGCGTGTAACAAAGTCTGCAGAGATACGACTGCAGTTAGAGCCGCCGTCCTCTCTGCACATTAGCTTATCTCACAGATGGCGTTGTGCCTCGGCGGAGCAGCACAGGTGTTTCTGATAACGTCCAGAGCAGCCGAGACGAGCAGCACCGAGCTGCAGTAAAGAGACACTCGGGTGCTGGTTTTACAGCAGGGGTCTTCAACCATGGGGTCCCCGACCCCTAGGGGGCCCGTGGAGGTACTGCAGGGGGTCCTCCATCTTAAAAAGAAATAAAGGCAATTTTAACCAAAATAATTTGTGAGAGTTAAAAAAAAATAAAATTAAAGCTGCAAGCAGCGATGAACGGGCCTTTCACCAATAAAAGTCAAGGACTCAAAACCGAGTCCGACGACACCACCCATGACTCTTGTATGTCAAACCATTCAAAAGTTATCGCAGAAAGTAGGAACTATCACATATGGACCAATCAGATGAAGGGAAGGTTCGCTTTTTGGCGTCTATCGTCGCTACGGTAACGCTTTTGACTGAGAAAAGTAATGCGCGGCGTCGCAGGATGGAGACGCACATTTTGATGTATAACACACCTGGGTGCACGTTACCGTTCGGGGGAAGAAACGGCTGAAGGGATGATATAAATTGCACCAAAATTACACGATTAATTCAAAATGGCCGACTTCCTGTTGGGTTTCGGCCATGTCGCCAAGAGACTTTTCTTTAAGTTGTGCCATGATACAGGTGTGTATCGATTTTCATGCATGTACGTCAAACCGTATTGTGGGGCTTGAGGCACGAAGTTTTCTAGGGGGCGCTGTTGAGCCATTAGGCCACGCCCATTAATGCAAACCATGAAATATCACATTTTTCACCAGGCCTGGTTTGCGTGAAGAAATTTGGTGACTTTTGGGGCACGTTTAGGGGGAAAAAAGGCCCTCATTTTGTCGGAAGAAAAACGATAAAAATTCCTACAGATACAATAGGGCCAATGATTGAGAAAACTCCATTAACAGGTGATAATAATCCACTTTTGACAATAACTATTTAGTCTACAACATAAATGATTCTCATGACGTGAGTCATGTGACTAATGTCATATTTAGAGCGGAAATATTAGCTAGCTAGCTGTTTCAGAAAAGAAAATTAGTTGCAAAATCGACATGGCTATTTCATATTTAACGCTAGTTAGACCTGATGGATACATTTGTGACAATAACGAAGCCTAAAGCTGGAGATTGTAACGTTACAGCTCGGCCTAACGTTACTCCTTCCACGTCTGACGAGGCCAAAGTTTCATCAACCGTAAACACATGTAACTAAAAACCCAGTCAGGAATTGGTTAATAAGGTGATAGAAGCAGAATAAAACACATTCAAA
Source organism: Cololabis saira (assembly GCF_033807715.1). Taxonomy (NCBI): domain Eukaryota; kingdom Metazoa; phylum Chordata; class Actinopteri; order Beloniformes; family Belonidae; genus Cololabis; species Cololabis saira. Next base: position 49,334,405 of record NC_084588.1, on the reverse strand, counting down.
AGTTATTATAAGCCAGGCTTAAAACTTGACACATTAAAAAAGAAGGGAAAAAATAAGAATTACAAGCGGGGGTCCCTGCTCTGTTTTTCTCTCATCCAAGGGATTCCTGGGCTAAAAAAGGTTGAAGACTTCTGTATTAAAGCAAGAAACACCCAACAAAAACCATGCAGATGTGAGTTATTACAGCCGATGATGGCAGGATTAAATGGTGGACGTGACGATCAGACACCTGTGAGCGGAGCAGGCAGCCGTCACGTCGCTGCTCCCATTTCCAGGCTGAGTGTGCAGCTCTGCTCCTTCTGCCTCGTCGAGCTAATGTGTGGCAAGAAAACTGACTGCCTCAGTTAAATTCAGATCACATCACCGCTGCCTCGCCCTGCACACGGCGGGCCGCCGAAATGGCTGTAGAGATTCGTGCCTGAGTGTGTTAAAGGGAGAGGAGCGAGCTCCCTGCATCAACGTTATCCTGCATATCTGCATAAGCCTTCATTATGTCTATAGGTATTTCTTTACACTTTGTGACACCTAATTATGCGGTTTATGTGCGTCAGCATTGGGCTTTTTGCTTCTTGCACCACAGGAGATGTGTGTTCATTTGCGAGTCTCCTGGATGATTCATTTAGCCACGAGGGAGAACCAGAGCAGCGATGAATCAAAGCTAACCGAGTTCTGGCCGTGATGCAAATGAGCTTCTTAACATCGGGCCATAAATACCACGTCATGTCGGAGTTCACTTTGGACTTAAAAACAAAACACTCTCCTGAATCTCCAGGGCCGTACTTTATAACTCTAATTCGCTCTAAAACTCTCCGTTTAAGCTATCCGGACAGCAGCGGCAGCGGAGGTTTCAGAGAAATTAACGAGACGTCTGTGGGAAACACTGACCTTCCACGAACTGGCCACGAACAGCCAAGCATCTTGGGAAGATGGGATCGATAATTTAAAAAGCAAATAACTGCCCCAAAGAGAACAATTTGTTTTACTGCCTGAATTTAGTTTTTTGTAGCTTGTTTTTTACCTTCGTTCATTTATTTACTTCTGATTTCAATTTTGTGAACAGCAGGCCGGAGCTACATGAGAGCAGGACTGGAGACCAGGTTTATGTCGCCTCCGTCTCCTAGTGCTGGGTATGTGGACCTTAACGTCTCATTATCCGTCCATCCATCCGTCCCTGATACCCGTTTGATCCTGTTTAGGGTCACGGGGATTGGAGCCTAGCTGTCACCGGGGGGGGCGGGTTACACCTGGACACGATTCCAGCCACATTTAGGCCACAGATGCAGATGAGACGACTCTCCACGCCTGCATTCCCTCCGAGGAGAGTTTAGAGTCAGCAATGAAGCTCACATGCTTGTGTTTTTGGACTTGAAAGGAAAACCTGAGCAGCGGAAGAAAACCCAACATTATTATTATTATTATTATTAGGGCCCGAGCACTTACAGTGCGAAGGCCCTATTGTATCTGTAGGAGATGTTTTTATTTTCCTCGTTCTCGTTTTTCTTCTGACGAAATGAGGGCCTTTTTCCCCCTAAACGTGCCACAAAAGTCACCAAATTTTGCACCAAGCCAGGCCTGGCGAAAAATGTGATAATTAATGGTTTGCATTAATGGGCGTGGCCTAATGGCTCAACAGCGCCCCCTAGAAAACTTTGTGCCTCAAGCCCCACAATACGATTTGAGGTACATGCACGAAAATCGGTACACACCTGTATCATGGCGCAACTTAAAGAAAAGTCTCTTGGCGCCATGGCCGAAACCAAACAGGAAGTCGGCCATTTTCAATTAATCGTGTAATTTTGGCGCAATTTATGCCATTCCTTCGGCAGTTAATACGGCCTGAACCGTAACGTGCACTCAGGTGTATTATACAACAAAATGTGCGTCTCCATCCTGCGATGATGCGCATTACTTTTCACTTTCAAAAGCGTTACCGTGGCGACGCTAGACGCCAAAAAGCGCTCATCTGATTGGTCGATATCTGATAGTTCCTACTTTCTGCAATAACTTTTGAATGGTTTGATATAGAGAGTCGTGGGTGGTTTCATCCGCTAAATGTCCAGTCCTGAAGAATCTACATGCAAGTCATACAAGCTTCCACTGCAGCCTGAACGTGTACAAGGGTGCGAGGGCCCGTTCATCGCTGCTTGCAGCTTTAATTATTATTATTATTATGAGGAGGCCAAGTGATAGGTCTAAGTTGACTCTTTGAATGAACGGGAGCATCTGTGGTTATTTTCTCCGCCGACCTGGCGAGGTCGGCGCCGGGTCATGCAGATTTTTGTCGGATTTTCATTATATGCTTGTTTAATCATTTCTTGCAGCAGAGCTTATCAGACAGTTGGTTCATGTGTTTGCAGGGATTTCTTCTGAAAAACGTGCAGACTTTACATTTCCTGTTGCACTGATACCGATCGAAACACAAGCTGAGCTGCTGAGGGACTTTGTAAAGCACGGCCAGGCATCGTCACCGGCGCCTGACTAATACGCTCCTCCGTACCAACCTTGGACTGCGGAGGAGCCCTGATGGTCCAGATACAGTCCAGAGCATCGCCAGGCTTCACACGCTCCTCCTCTTCCACCTGACTGGAGCGAATAATCCCATCCCAGCCGCCGATCTCAAACTGGCAGTCTGCAGAGAGACAGAGGGATAGAAGGAGGGAGGAGGAAGAAAAGGTTGTAAACAAGAGGCGGAAAACAGAGACGGGCTCCCATGGATGTTGGTATGAGAAGTAAAAGGAATTAAAGCTGCAAGCAGCGATGAACGGGCCCTCGCGCGTGCAATTTTCACCAATAAAAGTCAGGAACTCTAATTTAAGTCCCATGACACCACCCATGAGTCTTTATGTCAAACCATTCAAAAGTTATGACAGAAAATAGGAACTATCAAATATCAACCAATCAGAAGAAGGGGCATACTTTTACTTTGGAAAGATGATTCCCCTCCAACTTTCAAGTTTTTTTTGGATCAAATTTCAGTTTTTTTACCATTGGAAAAATTAACTTTAGAAAAATACAACCGTGCTCATATTTTTCAAGAATTCTGGTTCCCATTACTCTCAAAACTGGATAATTTTTCCAAAGGGGACCAATGAGTATCTTTATTTTTTTTCGAACTTGTGCCTTAGGTATGTATGTTTGTATGTATATATGGATATATATATATATATATATATATATATATATATATATATATATATATATATATATATATATATATATATATATATATATATAGTTTGATATCGCTGTTGCTGCCATTATATATTTTTTTATTTTTTTTATTTTTATTTTTTTTAATATTTATTTAATTTTGTTCTCCCTTAATGTATGTTTTTTTTTTTCCCCCCTAGGGTAATTATGGGGAGGGTAGGAATGTGGGTATAATAGAAATCATGCATGTGAAAATGTGAATTGTGAAAATTATTGTGAAATAAAAAGATATTAAAAAAAAAGAAGAAGGGGCGGGGCTAATTTGCATCAATTATGGTCAAGGAGTCAAAACCAAGTCCGATGATGCCACCAACGAGTCTTTATGTCAAACCATTCAAAAGTTATTGCAGAAAGTAGGAACTATCAAATATCAATCAGATGAAGGGTGGGCGCGCTTTTAGGCGTCTATCGTCGCCATGGTAACACTTTTGACTGAGAAAAGTAATGCGTGTTGTCGCAGGATGGAGACGCACATTTTGATGTATAACACACCTGGGTGCACGTTACGGTTCGGGCCGCATTAACGGCCGAAGAAGTGGCAAAAATTGCGCCACAATTACACGATTAATTCAAAATGGCCGACTTCCTGTTCCATGTACGTCAAACCGTATTGTCGGGCTTGAGGCACAAAGTTTTCTAGGGGGCGCTGTTGAGCCGTTAGGCCACGCCGATTAATGCAAACCATTAAATATCACATTTTTTGCCAGGCCTGGCTTGCGTGCAAAATTTGGTGACTTTTGGGGCACGTTTAGGGGGAAAAAAGACCATCATTTCGTCGGAAGAAAAACGAGAAAAACAAAAACTCCTACAGATACAATAGGGCTCGGGCCCTAATAAAAACCAGCAAAGACGATGATGGTGGAAGAGCGGGATATCAAAGATAACGGCGACGGAGAGAAAAGGAGCATGACAGGATGGATTTTATTAGGGAGAGAAAGGGATTTAAAGTTCAACTGAAGTGAGCATAGCGGATTAGGACGAAGGACAATGAGGAGACGGGGGAACAAAAGCAGACAGACACGCAGGGAGGAGGCAGATAAAAGAGGAGCGTGCTCCTGCGTGGGCTCAGACTAGACGTGTGTCTGCAGGTACATCCTCCGACTTTACGCCCCATGATGGGCTCGTCAGGGTCGGTTTGCACCTTCAGCATTCGTGTCACAGCCGGAGACAGAATCCAGTAAAGCCTGTGAGCCGGCGAGCCCTGAGTGGATCCAGACCTGAGTGATTCCTGCAGACGGGGACTCACCTGGGATGGGGTTCAGCAGTCCGCCCACGTGCAGGTGGAAGTCTGGGTCTGAAACGATAACAGAGATAAACATTAATACCAAAACACCGGGTTTGAGGCATTTGGGGTTTAGATTTAAATGATTTATGATGTTTTGGGAGAAAACTTGGAGGTAAATATATGAACCAGTATATACAGCATATCTACTCTTATATAGTTATTCAAGTATATTGTTATACCATTGCTGTCTATTGTTCTCTATTATATTGTAGTATTATAGTAAAGTAATGATAATGTAATAACAGCACAACTAAATGCTGGGCGTTTGTTTTGTTTTGCATTTGACCGTGTCCCTCGTGCCATTCTGTGGGGGGTGCTCAGTGAGTATGGAGTCCGGGGCCCTCTATTAAGGGCTGTCCGGTCTCTGTATGATCGGAGTAGGAGTCTGGTTCGCATTGCCGGCAGTAAGTCAGACCTGTTCCCGGTGCATGTTGGACTCCAGCAGGGCTGCCCTTTGTCACCGGTCCTGTTCATAATTTTTATGGACAGGATTTCTAGGCGCAGCCAGGGGCCGGAGGGGATCCGGTTTGGGAACCTCAGGATTTCATCTCTGCTTTTTGCAGATGATGTTGTCCTGTTGGCTTCATCAGACCGGGACCTTCAGCATGTGCTGGGGCGGTTTGAGGCCGAGTGCGGCGCGGCAGGGATACGAATCAGCACCTCCAAGACCGAGGCCATGGTTCTCCACCGGGAAAGGGTGACGTGCCTTCTCTGGGTGGGTGGAGAAGTCCTGCCTCAGGTGGAGGAGTTCAAGTATCTCGGGATCTTGTTCACGAGTGAGGGAACAATGGAGCGTGAGATTGACAGGCGGATCGGTGCAGCGTCCGCAGTTATGCGGTCGGTGTACCGGACTGTCGTGGTGAAGAAGGAGCTGAGTCGAAAGGTGAAGCTCTCGATTTACCGGTCAATCTACGCCCCTACCCTCACCTATGGTCATGAGACCTATGGTCTTGGGCATCTGTACCGGATCCTCCTGGACGCCTCCCTAGGGAGGTGTTCCAGGCATGTCCCTCCTCCCTAGGGAGGTGTTCCAGGCATGTCCCACTGGGAGGAGACCCCGGGGAAGACCCAGGACACGCTGGAGAGACTATGTCTCTCGGCTGGCCTGGTAACGCCTCGGACTCCCCTCGGAGGAGCTGGAGGAAGAGATGGAGGAAGTGTCTGGGGTGAAGGAAGTCTGGGCATCCCTGTTGAGACTGCTGCCCCCCCGCGACCCGGGAACGGATAAGCGGAAGAAGATGAGTGATGAGTGACTGTTTTGTTTTCTTTTGTTTGCCTTGATTTGCTTTGATTTTGACTATATTTATATATACATATAATTTAGTATTATATCACTGTATTGAACAGTTATTGAAACTTGTCTTATTATATGTAGTTTCAGGGGTAGGACTCAATAAGTGTTTACTTCATTCCTACTCCATTTCGAGCATGTTGGTAGATCCGTGAACTAATATTATACAAATTGCTGTACTCCTGCTGCCCGAGGAGTCGCGCTTTCAGCCCCTCCATCACCAGACCCACCGGTACCCGCTTTATTTTCACTCTTTGCAAGATATATTTTTATCTTTACAGGTTGTACGTCTTATTTTAATGTTATAAAATGTGGAAATGTTGAAACGCACAAGGCAGAAAACTCCCAAATGTAAATAAATGAGAGTAAAAAGAGAATCTTTTTACTTGTTTTTAGACTTGTAGTTCTCCAGAACACTTTTTAGGGGTCTTGGTCTTGTCTCTGGGTCTCTCCAGGTCTCAGACTCTGATAACTGAGAGTCCGTTTCACACCAAGGTGACAGAATCTGGTGATCAGCAGTTCTTCCTTTTGTTAATGTACAGTTTTGTAAACTTTTTGAAACCCAACTCTCTCAGCTGATGGATGAAACATTTATAGTGAGTTCAACATCATCATCCACTTCTCTGTGTTATTGAGCTGCAGTTGAAAACAAGCTCATATGGAAACTAGATCCAGGATGATGGAATACAATCACGCAGGATCAGGACATTACTAGGTTTGTTTTGGTCTGGATCTGAACTACCGGTAGTCTTGGTCTGGGTCTATGTGGTCTGGACTCAGAACCGGCCAAAGGCATAAGTGAACTAAGCGGCTGCTTAGGGCCCTGTGACCACTAGGGGGCCCCCAAGAGTTAAAAAACAATAAAATAAAAAATAAAATTATATTTTTATGTGTGAATGATGATTCATAGATTATTATAGGTATGTTATTGTACAAAAATACAATAATTAATATTATTACATAAACAATATTATGTTAACAGACTAAAGCGCCCACCATGTCGCAAAAACTGACTTATCCGTCAGGAGTAGAGAAAAGAAAGAGGATGAAAGATGAAGAGGAGAAAAAACGGAAAGATAAAGGTACGTTTGCATGTCTTAGTGTGACGTTTGGTGTCAAGGAAATTGTGAAAGGTTTAAGTTCGGAAAGTCTCCAGTAGGGGCGGTTGCTGACTTTGCTAAATATTAATTGAATGTAATATATGTTATATATTTATGTATGTAGCATATATATATTTATAGGGATATTTATGTAGTTTATATAGTGTATATTTATATAGATTTATATAATATTTGTATTTTCTATATATTGATATAATATTTATGTAATATTTATATTTTCTATATACTTATATGGATAATTATGTAGTAATCGGCATGTTTACGTAGTATTTATATAGACTATATATGGATATTGTGTAGATATAATAATAGCAATAATGTAAATTCATAGAGTTATAAAGGGGTAAGAACTAGGAAAAAGTGTAAACTTCTTCCTACTCCTTTTTCGAACCTATGTGCATATGAAGATGTTACTGTTTATGTATACTGTATACTGTTTTTATATACAAATATACAAATATACAAATATACAAATAAATTCATTCATTCAAAGATTTTTCTGCAAATGTGTTAATCTGTCGTCTGCTTCCATGGTCTTAATCCCTGTGGATTACAATCTAACTACAAGAAAAATATGTGCAGAAATATGTGCCACTAGAAACTGAATTTGAATAATTTAGATTTGAATTTGAATTGCTCAACTTGAATAATTGCATTAAAAAACTGAATCTGAATCACATAATTTCAATTCGTATTGCAGAAATTTTTCTACAAAACGGCAAAAATATAAATCTACACTTTTTACACAGAATGGAGAAAACACAATAGGTTTTGAAATATCGAGCTCCCATTGGTCGTTTACATCGTTGAAAGAAAATAGAGGTTATAGTAGGCTACGTGAAAAGGAGTTTTTTGTATCTGCACTAGATTGCTGTTCCTCCGGAAGACCCAGATGTCTAGCACAGTAAAATTGAAATTGAATTGCAAAAACTGAATTTGAATTGTGAGAGCTGAATGTAGATTCAGTTTTTCAATGCAATGATTCAAATTAAACAATACAAATTCAAATTATGTGATTCAGATTGAGTTTTTTAATGCAATTATTCAAGTTGAGCAATTCAAATTCAAATATAAATTATTCAAATTCAGTTTCTAGTGGCACATATTTCTGCCCATAGAAAAAGTTCTTACATCTAGTTTTTACAGGTGTATTTGTAATGACAGGGAAGAACATGAAATACGTTTATGGTGGGTGTGTGAATGACCAATAATCAGTATTATTGGCAGTAATAGAGGCTTGTGCCGGCCCTGGCTACAGCTCTCCCACCACCACGTAACCCTCTCCTCCTCCAGAGTCATCCTTCACCTGCCACAAACGTGTACTTGATGCGGAATCCGAGGCCCTCCAGCTCCTCGTCGCTGGTGAACTTGATCCACATGAAGCGGCCGGTGGACGTGACGAGGCCGGGGTTGGTGCCGCCGCAGAAGCGGTCGATGAGCGGCGAGAAGGCGAAGGGCCCGTCGCGGATCTCCAGGTGGTCGAAGCGGCACTCGAACGACGGCTCGATGTAGTAGTTCTTATCGAAGGCCAGCTGGATCCTCTGCCGGGGGAGGGCTTTGGAAATAGCAAGGGAGGGAGAAGATCCACAACAAGAATATAAATACATCTTTCTTAGCAGGAAGATAATCCAGATACTTGTTCTTTTGTATTGCACCAAATCACCACAACAAATTCCTTGTATGTGTTAAAAAACTATTTGGCAATAGCTGGAAAGGAATTCATGAAAACCGTGCACTTGGTGACAAGTTTTTGATATTTGGCATGGTGTTAGTTATGGACATATGGTTTTCAAAAACCACTGCAAATTGGGAAAATGGCCCCCTAGTGGCCGGTTTGCAGAAAATTTAGAATGGATCCCGCCGAAAGGACCAAAGGTCATATCTCAGCTTCTCTTAGTCCTAGATTGTTGTATACTGTCACTTTCTCTACTTTTTTGGTGCCAGGAATTCAATTCTGAGATATATTTCTTATTTCAAGGTCATGTTGAAGGTCAAATTTAATTTTCAAGGTAATTTTTTGCACATAAAACTCCATATCTCTAGAATTAAGTCACATAAGAATATTGTATAGGGCTCTAAACCCCTATTTTCACCCCCAAGGAATGCATTTTTCCTTTTTCTTGGACAGGTCACAATCGCTGTAGTGTCAATAATCTCATTGGGTGAGAACAGTGGCCTTCAGTCAGGCTAACTCAACTTCAGAACAAAGCTACAATGAAGGCATGATCTTTGGTCATATAGGCAACAGAGTTGCCACTAGGGGGCTGTCCCAATTTGTTTGCGGTGGTTTTTGAAAACCTTATGTCCATACCTAACACCATGCCAAATATCAAAAACTTGTCACCAAGTGCACAATCTTTATGATTTTTGACATATTCCCTCCCAGCTAATAAACTTCTTTCTGATTCTGATTCTTGAAGTCAGACGTCTGACACCTCGGCTGAGCATGTGCAGATTCAGGTGCACAGATAACTACTTTTATTTATACAGTTTTCTTGCTTTTTTAATCACTCACTTCACTGGAAACGCGTTTAACTCAGACATGAGAACATTTTCTGAGAGATCCACACTGTTTTGCAGGAATATGAGGCATAAAAGCCCCAAACATCCCTGAGTCTGAGCGCGTCATCATCCAGGAACATTTCCCCGGATGTTACTGGATGTTACCTGATGTTACCTGTCGTACAACTCTGTGCAATAGGGCTGGGACGATACAGGGAACTCACGACTCAATTCTGTGGCGATATGTGGCCCACGATAACGATAATCACGATACACGATATCTACGATATTTGATATATTGTAAGAAATTTCAATAACGATACATCACGATATATGTGACTGAAAAAGAAAAAATACCCATAAAAAGGAAAACGTCTGTAGTTATGCATTTATTCAATGCCAAAACTTCATACAATGTACAAAGAAAGTGCATTTGTATATTACCTCACTGCCTGCTAGTCTTGTAAATGTAAACTCTGTACAGCTGGACTAATTAAAGTGCATGAACATTAATAACATGTTTTATATAAACCAGGACAGTGCACTGCTTTGTTTCTAATACTGAAAAGTCAGTAAGCAACTTAATTTTGCATAGAACCTCACTGCCTCCTAGTCTTGTAAATGTAAACACTGTAACAGCTGGATAAATTAAAGTGCATGAACAATAGTGCGGTGACAACCGCGTAAATCCGTTATGTGTGTTGTAATAAAATGTTTTCCCCACCACTACTGAACAACCTCCGAGAACAAACCCTGACCCTGCAGAAGTGTCTTACAGGCAGAAACATGACATTAACTGCATTAGACGTCACAGATGAACCACAGAGGAAGCAGGTTTGTGAGCGTTCACGCTTAGAGACGCAGCCTCCGACTCCGGGAGCAGAACCAATCACCGCTGATCTGCAGCTCACGGGTTCATCTGTGGGCTGATGCAGATGTTACATACATGACGGGACCCTCTGGTTCAAGGGTCGCGCCCGTGTGTGTTAATGCAGCCGCAATAAGAGAGCTTAGAGGTTTAGTTAAGTTGCCTTTGAATCTGATTCCTCATATTCTGCTCGAGTGCGCGACCTGTTGTCCTGCACGTCCTGCCATCTCACACGCTCACGCGCAGATGCAGAGGGAACATGACATGCAGTCACTCGTGCGTGTAGTTGATGAACTTGATTTGACACAAACACTGAGCTCTGTATGGCAAGCCATAAGGGCCAAAAACCGGGCTTGAATGAACGCGCTGCCGAACAAAAGGAGCGTAAAAAGCGGCGTTCTACACGAGTCGCGTAAAAACGCACTCTTCAAAAATGCTGCTTTTTACGCATGTAAAAAGCGCAGTTTTCGTTCAAACTTAAGATCCCTCCCCCTTAATTGTTTCCAGCCACTAAGGCCCCGTTTACACGGAGCAAAAACGGGTGCGTTTTCATGCGTTTTGGCCGTTCGTTTACACGAAAACGCAGCTCAAAGCCCCCAAAAACGATCATTTCTGAAAACTCCGGCCAAAGTGGAGATTTTCAAAAACTCAGTTTTCACTTTTGCGTCTAAACAGAGGAAAACGGAGGAAAACGGAGATTTAAGCTTCAGAACGTCACAAATGCACCAGAAACTCACCAGCGTCATGAGTGCGACCTGTGTTTACAATTAGGTTGGCCACCGTCAATATTTTCTTGTATTTTACCTGTTTTATATTCCGTCTTGGAAGTAAAGCCTGAATTATGGTCCCGCGTTAGATCGACCCAGAGCCTACGGCGTAAGGTACGCGGCGATGTGCGCCGCATGGTGTGCGTTGCCGCGTACCTTACGCCGAAGGCTCTGGGTTGGTGTAACGCGGAACCATAAATCAGCCTTAACTCGAAGTTACACGTGTCATTTGTTGATGTTTTTCCAGGATTCTGATTGGCTGGCATGACGTTAACAGCGTTTTCATGCCGGTCCGTGTAAACGAGGATTTTTTTGAAAACGTAGAGGGGAAAATATCAGTTTTTGTAAATACCCGGCTACGTGTAAACGTGGCCTAAAAGTGAACTGTAAGGAGCCAATGAGAAAGGAATCAGAGCAGACACATCAGTCCATCGCAGATCTCCTTTGCATGATCGCTGCTCCGTTCGTTTGTCAGCCCCTCTGTTTGGGTCTCTGTGCAGAGATGGTTTTTCTCTTTCATCCAGAATAAACTGATCCATGTTAAACTGCTGACGCATTTAATGGATAGTTGTGATGCCTTTGGTGAAAAGCCACAATTTAAATGATCATGAAAATAAAGAAATAAGTGTTCAATGAGGTTGTTTTTATTTTTTGCAAGATAAAGTGTTGAACAGACCAACTTGGCTCCTTACAGTTCGCTTTTAGCGGCTGGAAAAAGTTGAGGGGGAGGGATCTTAAGTTTGAACGAAAATTGCGCTTTTTACGCGTGTCGTAGTTGCACAAAACGCCGCTTTTTATGCGTGTTCATGAACGCGCGTAAAAAGCGGCATTTAAGGAGCGCGGGAAACGCGCTTTTTAACGCGACTTGTATAGAACGCCGCTTTTTACAATGTTTTTTGTGCTCAAAACAGCGCTTTTTACGCCCCCCTTTGTTCGGCAGTGCGTTCATTCAAGCCTGATTTCTGGCCCTTATGGCTTTAAAGGTCTGGAGGCTGATGCACACCTAAAAAAGACTTGGTGAAACAGGTGCGTAGGAGTAGGTAGGAGTGAATCAAGGAAAAAAAGGGGGTCTCCCGCACACTGTAAGGTCAAGTGCAAAAAACTTTAATAGGGTAAACAAAAAAGCAACGTTTCGGTCCACAGGACCTTTCTCAAGCAGAGACCTTTCTCTGCTTGAGAAAGGTCCTGTGGACCGAAACGTTGCTTTTTTGTTTACCCTATTAAAGTTTTTTGCACTTGACCTTACAGTGTGCGGGAGACCCCCTTTTTTTCCTTGGCCCTTATGGCTTGCCATAGCTCGAGGACAGTTGTTTGTGAGCAGAAACACATTAAGCTCATCTCATCTCCCCCAGCTGATGCTGCTGATGATGATGACCCCTCCACCCCCCCACAATAAAGCTGAAGATGATTACAGCTCGGTGCTGCAGCAGATGCTCCAGCTCCGTGTTCCTGCATCTGCTGATGGAGCTGCAGGTCTGGTGGGGGGGTTTGGGTTGGGGTTGGGGGTTGGGGGGGGGGACTCACCTTCCAGGATGTACACGCACTCCTTGTTGGGCGGGTAGGTGTTGGGGTAGTTGGGCGACATGAACACCCCCCCGTTGATGTTCCGCACCCACGTGCCGCAGTCATTCTGGGCGGGACTCTGGACGCCGGCATCACCCGGGGAGTCTGGGGGGGCAGGGGTCGATGAGGGGGTGAAAAGAGAGAATATCAACCACTGTGCAGTCATAATAATGATAACCACAATCATAAGCTGTAACAATGCACCTTTCAATAACCATGTCTACCTCATACTGCTGCACCTTTCACTTTTTAATTGTATATATGTTAATATGAGCCACATTTGCTTATTTGCTGTTTGCTACTATTTAAATCTGTCAGTGAATGAAGCAACCAGAGTCAAATTCCCTGTCTGGCATGTTCAAACTTCAAAGCTGATTCTGATCTGATTCTGATCCTGATCCTGATTCTGATCCTGATCCTGATCCTGATCCTGATTCTGATTCCCAATAATCCTCCCGTCAGACTGAAGCAGGATGGAGAGACAGACAGATGAGCTCCTGCTCACCTTTGGTCCTCTGCGCCAGAGCGAATCCCTCTTCTACCAGAAAGAAGAGTATCCAGGCTGCGGAGCAGAAACGCACAGTTTAATGACACATACATGAAATCAGCTGCAGCATCGATCCAGCCGAGTATAGATGAATAACAGGCCAAATAATAATCCATAATATAATTGCCAGAGCAATCTGCTTGTGAGAGGACGGATGATAAAGGGAGATATCCATAAATCCAGGAGCGCGCAGGACGGAGCGGTTGCGCGTTCACGAGAGACTCCGTCACCGAGCTGTCACGCTTTTATCAACATTTCAAACTTTAAACCCACTCGGGGACGGAGAGCCTGTCGTGCCCGATGTTTTCCAGCGTCTGACCCTGAACCACCACTGGATCCACGCGTGGCCGCGTTTCCCCCCAATGATCCAACTGTTGCCACATTACACGGATAATTACTGGACTAAAAAAAGCCAGAAATTTCTGCCCCGTTGCATCTTTAAATAACGTTTTAGTCGCATAAAATACCCGCTCGAGCCAGGAAGATCTGTCACATGTGAATGAATGAATGAATGAATGAATGAATGAATGAATGAATGAATGAATGAATGACGTTCATTCAATCATGACAACACAAAAACAAAACAACACCAAAAAACATTGTGCACAGCATTGACATTTCACACAAAACCAATAATCATGTGTTGAACAATGACTGAAAAGACAGAAACAAACTGCTTATAAAAGCCTGTCCATATTACCAACTTTATTTTTTTTGCTACCGACCTCCAGAAAAGAAAAGAAACAACAGAAAAGCAAAGAAACATTAACAGATATTCAATCGCACTTATAAGCTTCAAAAATAGCTTTACAAACCCTTTTCTTAAAAAACAAAACATGTGAGTGATTAGTAGGAGACATGAAGAATTAACTAGAGAAAAAAACTGAAAATTACCAGTCAGTTAATTGTTATTGCTTCATTTCTACACTGAAGAGACGTAAAAATAAAATAATTTGCAGCAGAGGCAAGTTAACCGGCCCATCAACCTGAATGCTGTTGGGAATAAAGTTCATATACTGAAGCAGGAAAAGTAATAATTCTGCACCTGCAGGAGGACCTGCCCCTCCGAGCTCATGACAGGTTCAATCACGGTTAGAATAAACCACAAACACTGGAAAGGCTGCAGGGTTTTCAATAACTCCATCTCTATTATCAGCCACGAAAAAGTCGAAAAAATCGAAGGTGCGAATATCAATCAATCAATCAAATTTGATTTATATAGCACCTTTCATCCAGGTACATGAAATACAAAGTGCTTTGACATTTTGACTGAAGAATAAGCGTAATAAACAAAAAAAATTAAAAATGGGAGACCAAAAAATATAAAAACTGGGAGACCAATGCACATTGACATGCAATATAGTTAATTCAAATGAAAAAAATGATAAATATGAATATGAACCATGATGTTAGAGGGGAGGGCACCCAGATCCAGGGGGGCCACCCAGATCCGGGGGGCCACCCAGATCCTGAGGGCCCCACTCGAGCTTTATCCACGCAGGATCCCCATCAGAGCGGGGCAGAAATGCTGCTAATGCTGCTTTTAATGGAACCACTCCGTGAAAAATGACTCTCTGTCATCCAGTGAAACAGCGAGAAAAATGCTTTGAGAGAAACGTCGTTACTGGCAATTACTTCTGCGCATAAAAGCAATTAACCTTAAAGCGGGAAGGTACAGCGGCTTAAATGTGCCTTCAGCTGATAAATATTGAAATGATGTTATTGGGCAGGAGCTGCATAATTTACGCAGGCAAGTTGTAACATATTTTGTAATCTCATGAATAAATCAGGAGCTAAATAGAGTTGCAGCTTCTGCTGCAGCATCAGGGAAACTTGGATGATGGATGATAATCTGCTCAATCAAACACAAAAAGATGTATTAGTTTTGCAAACTTAGACAGCCAGTGGCGCCACCATGGGGGGGCCAGGGGTGGCCACGGCCCCCCTACAAATTTGCTGGCCACTCCTCTAGCCTCAATAAAAAAACAAAAAAAACACTTGCCGGTCACATGGATTCTCTAAAAAAAAAAAAACAAAATATATATATATATATATATATATATATACAAAATATATATATATATATATATATATACAAAAAATATATATATTAATAAAATAAATATATGATATATTAAAATCTGTATGCTATATATTAGAAATGCATATATGTATATATATATATATATATATATATATACAAAAAAAATATATATATTAATAAAATAAATATATGATATATTAAAATATATATGCTATATATTCAAAATTGATATATATATATATATATATACAAAAAAATATATTAATAAAATAAATATACGATATATTAAAATATATATGCTATATATTAAAAATGCATATATATACAGTATATATATATATATATATATATATATATATATATATATATATATATATATATATATACATACAAAAAATATATTAATAAAATAAATATATGATATATTAAAATATATATGCTATATATTAAAAATGCATATATATATATATATATATATATATATATATATATATATATATATATATATATATATATATATATATGCCTTAGATTTTTACCAACATGGTATTAACCAATAATATATATACAGACAAGTTAGAAAGTTAAAAAAAAAAAAGTATTTCTGAGCCTTTATACTACAACGCTATAATAAAGTCCTGTAATGATGGCTTTTAGTTTTGGTTCCATCCCAAGAATTGAAGTGGCCCCCTCTGGCCCCCCCTAGGAAACAGTTTTGGAGGAACCGCCCCTGTAGACAGCAATAGTCCCTTTTCTTCAGAATATCTCCAAGTAAACATCCTTTCCAGCTGGGGGGGTTTGATCTCACCCCGGTTCATTCTGCAGAGGAACAAAACAATGACTGCGGGTTCAATTGCGCTGTTCTAGGTCACGTCACTTCACGTTTCCATCACTTCTCTGTTCCCGGAGTGAAGGCTGGACAGAAAGTCACGGCGACATCTGTCACGCACTGCTCAAAAATACGACCTCAGACAACTCTGGTTGACATTAATTACAAATTACAGCCTGCTGGAGGATGGAGGCTGCAAGGCTGCGAGGCTGCGAGGCTGCGAGGTGGAGGTTTAACGCACCGACCTGAGCGCACGGGTTCACCCCAGCACCCCAGGGTGGTGGGAGGGGGTCCCTGCGCTGTCAAAGGGCCCACTGAGACAGTGGCGTCACCAGGGGTGGGCAAGGGGTGGCCATGGCCCCCCCTACACATTTGCTGGCCACCCCACTTGCCTCAATAAAAAAAAAACACTTGCCGGTCACATAGATTGTATGCAAAATGCATATCAGTAGGCGTTTCTTTAAGTATTTCTGAGCCTAATAATAATTAAAAAAAAAGAAAAAAAAAAAAAAGAAATATATATATATATATATATATATATATATATATATATATATGTATATATATATATAAATATATATGCAGACAAGTTAGAAAGTAAAAAAACAAAAAAAAAAGGATTTCTGAGCCTGTATACTACAACAGTATAATAAAATCCTGTAATGATGGCTTTTAGTTTTGGTTTTTAAGTGGCCCCCTCTGACCCCCCCTAGGAAACATTTTTGGAGGCGCCCCTGCACTGAGACCCCACAGATGGCCTGACTGGCAGAAAACCCCGAACCCGAGCCAAGCCCACCATCTGCCCCCTCAGCAGAAACCAGACCCTCCAGACGAGGCTGTTTCCTCCAGTATGGTCCAGTTTACGAGCCGACACCCGCTTCCCGGGTCCTGGTCCTAGTCCAGATCCTGGTCCTGGTCCTGGTCCAGATCCTCTGCTGCTGTAGTTTCCCTGCTCGAGGTTCTGCTGCTGTTTCCTCTGAGGCCAAGGGCGCCTCCAAAACTGTTCCATAGGGGGGGCCAGAGGGGGCCACTTCAATTCTTGGGGTGGAAGCAAAGCTAAAAGCCATCATTACAGGACTTTATTATACTGTTGTAGTAATATATAATATCATATATATTTATGTTATTTATATATTTTTTTTATTTATTCTTTTTTTATTAAACATTTTACATTTAAATTATTATTAGGCTCAGAAATACTTAAAGAAACTGAAGATAGAATCTATGTGACCGGCAAGTGTTTTTTTTTTTTTTTGAGGCAAATTGGTAGGGGGGGCCATGGCCACCCCTGTCCCCCCGCTGGTGGCGCCCCTGTCTGAGGCTTAAGAAAAGGGGTTTTCCTCTCAGGAAAAATTCTCAGGAGACGTTGATCCACATCAACCCGCTGCGCTAAAATCAACCCAAACCCCCATTTTCCTCCAGGGTGACGTCAGAGTTCAGCATCCACGGATATTCCTGAGGAGGAAAGTGCTCAGTGTGGAGAAAAAACACCGGGTCACGTCCTCCGTGGGAGCCGCTGCAGCCGCTGCAGCCTCCGGAACCTCCGGAACCTCCAGAACCCCAGATTAGACCGATTAGAAGAAACAGTTTTTTCAGAGGAAACGTGCGCAAACTGGTGTCTCTGGTCCTCAAACACGCAGCGCATCCACGGCGCTGGTTTCCACGGGTATATCCACACCGTGGGTCGGGATGGATGGATGGGTGGATGGATGGATGGACGGATGGATGGGGGTCACCAGGGCAACAGCGGCGCGCGCCCCGGCGCGTGCACGGAGCCGGGCGGCGGCGTTTGATCCGGATCCGACCGGAGCACTTTGCGCGTTTCTCGTGCGTAAAGTGTCCACTTTACGCACGAGAAACGCGCGTCTCCGCCACGGAGACGGAGGCTCCCCACGCTGACAAACCTCTAATCAGAGTCGAGTATTTCTAGCTCTTGGATGATTTTACGCATCATTTCTTGGAGGTTTTCTGTCTCCACCTTCAGATGTTTGACCTCTGCCTGAGATCATCCGTGGTTAAACCAAAAGTACTCCCTTTAATGCCATTAAACTGTGACTAAACGCATGACCAAAATACATTTAAATGAATGTCTTAACTGGTGAGATGTAAAGAGTCAATTGACTCTTTCAAGAGAAGACTGAAGACCCACCTTTTCAGTAAAGCATATGCCAGCTATGATTTATGATTTGCCATTGATTCTTATGACTTTTTTACGTTTTAGTGATGATACTGCTGCTTTTTTGGATTTTCTTGCCTTGAATGTTGTAGCACTTTGAGATTTATTGAATGCAAAGTGCATTATAAATTAAATTCATTATTATTATTATTATTATTAGACGTTGTGCACCCGCAGACCCGAGCTGCTGGTTCCAGCTCCGCTGTTTCCAGCTCCGTGCGCTGGAGAGGCAGAAAAGCTGCCACTTTGCATTTTTTAAGACAATGTTTTAATTCATCTTAACTGATGAGCAGAAACCCGACACCGAAACCTCCAACATCAGGGTGGAAAACGACAGAAAAAGAGGGTGAAACGGTTGAATGTAGGGTTTAAATGAGCAGCTCGGTGCCGACCAGCGCGCAGCGGCGCCCGCAGCTCCGCAGCTCCGCTCACCTCTGAGCATCTCTCCTCCCGAACCTCCGAGGCTCCGAACCTCCAACCTCCTCTCTAGAAATTATGTTTTATTCTGTCCATCTCACGGAATCCGCGGGGGGTTTCACGCAATCCAACAAGTAAATCCACGGAGCCACAACGCGCTGCGCTCCGGTCCGACCCTAGCTGGAGCCGGTCTAGTCCGGGGTGGTTTTGCGCTCCGGTCCGGTCCAGTCCGGGTTGATGGTTCTGCGCTCTGCCGCAGCCCCTCAGCCAGGCATCTCCAGCCAGACCGGCGGATGAGAGGATGAGAGGATGAGAGGAGGAGGAGAGGATGGACCGGTCCGGACCGGCGGAGCAGCTGCCCAGAATGCGCAGATGGATGGATGAGCGAGACCAAGGGAGAGAGAGAGAGAGAGGGAGGGAGAGAGAGGGGTTGGAATAAAGAGGGAGGGGATTCAGGGGCTGAGGATGGAGAGAGAGCAGACTCTGCTCGGAGATCCTGCCGCGTCTCCACTGAGAAACGCTCCCGAGCCGATGAAGGATTTCAAGATTCATCCCTTTATTCTGCCTGTAAACTTGATCCGACTCATGAATTACAACCAAGAATCAGCATTTATAGGGAAACGGACCGACAGATGGAGACAGGAGAGTTTTAAAGATGCTCGGAGAAACATTATCCACCCATCATCCATCCTCTATACCCGCTTTATCCTCTGCAGGGTGCCGGGTCTGAGATCAGCTCATTCCAGGTGAGAGGCTTCACCTGGACAGGTATCCAGTCCATCGCAGGGCCACATATATACACACAACACACTCTACGGGCCATTTAGAATCATCAATGAACCTAGTATGAATGTTTTTGGACTGCGGGAGGAAGGACTAACCGGAGGAAACCCACGCAAGCACAACATGCAAACTGCAGGAGAAACATTAGTCCCTTTAAAAACAACCTTAATGGCAAAAGTCAACGATTTTTGGACTTTAAGTCAACGGAAACATGAGAAACCTTTAACATGAACCAGCAGGTTAGTGGTCACATGATTCACCGATATTTATTGATCAATATCAACATGTGAGCAGAGAACATCAACCCTCCTGCTGATCATTTTATTTTATTTTTTATTCAACCTTTATTTCACCAGGAAACGAAACTCATTGAGATTAAAAATCTCTTTTACAAGAGGGTCCTGGCCAAGACAGGCAGCAACACAGTAACATGATTCCGACATATGACACGACACATAACAAAACAAAACACTGTTGACATTACTCATAGCATCTGCAGGCAGAATTGGACATCTCAAGCAGTGGCGTCAATTCAGTCAAAGCTAAGGTATGGCAAGCTTATGAGTCACAGAACTTAACTAGAGTATCAATCAACACGTCCAGCAAATACTCATAACAGAAGTTTATGTAGCTGATCTGTGTGGTCAAGAAAATTGGAACTTTTTCAAATGCAGTCTCGCTCACTGCAAAAACTCAAAATCTGACCAGCAATATTATAATAATATTTGTCTTATTTCTAGTTAAAATGTCTAATTTTTAGTCTCATAAAACAAGATCATCCCCAGAAAAATAACTTATTTGACCATTTTCACCTGTTTCAAGTAAATTTTCAATTGAAATAAGTAGAAAAATCTGCCAGTCGGACAAGATTTATCTTTTCATTACAAGCAAAAAAATGTTCTACTTATTTTAAGTGAAAATCTACTTGAAACAGGTGAAAATCGTTGTTTTTTGAGTTTTTGAGTCTTGTCTTAAATGTAATGAGATTTTTTTGACAAAAAATTAGACATTTTAACTAGAAATAAGACAAATATTGTTAAGATTTCGAGTTTTTGCAGCGTAATAACTAGTGAAATCGATCATGTTGTTCTGATTTGCATTTGTAGTTATTCTATATGTATTAAGTAATAGAATAATCAATACAAATAGACAGAGTAATTCCATAAATGTATTTAAAAAACAAACATTTACATTTTCGCTTGAAGCCGAGGTGTGGCGGCTGCCATACCTTGGCATACCCAATTGACGCCCCTGATCTCAAGATCTGTCAGGAGCGATTTAAAAGCATTAAGTGAGACCAGCTCTCTGAGATTAAGGTGTTTTGCAGCTGGTTCCAGGAGGAAGGCGCAGCAGACCTGAAGGCCTTCTTTCCCAGCTCGGTGTGCACTCTAGGGACAGATAGTAGCAGATGTTCCTGAGAGCGTAGATGGAAGCCTCCTGATTCTTTACGGTCAATGTATGACTGTAAATATATTGGAATCAGACCAAGAATAGCCTTATAGATGAAAATGTACCAGTGGTTGAGCCTGCGAGTGGACAAAGCCGACCACCCGGGCATTAATGTACAATGGTGAGTGAGAGCTCTCAGATTCGTAATAAATCTCAATGCACCATGATAAACGGTGTCAAGCGAGTGGAGGCATTGAGAAGATGCATGCATATACAGAATTTCACCGTAATCCAGTACAGACATAAAAGTGGATGCAACCAACCTCTTCCTAGCCTCAAAAGAAAAAAACCAAAACATCATCATCGTCATCCTAAATCCTTCATTTAAGGTGGAATAACCACGTTTCCGGTTTTATTACAGCCTCAGTGCAGCTTTACGCAGAGGCTCCAGGCTCTGGGTGGAGGTTCAGTCTCTCCAGGGATTAGTGAGCAGGTCTGGACCAGGACCCGGACCTGGAACCAGACCTGGACCCCCCAAAGCGGCCTCCAGGGGGCCATTTGATTTCCCCACCGCTGCAACTAATTATTCAGTTTAGTTTCACCTCCAGCTTCATAGCAACAACTCATAAATTAACTAAAGGGTCAAAATCCTGAAGTGATTTAAATCCACAAACATCTCCCAGGCAACACGTAGAAGGCAGGAATCAGACACGAGGGTTAAGTTAAGAAACCTTTATTCTCAGCCTCAGTAGATCAGCACATTAAGCAGCTTATTAAACATTCACCTGTTAAATCCACATCATGAAATAAATTACATGCAGCCAGTTAATCGACAGTTACAAAAGTGCAAAAGAAACGTGGACGGGCTTGAGCTGCACCCCCTTCAAACACCCACCAGCAGCACCGGAGCTGCAGAGTTTAAAAGATTAAAATGAAACCGTGAATCCAGTAGATATGAAGCCGTATTTACTCCCGGGATGAGCGGAGAGACAATCAGCTCAGGAGGAGATGGATCTGCATCGGCAGACGTGAAGGCCGCTCATCCCCTCCGGGGTGAAGGTTCGGTGTTTCCTCGGTATCAGATCATCTCCATCGGTTTAATTACACAAAGACAACAGACGTAAAGCACATGCACATCTCAGGGGCTAAAGCAGGAACAGGTTTCAGCAGGAATCCGTCTCCAGATCGAGCTGCCAGCTTCACTTAGTCCAGAGAAACTCCCCCCTTCAGTGTGAGAGGGATTTCTGGGGGGGTTCTCGTTGCAGCTCCTGTACTTCTAACTCTGGGGTTAAAATAAAACATCAAAGGGACTTTAAACATCTAACATCTGACTCAAACATGGGAAAATATCAAAAAGAAACATTTTTAGGCAAATGAGGATCCGTTTATTGGCCCTTGTGATGAGTCCGGGGGTCCGGGTGGAGGATCTTCACATGGCATCGAAGTGGAAACGATGAGCCTCCTGCCGTTTCTCCCGGTCGTCGGCTTTCTGCAACACAAACCAGCAAAGAGGACTGTTATTGCATCTGAGTTTAATAAAAGACAAGAATTACATTTGTTTATGTGGTTGACTAAAGAAGTCTGAGCAGTAGAACCCCCGGATAACCGGTTTCAAGTTTCAAATAGGGCTGGGGATCGATTCGATTCCGATTCTTAAGATTCAGAATTGATTATCAAGATTTGATTCGATCCCGATATTGATTTGGGTTAGTGTTATTAAAACTGTTTTTTGAGCTGTTGCATGAATTATATGACTGTAGTTATGCAACATATTAATACTAGTATTATATTGAGATTCAACAGTAAGTATTAGCAGCTAATGATGCTGTAAGGACCAATCAGCTCCCAGAATGCTGATAGAACTGCTTTCAGAAACATCGTGGGGCAGAATTACCAAACAGATCCAGGGAGGAAACAGAGACGGATGAAATCGGTTTTATTTTTTCCCACATTCCGTTTTTATTTGTTCAATTTCGGTCTATTTTGATTTTTAATTTTTGAGCATTTGGTTTTTAGCATTTTTTGCAAATGTAACCCCAAGACAGTATATAAAGTAATGAAATATAGACAATTTATGCAATTATAACCTAACACTTTAATGTTTTCATACCTTTAAACATATTTAAAGGCAAAAACATGGGACCAGTTATTCTCGTGTCCAACAAAACATTCCTTTTTTGGGGATAGACAAAAAAATAACCAAAAGTTGTAATGTAATGATGAAAAAAAAAAAAACATAAATAAATAAAAGAGAAAAAAAAAACAAAAAAAACAATCGATGTTTAGACATATGAATCGATTTTTAGGAATTAATATGAGAATCGATTTAGAATTGGGAAATCGATTTTTTCAACACAGGCCTAGTTTCAAATGTCTTTCATGAAAAGATGGTGAAGTTTAAACTTTGGATTTTACAGAATTAACAGACTTTCAGGCACAAACATGAAATAAAAAGAGGTTTAACACCTGAAAAAAGTAGTTCTGGAAAGACTTTTTACCTAAAGCAAAGGTGAAGCTACATGAAAACCAAGTGAAACGGGTCCCGACCCGTTAAGAACTGGTTCCGACCAGCTGAGAGACAGAGGACTCATTAATGCAGAAAAGCAGCTCATTTATTAGTAGTATTAGAAGTAGTTATTAGGCATCAGAGCTCTGGTAGAGTAACCACATGGGCCTCCACCAATGGTGATTGTCTTATCACAAAGTATAAGACCTCTTTTGGTGAGTCTGTCTTTTCTGTGAAGGGTGCAAAACTCTGGGATTCTTTATCCACTAATTTAAAATTAGAAACGCGTGGCAATATTTTCAACAGAGGACTCAAACTATGGCTCAAATCTAAACAACAGCCTACATGAATAGGTCAGGTCTGGTTCTGCTCTTGAACTACCGGTATGTTGTCTTTGCTTTATATCTTATGTCATCCTCTAATTTTATTGTACTTATTGTCTGTACTTTTTTAGAAGCCTCCTGTGTTGCAAATTAGCATGTATGCACTCAAACATGCATTTGGTTTGTATGTAATTGTGATGTCCATACCAAATAAAGAAATAATAATAATAATTCCAGGGGGTTCACATACTTTTTCTGGCCACTGTTAACGTTTTAAAACAGGAAACAGTGTTTAAGTGGAGCCTCCGTTGTTTTCACTGATCAATATTATTGGATGGGTATCAGGTCTCTGGGGATCGGTTCTGCAGGACCAGGACGTCCCAGTCACTGCGTTGAACGCTGATAAAACTGGATTTTAAACATTATACAAAATATGAAGAGTAATTTAGATAATGTGTAAACAGTTGCAGTAGCAGATATTAATCTGTGGTTGGCAGGAAAGATGATCATGTTTGAGCTTCTTTCATCAATGATGTCAGGATTCCAGCTGCTCAACAACCCGTTTATTTGATTCAACATTAATAAAGTCTTGGCAGATGTTTCACAAGCTCATGCACTTAGAAACATCTGGATTATTACGGGGTTGCTCTTCTTTCTTTCTTTCTTTCTTTCTTTCTTTCTTTCTTTCTTTCTTTCTTTCTTTCTTTCTTTCTTTCTTTCTTTCTTTCTTTCTTTCTTTCTTTCTTTCTTTCTTTCTTTCTTTCTTTCTTTCTTTCTTTCTTTCTTTCTTTCTTTCTTTCTTTCTTTCTTTCTTTCTTTCTTTCTTTCTAAAATTATTCTCTAAGTTCTGCAGTTTCCTGGACTGACATGAGAATATATCCTCCAGACTCAGATCTTTGAGTTGAAGAGAAACCACGGACCATAAATGATCGATTGTCTAAGTTCTGCAGTTTCCAGGACTGATGGAGAACATGGACGGATGCACACGTTCAAATAGAAAGAGACGTTCAACCCTGACCGGTACCGGAATCTGAATCTTTCAAGTTACATTTTACAGAACGAAAAAAACGTATTAAAAACAAAAAAGCTACATTTAACTTAACGGTGGATATAAAGTATATTTTGTGTGTCAGCAGGTTAACTCAACTTTTTCTTTCCCAAACAATTTCCCTTGAATTTCATTTAACATTGCAGGACCAGGACGTCCCAGTCTAACTTTTTACTACTAAATTCCATTATTATCTTTGGTCCCAAACATTTTAGGAAGGGATGGTGTTGCGATGTGAGAAACCTTGGTGTTGTTTTGATCAGGATTTGTGGTTTAAACATCATATTAATCAGGTTTGTAAAACAGCTTTTTCCATGTCTGTAATATTGCAAAGATTATTCTGTTGTAACAGAGGCTATATAAATATATATATAAATTTACTGTATTATTATGAAGCATTTATGTGGATCTCATCTTCAGATTGTTCTTAATTTCATTAACTCGTAGCGCTGAAGTCTCGTGTAAGCTTTGGCTCAACTTCACATTTGTGCATAAAATATGGACAAACAACTTGTTCTCTGGCGGTTGAATTGTGACAGCGGGGCGTCTCCTCACAGACACCAACAACCTCCACGTGGGAACTGATCCACTTGAAAACGTGTGAAGACTTGAGAAGGTGTGATCAGCTCTGAAACGTTCAGTCAGAGCTGCTTTTATCTGTTTTGTACACTTGGACGTGCATCTAGATCACACAACAGCACTTTATATCGTACTGCATCAGTTTCTGACATCTCATGTTTATCTGGATAAAATATTATTATTTTTAATAATATAGAGTTTTGCTTTTCATAATTATTTCATAGTACAAACATTTAATTTCATAATTAATGGTGTGTACCAGAAACGCTGTGTGTTAAGTGGTTTGTATTTGAGTTTAAACACTCAGACTGAGTTTAGCTGATGAATATTAGATCTTTTTGAGGGTGAGAAGAATATGATGATGACGCCTGAAGAGTTTGAGGGACGTGGGTTTGAAGAGTCGAGCGCGTCGAGAAACCGTCATCTAATAGCATTTGATCACAAATTAATAGAGATTTTGTATTTATATCTTTATTATTATTAAGTGGCAGCCTGAACCATTTTCTGTCAAATTGTTCATTTCAGATCTTGTGATTTATTTTAGAAATTCATCTATTTTTTTAAAAACAGTTTATTTACATTTAAAAAACATTTAAACATTTAAATATTAGTAGTTAATTATAGTAGTATACTAGTAAATTATAATTAACTATAAGTGGTTTTCAATATTTTCAGCTGGTAATTGTGGTACTTTTGAGTAGCAGTTGTGATGAGTAACCATGACAACGGACAGCTGTTGGTTGGGGAAGGAGCAGATCAGCTCTCTGAAGACGAACGGTCAGGAAACACATGAAACACTGACGTGTTACAGACGAGAGGAAACAAAGTGCATGATGGGAGCTCGGCTGGACCAGAGACAGGACGTTCTGGACCCGTCTGCCTCTCCTCATCTAGTCTGGACCGAGCAGGACTAAAGAGTCCAGACAGAAGGAGGACAAGTCATCGTTGTGATGGCAGAGCTGAGCTACCTGGCCATGACAACAACATAACAACAGTCGCTCCAGCACATCAGTGATGATCTGCAGTCCAACAACCCAACTCACGTTGACGGGAACAGATTCCTAAAACATTCTTGTAGACGTCCACACGTACGTAAGCAGTGGTGGACAGTAACGGAGTAAATTTACTTGAGTACTGTACTTAAGTACATATCCAGAGGATTTGTACTTTAATTGAGTATTAGACTTCTTTGGTACTTATTACTCTTACTTGAATACATTTCCAAGACAAATATTTTTACTTTTACTCGAGTAAATTTCTAGGAAGGCTGAAAAGTACTTGTTACTTTCAGGTCTGCTCTTTTTTCTTCTTCCCTAAAATCCTATTGGACACAAGCTGTTTTTGTCAAAGGAGGAGACCTATCACAGTGCACGCTCTCCACTGGGATGTAGTAAAGCGGAAATACGTCAAGCCTCCTCAAAACGATACCGCCAAAGTAGCCTGCGTTTGTCAAGACAGAGCCGCAACAAGTCAAGACAGAGCTGCAACAAGTCAAGACAGAGCCGCAACAAGTCAAGACAGAGCTGCAACAATGGCTACGCCTGCGTCAGGAGAAGAAAGACAATCCGCTGAGTCGTCTGAGTCTGATAATGAGCCGGACTCGGAGCAGAGACTTTCACAAAATCCTTGGCCGTATCTTAACTCAATGTTTGAGTTCGACCGAGTAAAAAACGAGGGCACAGACAAACCACAGACATTTACAACTTAAACTTTACAACTTAAATTAATTTAAAAAAAAAATATAGTAATTTACTGATGTGGAAAATAAGAAATTTACTCTTACTCTTACTTTTACTTAAAGTAAATTTAAAAGCATTTACTTTTGGATACTTAAGTACCTTTAAAAGCAAGTACTTTTCTACTCTTACTCGAGTAATATTTTGACTGAGCTACTTTTACTTGTAACGGAGTAAATTTTGACCAGTAGTATTTGTACTCTTACTCAAGTACTGGAGTCGAGTACTCTGTCCACCTCTGTACGTAAGCTGCAACATCATTTCCCTTTGTGATTATTATCTTTGTACGTTTTGACCGTATAGAAACGTAATTCTCGTCAGTTGTGTGAAATAAGACCTGGAAACAGACATTGTGACGTAGAATTGTCAAATTGGTTTAATTCACTGTACGAATTGTTACAGATTACTTTTGTAATACTGTATTTGACCCGGTCTTTGTATGTTTTGACCGAATAGAAACGTAATTCTTGCCATTTTAAGAATGAGATGTACCTGCTGGATCTACTGCCCTTACTCTTTAACAGCTTTTTATTATTTTACCTCTTTTCTTATCATTTTATTTGTTATTTACTGTGTAATTGTGTCTTGCTGCTTTTAATGTTGATGTAAAGCACTTTGAATTACCTTGTGTTGAATTGTGCTGTACAAATAAACTTGCCTTGCCTATTATGTATTTAACAACATCTTAATGTGCGAAAACCAAAAAACTAAGCACATTTCTATCACTTCCACCATAAATTGTACTTATAACTTGGAATCCCAGCCGACACTTGCAGAAACTACTGGACCTGAGTCGACAGTGAATCTAAAGTCAAATGTCAGGCCTCAGTCCAGCGGCTGAAATCCACCTGGACTAAAAACACAAACACGTCAGGAAATCAATGACAGAGGGAATAAAATAATAATAATAAAAATGGATCGAGAGGTTGAAACGGTCCAGTCTCAGTCCTGAACCTGATGCTTAATCCTGCCTTAATTACATTAATTAATGCCTAACCTCAACGTAATTATCTTAAGAGGGCTGTGCGTTCAAAACATTTGAAAACCTCGATGAATTGGAGAAATGTTGGACAGCAGAGTGGACTAAACCCCCGCGGTGACGCGGCAGACTGATACCGGATAACAATTATTTAAGTTATTGCCACTTAAGTTGATTAAAAAGTGAATATGTTATGGTTTTGGTAGTTTCCTGTTTTATTTTGAGGCCCGTGTCTTTGTGTTTCAGTTCTAGTTTGACTTTCCTGTCTCCCATCTGCCCTGATTCTCTGCACCGGTGTCTCGTTAACCTTTGTGTCTATCAGGTCTTTCCCTTCTCCCTGCTGGTCCGTACTGTTTCCTCCCTCCGTGTTTCCATGTCAGGTTTTGTAGTTTTGATTCTTGTTCTGGGTTTTTGCCATCCTGCTAAGCCAGGGGTCGGCAACCCAAAATGTTGAAAGAGCCATATTGGACCAAAAACACAAAAAACATATGTCTGGAGCCGCAAAAAATGAAAAGTCTTGTATAAGCCTTAGAATGAAGGCAACACATGCTGCATGTATCTGTATTACTTATTACAGGGGGAAGATTTTTTTTTTCATTATGCACTTCGGGAAAAAAGTCGAAATGTCAAGAAAAAAGTCGAAATGTCGAGAAAAAAGTCGAAATGTTGAGATTAATGTTGAAGTACAATCTCGAGAAAAAAGTCGAAAATGTCGAGAAAAAAGTCAAAATGTCGAGAAAAAAGTCGAAATGTCGAGAAAAAAGTCGAAATGTTGAGATTAATGTTGAAGTACAATCTCGAGAAAAAAGTCGAAATGTCGAGGAAAAAGTCAAAATTTCGAGAAAGAAAGAAAAGAAAAAAAGAAAAAAGGAAAAAAAGAAAAAAAAGGAAAAAAAGAAAAAAGATACTTGCATTGATCCAAGTGTGCAGATCCTCTTTTTTTTTTTTTTTTTTTTACATATTATGCACTTCGAGAAAAAAGTCAAAATCTCGAGAAAAAAGTCGAAATGTCGAGAAAATAGTTGAAATGTTGAGAAAAAAGTTGAAATGTTGAGAGAAAAGTCGAAATGTCGAGGAAAAAGTAAAAATTTCGAGAAAGTTAGAAAAGAAGAAAAAAAAGAAAAAAGGAAAATAAGAAGAAAAAAAAAGGAAAAAAAGAAAACCAATGGAAAAAAAAGGTCAAACATTTTTGAAAAAGCTCCAGGGAGCCACTAGGGCGGCGCTAAAGAGCCACATGCAGCTCTAGAGCCGCGGGTTGCCGACCCCTGTGCTAAGCAGTGCTTTTTGTTTAGTTAAATAAATCACTGTTTTTGGGAACTCCTGCCTCCTGCTCTCCTACATCTGGGTCCGACCAGCCACCATTTCCTAACAGAATAAAGGCTTTTAAACTGTTTCTTAAGTCTCTTCATTGTCTTTATGTATGAAATCCCATAAAGGAGGCAGCTTTCTCCATGACGACGTCTAGTAAGAGTCTTCAGGGAGCCGACGGACTGATGAGGAATGGTTTTTAATCTGTGGAAGGCCACATAGGTAGTTACCCCAGCCCGGATCGACCCGGGGGCCACGGGTTGGACACCAGTGTTCCAGGGTGTCAAACTAAATCATCTCACGTGAAGTTTGAACCGTAATTAACCTACAAGTATTGATTAGTGAGCGTTAGCAGGTTATTTTGACCTGTCGTCGTCTCTCTGGACTAAAAAGTCCAGCTGATTAATTTACCTGCAGAAACATATTGATCATTTTTTCTGCTGCACATGTGAGAATCTTCTTTCTGATTTAGATTTGTTTGGTTATTTCTGCACATAACCGGCTGATATTTCAGAGGATTTGTGGGAAAGCCAGTTAGCAGGTCAAACCGTCCTTACCCCCCCCCGTTTCTGCCTCCGGCTGCTGTTGTTATTCATCAAACACCAGAGACAAACACACGACATGCTAAGTGTCAATCATCAGGTCACCCTGACCCCGACATGAGAGGCTCGTTTCTCCGTCTTCATTAACTCAGTTATCATTTACTCTTTACTCCAGCTCCAAGCACAACTGTTCTGTTGCCCGTTTGATCGGGAAATATTTGAACACAGACACTTTTTTTAATCAATTGTCATTATTGATTTATAAAGTTAATTTTGTCTATGGATTTACAATTTAATTTGCTAATTCTTTTTTGTCAAAGAAAGGATTGCTGAAACACATTGGTAATTAAAAAAAACAACAAAAAAAAACAAAAAAAAATTTTTTTTAATTTTGTCGGACAAAAAGAATTAGCAAGGTAAATTTAAAATTATCATCATTATTCATATTTTAACTCGATTTAATTTACAGTCACAATTAGAGTGGGCTTTCAGTGCAGGATCCAGAGTTTTGTTTTCACGGCGTTCAGATGTGTCCAGAGTGTCTGGCTCTTATAATATCTAAATATTTATAATATTTAAAAGAAGCTGA